>NC_062294.1:26049249-26358624 GCF_902655055.1 Lutra lutra | reverse complement strand
AAGTCTGCCTGATCATTTTCCAAAGTGCCTGCTCCATTTTACATCCCCAGCAGTCACGTATGAAGGTTCTGGTTTCATCACATCCTTGCCAACAAACAACTTGTCACTGGTTCATCCTCGGGATTAGCGCCTTTCTGGAGGGTCTCACGTGGGCCCTCACATGGATCTGAATTGTATTTTCTAACTGGGTGATCAAGAGGACATCTTTTTGGGTCTTAGTGGTCATCCTGCATCTTCTTTGGATAAATACTGATTCAAAACTTTTTTTTTTTTTTTTTTTTTTGCCATTTTTATCTTTTACCATTTTTTCTTTGGGTGGTTTGTTTTAGATAATACAAAAATTTGCTTCTAATTCTCCCTTTCTGAACACAGTAACTATTCCCACACATTTTAAATTAGGCCTTCTGGCTTGTCTTCAAAGCACTGCAGCCTACTTGACCGCCATGATTTCCTCCTTAGGTAATAATAATCATAGCAACCTATCATCTTGTGCTTCCTACTATGTGCCTGGCACTGAGTGCTTTTAGGGGAGTTTTCCACAAGACAAGATTAGGGTTTTTCCAACTCAGCACTGCTGACATCTTGGACACCTGGGACTTGGGGTAATTCTTGGCTGGGAGAGCTGTCCTGTGCACGGCAGGATGTTTAACAGAATCCCTGGCTTCTTCCCACCAAATGCCAGTACACTCTTCCCCATTGTGACAACCAAAAATGGTTCCAGATTTTGCCAAACTGACCTGATTGAGAACCACTGGACTAGGTCAGAGAATGAGCTCTAGGATCAGCATTCCAGGAATAAACAAATTCTGCTTTCCCCAGACACAAAAAAGTAGGTAGCACACGATGCTTAATATACGAGGGTTAAAAAACAGACAAAACTAAACTATGGTGGTAGAAGTGAGAATAGTATCTTCAGAAAAGGGATCCTGAAGAGAAGGGGCAGATGAGAGCCTTCTGGGGTATTTGTTAATATTCTCCACCAGCCCTGTCCAATAGAACTTTCTGCAATGACAGGAATATTCTACAGTTGCACTAATATAGTAGCCACTAGCCACAGGAGGCCACTGAACACTGGAAATATGGCTACTGCGATTAAGGCATGGATTAAATAGCTCCCTGTGGGCAACAGCTACTATACCGGGCAGCACAGTACCATACAGATCTGGGTGAAGGTTTCACTTATGTAAAAACTCAAAAACCTGTACACTTAAGATTTATTCATTTATGGAAGTTCTACTTCGACTTAATTTTTCTCTTTGTTTTGCTTCACAACAACAGGTGTAGCAAGATTCTACAATGGCTCTATGGCAGTGTCTTTTGAAACCAGGGCTCCTGAGAACACACCTCCCCGGATCTGAATCGGGAGACTGCACTGTGTACCCAGCAACCACTCAATAGCCCTAGCCTCAGTTTCTTTGACATTTTCCGTGAAGCTGAAGATCTCTTTCTCAATCCCCATTTTATTACCCCAAAGAAAAAATTCAGCAAGTGTCGATTCTGTTATTTTGCCTAGTCTTTGCCCAAAGGAATGAACTAATCAGGACCATAATACCTGGGGTGTAAGAAAAACCTAAGGAGAGCAGAGGCTGAACAAGTACAGTAAGGGAATTAATTCTTTTGCCAAGTTCACTAGTCAGACTCCCTGTGGAGTCACTGACATGCTTTTAAATTCCTTGGGGGAGTTATTTCAGTTTCAAAATCTGGTATTATCTGACCATTAAGCATGAAAAACATTTTTCAAACTTCGTCTGGGGTTCTGTGCCTCATTAGCAGAAAGAACACCCTTACTGGCTAGCTGTTACCTCCAGAAAGCAGAAGGGATATCAGACACACAGTACCATCTACATGACCCGCCTGGGAAGACCTGCGTCATCGGGATGTCTTCCCTTGACTTAAGCACAGCTGTACTAGGTTTAAATCTTCATCTTTGGTGTGCTAAGTGAAAACCACAAAATCTTAATACCTTACTTAAAAAAAAAAAAAATAACCAACTGTTGGATTTGGATTGCAGCTCTCACTGGGTGGATGCATGGGGTTCTCCGGCAAGTACCTCCAGAGATGGAGCTAGCAGACTGCTTGTAAGAGCACAACACTGCAAACCTCTTCCCCACGGACACCTTCCATTCTGGTCTGGAGAGCACATGCAGAAAGGTGTGATAAAGCAAGCTCTACCTTCACATGCTTCTGATCTTACTGGCAAAAGAAAGACCCATTAGTTGTAAGAGTGGACTCTTAAATTGGCCACCTTGGTACTAATGACAAGTGGTCTGTATAAGCGCTTCTAAGAAAACACATTTACCTCACAAGCTAGTTCTCCAAACCCCCATTCCCTAAAGCTTAGCTTTAATTAAACAAGGGATTTTGTTCGAGTAACTATTCACAATCCCATTAAACTCCTCTTGGCAATTTTCTTCAATAATGCTAATAACTCAGTCATCTCTATCTTTCAGAGGTTCTTAAATTGAGATCCACACCCCCCATAAAACTTCATGTAACACTGTAAATTTATACATGTATTTTGGGGGGAGTTTATATGTTCTCTTTAGATTCTTAGTGATTCATGACTCAAAACTACTTAGGAGCCATTGGTCTATTCCATTTTACAAGCCATTTTAGAATTCTTTACCTAAGTGTTCACCTAGACAAACTAAAAAAGATCATTCCTCCATCAACCAGTAATGTTTCAAAATTTCCGTCTTGGGAGATTACTAAGACAGCTAGAGGACCACTGCCCCACCCCCAACCTGCCATCACCTCTCCGTGTGTGTACACATCAGTCAAGGCTGGAGGGTAGGCTGGGAAGGGGATTATGAGTGATGGCGAGAGAAAGATGGCCACAGAGGCCTACCTCCCAGCACGCACGTCCCTCCAGACTGTGATTTCAATGCTCTGCCCGTCAAAAGGCGAAGTCTACTTCCCCATTCTTTGAATCTAGGCTTGGCCAGGATTTCTTTTGCCAAGAGGGCATTAGGAGACAATGATTAAAGCAGAGGCTTGAAAAGCGCTTACACATCAAACTTTGCCCTCTCGTGCAAGTAGGAAAAACGAGGCCACCATAGGAAGAAGCAGCTTAGACTAACACCTCTGTAGAACGAGGCTTCGGCTGGCTATGCCAGCTGCCACCCCCGAGATGTGAATGAGGCCATCCTGCACCAGTGTGCCCCAGTCACGCTGACCCAGGCAGAAGACTCACCCAAGAACCCACAGAATTAGGAGAAATAATAAATAACTTTTTAAAAAGTGTTAAGTTCTGGGTGACATGTTATACCATGAAAACTAACAGTGTTAATTAAACAGCAAAAAGAAAATCCAAGAGCCAACAAGAGCTACAAAGAAGGAGGTTCTGATTCCTGGTATCTCTTGACTCGGCCACTTTTCTCAGTTCCACTGGAAAGTTCTTATGTAAAGATCTATTGACAGAGATCTCAATGTAGGTTAAAAGAGAAGCAAAAAAATCCCTTGGGGTACATGGCTGGTTCAGTCAGTAGAGCCTGCGACTCTAGATCTCAGGGTCATGATTTCAAGCCCTAGTTGGGTGTGGAGGCTACTTAAAAAAAAAATTAAAAAACAAAAACAAACACTTCACGAAATTCTCTAAGTATCAAGAAAGAGTCTGCCTGAGTTCTCTTTGTCCTTTCTGAAACTTCTCCTTTAATGAATACACCTGAAAAAATTCACTGCATATGAATGCCACTTACCTTAAGTAGCTCATACATATAAAACCGTATATCGAAGTCTGTCAGGATCTGGTAAAGTTGCTGAAACAGATTTCAGAAAAGAGAAAGTTAATTAAGTCTCATCGCATCTTGTCATCCCAAATACTGCTCATCATTCTCTGTAAACTTACTACTTAAGTCACTAAAGAACCCCAGGACTTTTTTCTACTACCTGTCTGGAACAAATGGGGATAAAGGCCAAGGGCAAGGGTGTAATACTTCTGCCTTTGTTGGGGGTGGGAGGAGGAATTCCAAGGGAGAGAAACATTTAATTCAACATGGATCTTTTAAAAAATTTGTTCAATGTTCCATGATTTCAACACCTCAAATTACATTATTGTGGAGATGAAGTCCAAGTTGTCTGACCATCCTCATATTCTTTTTTTTTTTTTAATTTGACAGGTCACAAGTAGGCAGAGAGGCAGGCAGAGAGAGACAGGAGGAGGCAGGCTCCCTGCTGAGCAGAGAGCCCGATGCGGGACTTCATCCCAGGACCCCTGAGATCATGACCTGAGCCGAAGGCAGAGGCCCCAACCACTGAGCCACCCAGGCGCCCGCATCCTCATATTCTTACTACACTTCAAACTAACCCCTGGAGCAGCACAGTGTCCGTTAGAGAACTACGTTCTGAGTGGAGATCAGAACTTCATTGGCCCATGTGGTAAAAAGTGGCAACACAGTGTTTGCTCAAAAAGAAACAGGAAGGGATGCCTGGGTGGCTCAATTGTTAAACGTCTGCCTTTGGCTCAAGTAATGATCCCAAGGTCTTGGGATCAAGCCCCACACTGGGCTCCCTGCTCGGCTGGGAAACCTACTTTTCCCTCCCCACTCCCCTTGCTTGTGTTCCCTCTCTTGCTGTCTCTGTCAAATAAATAAATAAAATCTTAAAAAAGAAAAGAGAAAAGAGAAAAAGAAACAGGAGGAAAATGACTGCTCTAGCTCTTGGAGATAGTAAGAGACTTAAGAAAGGAGTAGGGGAGAGAGAGAGAGAGAGAAAAAAAAAAAAAAAAAAGAAGACAGACAGGTACTGAAAATGATTCCAGGCCAAAAGAACAAACAAAGAGTTCTCATACTGGGACAAAAGGCACACCCACTGGGAGTCTGCTCTTTTTTATTTTTTAAATTTTCATTTCTAAGAGGCAGAGTAGCATTAATACATCCAGGTTCATTAAAATCATCACAAACCTTCATCAGAAACTATACCAACACTTTTATCTTAGGTAATAATTCCAAGTAGATCTGTTCCCCATCAGTCACAAGTAGCACTTTCTACAAAATTAGTCAGCATAACTTGATTAAACATATTTTATTTCTTTATTGGAAGACTCCGGCAACAGAGGAGAACTCTCAAAGGGGCACTGACCAGCCTATACGATGTGTCTGTGTGGAGCAAAATTACACATCTCTATTTGTCTGTAGTTACAGGAATGATATAAAGACATAAATAAAACACGGCTTCATATATATGTAAATGTTTCTCTCCCTTGGAATTCCTCCTCCCACCCCCAACAAAGGCAGAAGGACAGCAGGAGCACAGTGAAATAAAGGAGATTTTTCATTGCACACCATTTTATATTTTAGATCCATGTAAATACACTACCTGTTCAAAAAGATAAACAATTTGCCAAGAATTAAATTTAGTATCTTCTAAGACCACCAGGACTTAGCTTCTTTCTCAAATTTCCCTTGTTAAATAAAAGTAGTTCTCCCTCTAGCTTAGTAAAAACATATGCCTTCATCAACCTCAGGCAGCAGAGGGCATAAGCCCATACAGACCAGTCCACTGGTGGTCTCTGGGCTGGGAAGGAGCTACACTCAGGAACAAGGGAACCACATCTCCTGCTCAGGAGGGACTTGGCTGCGGAGCAGCCAAGCACTCAAGTGTTCTGCTCTCCTGCAGCTCTGCACTGCATGGAAGACTTCTGAGCCAGCACACCAACAGCCTGGATGCACAGACGCAGGCTGAAGATACTATCTCTTTGGGTGTCAAATCAGCTCCTCCTCTGAGAATTAAGGAGATCGCTCCCAGATACGGTGCCAAGTTGAACCCCAAGTCAATAAACAGGCCATGAAAGTGAAGTGAGCATTTTCTAACCCGCAGAGGGCTGGACTATTTTCTTTCCAGAGAACAAATATGGGCTGTTTTATCATGTGGACGTTTATCCGTGGAAGGCTTTCCTCTCCTGTCGTGCGGCATCTACACCAAGCATCTGTGTAAATGGTGGTAAGGCCTAACAACGTAAGTACTCGGGCTGCCAGCATTTATAGCTACTCCAACCAGCATCAATTTTATGCAATATAAAACAATAAATGAATAGAGTGGTTAGGTCTAATACATTATGAAGTCCCAAATGACAGGCTGACATTCACTCTCATTTCTCAGGCGCTCTGGGTAGGAGGAGCCCAAACTACACCTGTAACATTTTACCACCTGGGCCTAAAATTCCGGACTTGCCAGGGGCCACAGTCTGGCTTCTTCCAACTTTTGCAGCTCTGTCTCTATTGCCACTCCGGGGCAGGTGGGGGTCCCCCAACTCCCAACCAAACGAACCTGCTGGCCCCCTCCACTCTTCCTTCTCCAGTGTCCCCACCTCCCCACAAACCTAGAAGATCCCACCCGGCTCCCTTAGCCTGCAAGTCAAGACAGGTGACAGGTGTCCCTTCCTTCTCTGAACCTTCTGGCTATTTATTGTCCTCTGCAGTGTTCAGAGGACACAGACAGCAGCTGTGTCCCCAAAGTTAATGTTCCCCACTCAGGTACTGGCAGCGACCTGAGGTTCTCAAGATAACCTCACTCAGCTGTGAGCAACAAGAGGCCACTCCACTCTGCTCTCACCCCAAGTCCCACGCCAGCGCCCCCACATATCAGGACACACATGGTGGGGAAGAAAAGGGTACTGTGGCTGGTGGTTAGTCGCCAACTGGCTGACTCAGGATCTCTGCTTCCCCTCCTCCAAGCATGCAAGGGGCACCGTACAACCTGGTCCATATGCTAAGTGCTCAGATAAGATGACAAAGGAGGGGCATATGTGGTCTAAATTCCACCCCATCAATGGTGGTTCTCAGCTTGCATCCAGAAGGCAATCGATAAATATTTGTCTTTGATAACATTCACCAGTCAATGGAACAAAATTAAAACTATCTTCCAGGAAACATAAGTGTGAAGAGTCCATGATGAGTTATAAAGGGAAATTTCACAAGAACCACACTTTCCCTCCATTCTTCTTGGCCAGCTATGTGGAGAACATTGTTAACCAACCAACTGCAAAGTGTTGGCAGGAAGTTAGCTTTGCTTATATTTTCATGAAATAAATGACTTATCAAAAGCAAAACAAGCCTATGCTTCCCAGAAGATTACAAAGGTGCTGAGGAAGAAACTATTCACCAATCCTAGCTTGGTTCCAAAGCCTCAAACACACTGGCATTTTCTCAGAAATTAGACCTACTCCAGGCTCAAGAGGCCCAAAGTGGAAATATCCTGGGACTTTTTATTAACCTCAGAAAGTCTGAGGAGCAATGGAAAAATGGCAATTTGGTCAACTGCCTCAGACCCTCCTTGGTCTAAAACTGCCACCCAGAACGGAATGGCCCCATGTGGCCTCGCTCTCACTGTATACTTGTTGGTCCTCAAAGACTATGGGTGTACTTCGGCTGCATCACGATCAACCCGAGGAGGACTATGCAGCTCAAGAAGGTTCCCAGCCACATGTGGGAATCACAGACACAGCAAACTCTCACCCTACACACAGAGCTTGCAGACTCCCTCACACACACAGCTCAGTCTCTGCCCAGAAGTCCCAGTGGTCCCCCAAAGAGGGAGAAGAAAATGCAGAGGCAGTGGGATATATAGTGTGAAAGGTGTTTAATGCAGCTGTCACCAGTACTGGCATTAAAACATAACCCCAAGATCCAGAATAAAATCAAGGTCAATATTTTTAGAAATTTACGGAAGCAGAACAAATCATTCATCAAGCAAATCAAAGTTATTACTAATCACTGGAACATGTCTTACAAAGAAGATCCTTTCCACATCAAACTACTACAAGCATTAACAAGGCCTCAAGACATCAGCTAGTCAAGGCCCACCTCTCTGGGAGTGATTTAGAAATTCTCCACAGAGCAATATTGGTCTACCATCTTCTCAAACAGACCCTATTCAGGATCCCTTACCAATCTTTATAATGTCTAGATGATATACTTTGTATCACTATAATGTTACAAAAATTAAAATGTATATTTTAATTTACATTCTTCCAAAAGCACAGAAAACTGAGAAGCACGTCTCAGTAGAAACTTTTTCTGCCACAACTATACTTCAGCTTCCTTGAGAAAATGTCAAGTTTAAGAGTTTTCTGTAACTGTTTATTTCAACCATTAGAGAGACTGGCTTTTCCTACTCCTTTGTTCAGAAGTTTGTCTTTTTTTCTAAATGTCACGATGTACCTTTTATGACCACTCTGACACAAAGGAAGCATAACTGATGATTTCAAGGCAAAAACCAATGAAACCAGTACCTCCACCATAAAACAAAGTATCAAGGGGAAAAATGAGGAAGGCCATAGAAGATCCGAATTGAATTAACAAGCTTGATATTAAAAAAAAGCCATGCACTGAAGTCACAAAGCCATTGTCAATAAAGTCCAAATAACGAACATTATGCAGGTCATGTTCCTCGGGACACAGCGCAGCCAAATCAGGAATCAACAATGAAAGAATATTTTTGTTGAAAAACCATGTGGCTCCTCTATCACATTATTCACAAACATGGCTATGAAGGACATTCTTATGACAATAATTACCAGGAAACTCTTGAATATGGACTCTGTACCATGTATCAGATGGCATCATCATAGAAGTATTAAATGCCTTAAGAGTACTAATAGTATTGGCAGGTAGGAAAAGGTCCTATCCAGTTCCAGTGCTAGTATATTTAGGAGTGAAGTATCATGATGCCTACAACTTACTTTGAGAAAAAAAGAGATAAGAGGGGAGGGGAGGGAAGAGAATTAACAGCAAATGTGGTAATTATTAGCAACTGGTAAATCTAGGGGAAAAACACGACGGTATTACCTGTGCTACTCCTTACAATTTTCAATAGGTTTAAAGTATTTCAAAGTACAAAGTCAGGGGAGAAAAACCCAAATCCACGAGTTTGGAATTTGTACCTCTTCTTTTCTAAAATAAAGATTTTATTCATTTATTTGAGAGAGAGGGAGGGGAGAGATGAGCAGACTCCAAGCTGAGCGTGGAGCCTGATGCAGGGCTCCATCCCACGACCCTGAGATCACGACCCAAAGTAAAGCCAAGTGTCTAATGCTCAACACACTAAGCGACCCAGGCACCCCTGGAATTTGTACTTCTAACGTGAAAACTACACAGAAATGAGTTCTATAACCATGGAATGTGTAGCTGAGACGGTGCTTGGGGGGCACAGACTTCAAGCCCACTTACCGTCAATCAAGAAAGACAGAAATACATGAAATGAGCAGACTTCCACTCGAGAAGGTAGGGGTGAAACAATGAAAATTCAAGAAAGAAAATAGTTTAGGAACAAAGAAGGGAGGAAGAAAGAAAATAATTAAGACAGGAACAGAAATGAGGAAATAGAAAAACAGAAGCATTTGAACAATAAAACCAAAAGCCGTTCTTCAAGTATTAATAAGAGAGATCTCTAGCAATACTGGTAATTTTTAAAAAGAGACAAAAGGCACAAATAATGTTGGAAATGTAAAGGAAAACATAATTACAAACATATTACAGTCTTTAAGCCCTCAGAGAATTCTATTAATAACTTTATGTAAATATGAAAGTGGACAATTTTAGAAATAGATACCATCCAAATAAACTCACGAAGAGACAAGAAACCAGGATAAACCTTTCACTTACATGTATGTACATTCTGAAAAGGAAAGGATAGTCCAAAGTCTCCCTTTCTTCCCAAAAGACAAGTAGATAATCCCTATTTCATATAAACTTTGAGAGAAGAGAAAGGAAAAGCTGCCCAACTTATTTTATGAAGTTAGGATAATCAGGAGTCTACAATAGAACGAAATTATGGATATAAAAAAATGCTGAAAAGAACAGGCTGCAGGTTCTATCACTGCTCACTCATCAGATACTAAACCTGGGACAAACCTCCTCTGAGCGACACCTTAAATCCAGTTACTAATACACTTAACAGTAAAATGAAAAAAAAATATAAAGAAGCTTTTGTAAAAAGACAGACACAGGACAAAATAAAAAAAGCCTGAAGGGCATGAGGACATTAAACTAGCTGATTTCTCTATTTGTGGCCTGTCATACTACCTGGAGCAGAAAACGACCATCCTGTCATGATCTGCTTTTCCAAGATACACATCTACTACCTGGATACTTGACAATCTTGTAAGCTGACTAAAATGGCAGGGCCCGACCACTCAAAGGGGCCCCCCAGTGTGACACTGCAGCTCAAACACATCCTACACTCTGCATCTTCCTGAAGTTCCTCTCCAGGAACAGTGAAAGGAGTGAGGCTTGGGGGATTCATTCACAGTAACTAAGAGAATGGAAGAGATGACAACACTTTGAAGCAAGACAAAAATGTCCACTGACAAAGCTGAAAATTCTGTCAAGAGCAGAGGGGGTCCAGAAGCAGACAACCTCACATGGAAGAGCTACAGAAAGGCTCACAGTGACCCCAGGTATCAGTGAAAGAGAGTCAACAGATTTCAGCTGAAAACAGGAAAACAAGTTTAAAACACCACACTGAGGGGCACCTGGGTGGCTCAGTGAGTTAAAGCCTCTGCCTTTGGCTCAGGTCATGATCCCAGAGTCCTGGGATCGAGCCCCGAGTCGGGCTCTCTGCTCAGCAGGGAGCCTGCTTCCTCCTCTCTCTCTCTGCCTGTCTCTCTGCCTATTTGTGATCTCTGTCAAATAAATAAATAAACTCTTTAAAAAAATAAAACACCACACTGAAAATGGGGAGTTACATGAAAGCGCACCTAACATTGCCCCCGGGGCTCCTCCGCTGGAGGCCGAGAGGCCCGCAGCCCGGCTTGCATCCTCCAGACAGGGGCTGACAAGCAGTCATCAGTCATTTCATGACTCTAAAGAGTAGACAGTCAAAAACCATGAGATTTCAGACAATTGTAACACAGACAAAAAACAACACACACAAAAAAGCATTTGAAAGAAAAACCGAGAAAAGAATATGAAGAAGAAAACATCGCGGGGTGGGGGGGATCCACACATTCTCGGTGAGAAAATAGAAGATATTACATAAAAGAACAGGATACTACTTTTAAACTTCTGAGAACTGAACAGAGCTAAGAGATGAAGTCTAACATTTGAATGAGCTCTAGAAAGTGAGAACAAAGAAGGGAAGAAAATCAAAGAATGTTAAAAATATTGTTCTAAAACGGAAGGACATGAGTATCTAGATGGAAAAAGCCCAGCAAGTGTCCAGAACAAAAGATAAAAGTGACCCATTCGAAGGAACATCATTGTGAAATTTCATAGACTGCGACTCAAGAGAAAATCCTAAAAGCTTTCCAAAGAAAAAACCAAAACCCAAACCAGATCATGTAAGGTAAAACCAGAACGGCTTCAGTGGTAATACTGGAAAAAGCTCTTCAAAATTCTGAGAAAATTATTAGTTACAACCCAGAATTCTAGGCCACGGCTAGTACGTTAATTGGAAAGATAAAATAAAAACGTTTTCAGATATGCAAGCCTCAAAAACCATGAATTTACCATGACCTCTTTCAAGGAAGCTCCTGGAGAACATGTGCCATTAAAACATCCCTTCGAGAGTTAAGATGCAAGAGAAGTTAAGATTTCTCCAGGGAGTTAAAAATTCCTGCAAACCGATCTTCTGCGTGCTATTAAATTCACAGGGCAGTTGTCAATTTAAGAAACAAAAAATGCTGATGTGAAAATTTTACATGCGTGGCCAGACAACTGATAAAAACTCATTAAGGGAGCAGAAGCATTTAAAACTTAGGTATTTCACTATGAAGTTTCATTTAGACCAACTTTTAAACTTCTGGTATTTAGGAAAATGCTTGGTTTCATTAAGAAATGCATACACATTCCCACTCATGTACTTACACCTTGATAAACCTGGGACACTCGTGGCGAAAGTGTGACTGGCCACGAGTATCAGCAGAGAACTCTACTAGCTAAACACTGGCAGGCTGACGAAGACACTGACATCTACCGCCAAGAGCTCACTGCTGACTTCACCTTTAAGGAGTCCCGCTAACAAGGAAACTTGTTACACATGGGAAAGCTACACTGTATATAAAACTTGCTTATTGTTTCACAAATTATAATATCCATGTTTACTTATTTTCCACTAGTTAACCTAATTCAGAGTTGTTTTAGAGTGACTACCTAAGACAAATTAAATGTGAGATAAAGCTTTTATTTTCACCCAAAAGCCTCACTCCTGATACCAGCATCTTTCAACTGCTACTATGGTTTTGGCCCTAACTTCCATCACAAAAAAATCACAAGCTTATGATTCACTGACTGAGTGATTATAATCACCCAAAAGTTCTCCAAAGACCCCTCAAAATCAACACCACTATTTTGTTTTTATACATGGATTCACATTATGTTCTACCATGTCTAGAATAACTAGCCCCCAAAACCTTACCAGAAGCTAAGGTTGTAGTGTCTGAACAATAATAAAAACAAACTCATGAAAAACCAGCTTAAAACCGTGCTTTTAGAAGAACACTTCAAGTCTATATCAATATGCATTATAAATATAAGAAATGTAAATAATCCTGGATAAGGCTTTTCTAAAGCACAGGGACACTTAACTAGCTTTTCTGGGTCATTTGCTTTGTATAGTGTTGGTGAACACACAACATACTGACAGCTTGAGTCCTACAGACGGCTTCTTTTCACATGAGCCCTGTAACCATTTACCACTTCCTATCAGCAAGGGTAGATTCCTACGCAAATCAAGTATCTCCCTAAAACCATGCTGTCTAAAACAGGAGTGTTCCAGATGAGGTATTAACTTAGACCCAGCCCAGCAGCTATTCCCAGAGTAAGCAAGGCAAAGGGTGATGAGTAATTTCACCAAATGCAAAAACCCTACCCACTTTCTGCATCCTATACTCAGGCGGTAAGGAATCCGGATTTATTACTTCCCACTCTCACCAATGATTTCCTGGTCCCCTCCTGTTCTGGCGTATCAACAGTACTTATCGCCAACTGCCCATCCCCCGTTAACCCCATGCCAGAAAGAAAAAGCATATACGCACCTTAAAATCTGTATTATTGATATATTCAAATACCAAAGCTGGGGTCTTTGACTGCAAGAGAGAATAGTAATGCCTCATAAGTATTCAAACAGTAAACGTGCTCTGCTTCTGTCGTACCGATCTATCCCCAAATCCCACTTAAATGAAAAAGGGATTCACTCATCAGGGAGAGCCTATTAAGAAAGTGTCCTCTTGAGACTATGTGTCTGGAATTTGCTTCAAAATAAGTGCGGATAGTGGGTGGTGGGAAAGCGGACAGCAGGGAGATGAAAAGCAAAGCTGGCCACGAGTTGCGGCACTGCTCAAGCTGACTGATGTGTGCAGGGAGGTTCACTATCTTACTCATTTTACTTTTGTAAATGGTTGACATTTTTCCTAAGTTGTTTTTTTTGTTTTGTTTTGTTTTAAAGGAGATGTATTCTCTGACCAACCTGTCAGTGGGCCTGGCACAGTATTTGAAGAATTACATTCTGCAGTATTCCAGTCTGCCAGCCACAAAAGGAGTGACATGTTTTCATCTTGGTTTGGCAAGCCAGATGCATTTTACAGAATTATCCTATGTCTTGGGAATCTATCATAGGCCTTTTCAGGATCCAAAAGGAAAATATCTATGATTATCAATCAGCAGGCTATAATGTGAAATTACTGCCTTGGCTACATACCACTAGAGAATGTCTCAATTTACAAAGTAGATGTGATCCCCCTCACCCTCAAATTATACATAACCAAGTATTTCTAAAGTGCTATAATCTTTAATGCAGTGAGTACAAAATGTCTAATATTTCCTTGTATAAATTTTTCGAATGCCAGATTTACTTAAGTAAGGTAAAATAATGCTCATTAACAGTAATAAGCTTTCAAAATTAGGAGAAAAGCAGGGCCTTAAAGGGTTATAGAAAATCACCTTAGGAATCTTTACACTAGAAAGTTTTGCTCAAGGAAGCAGGTAAAAGTTCCCTAGAAACAGGGCACAGTATGTGCACATGGGGCTTTGTCAGAAAGAGCAGTAGTCCCAGCAGCACTGGTCAGAGGGTTCCTCACTAGCCTGAAGGGGAAAGGGCTTCATCAAGACCACCAGATCTCTCTACTGCCTGGGAGTGAGGCCATCTCCCTAAAACTTAGGGGAGAAGGGCTCCCTCCATGGTTTTAATCCAATTTTAACTTACTCGTGTTCCATATTATATAAAACACACACATGCCTTAAGCAACACATTACAATATCAGTAAGACAAGTTTCACTAAGTTCTACTAACTTAAAGGCAAAGTGCAGAGGCCGCTGGTACAACAGTAATATGTACTGGGTCACGCTGCAGGCTGTTTTCAGTGATGATGGGAGTCCAGAGTTAGTCATTCTAAAATCAATCCAAGCTCCTCAGGCTGGGATATATTTTTAATGGCAATAAGCTAGAATCTAGCATATAAGCACTCTTCTCAGTCTTCTTAGGGTCCCGAAGGCAAAATTTTCTTGATTCTTCAGTTTAACGATACTGTGTGATCTTGAGCAAATCACCAAACCTCAGAGCCTTCAGCTGTCCTATCTGTACAGTGTAACAATGTGGCCAATCACAGCACTGACTCCAGTGGACTGCTGAGGATGGTCCTGAGGTCCAGAACAGTGCCCAAACACAGTAAGCAGTCAGAGCATGTTCACTAGCGCATCGTTTCTTTATGATGTCTTCATCATAAGCAGACAGAAGCAAAGACCTACTTCTTCAACGAACAGCCAGCATGGGAGGATAGGAAAACAGGTGAAGTAGAAGAGATGAAGAACAGAAATGGGATGGGAGGTGGTACATAAACACTCTGGCTAATCACCTCCCAAGAAAACAAAATTAAATAGCACATCTAAGAGGGCTACAAAGTAAGCATTTTTAACAAAAATATTTAGTTGTATCAGAATATACAACATGAGCCCCAGGGGTAGACAGTGAATTAAATTCTAGTAGGAGAAACAGCAAGATGCCTTCCTCAAAGGGTCTGTGGGGTTGTGATCTCTATGCCAGGTGTCCACGTGGAGATATTCGGTATTTCCCTCTGTAAGCCCAGACTTTCAGATGTCAGGCTTAATGAAGTGAAGCAAAATAAGGCCAACTAGAGGTAATAAGCTTTCAAAATTGGGAGAAAAGTAGGGGCTTAAAGAAGACATTTAGCAAACATTTGTGGGCTGAACCGGAACAAGGTAATAAACTGGGATAGGGATTTTTCTATACATACACTTTTAGGTTTCATAAAAGTGGTGGTGGCTACTTCATCTTTGGGCCACCACGGTTTTTTCTGGCTTTCAAAACTATTCAGGAGTAGAAGATGAACACAGTCATTCCCAATACGTAATGATGTTTCTCATTATTCTGACATTCTGTGTCACACCACGCACACATTCATGCACTCACTTGCTCCTTCTCCCCCAACCGTCAGGCACCTACCACGGGGTCCTTCACAGTGTCAATCAGCTTAATGATATTTGTTCCACCACGAAGGTTCTCCAGAATCTTAACCTCTCGTTTTATCTTCTTTTTCTTCACTGGCTTAAATACACAAGAGTAATCGGAAGTGAGATTCCTTTTGAAGTTAATAAATAAAACCTTAAAACAATGTCAGCTAATCAAGTGGCTACCGGGCTATCTTGCACACCATGTCACATTAGAGAGCGTGTCTAAATTAGAAAAGAGAAATCAAGATAAAAATGGGGACTGCCCTTGAGAATGTTTGAGATTAAGTTGAATACAGACTCATACAGCATATGTGTCAGATCTTTAGGTAGTTACATTCAGGTCACTCACAAATTTTGAACACCCATGTCATACTTTAAAAATAAAATGCCTAGATAACTGCCAAATGGAAGGCGTGCATTACAGCTCTGAACAGCTGTATATCATGCACTTGCAAATGGAAAAACCGAAACAAAATTGTGAGACACCTGCTCTTCCAATGAGTTACATGTAATTTTGTCTTCCAGGAGCGAAGACCAGTTCACTGACATCAAGTTACAAACTTGTTTCCCAGCTGCTGGCTCCCATTTCCTGTTGCCACTCCCATTTCCTCAACATCTAGAATCTGAAATCAGCACAGACCTACTAAAACTCCCCAACACATCCCACTCCTAAAGAAAGAGATGACGGAGCAGCAGAGGAGAAAACGGGTATCTGATCCAGTACCGACTGGAAACCTCTGCTACTCGCTAACCTTTCCATCTGCTGGGTAGCAAAATTAAAAATCGCAATCAGAAATACTAGCATTACATGTGCTATTTCTTGTCTTGAAGAATTTGAAGAATGTAAGCAGTTCTGGAACAATAGTCACATCACAATTACATTTTACAAAGTACTCAGAACACTTAACTGGCATGTAGTAAGCACTCAATAAATGGAAGTTTGATTATTTTCATGTATTTAGTTAGTAACAAACCACAAAATTCCTATGTAGTGGACTCAGCCTAGCTGAACCATTTGCCCAAGGTCCCACAGCTGATGGTGAAGGATGGGGGTGGGATTCAGATCTAGACAGTGCCTCTGTAGGCCTCCCTCTTGGCCACGCTGCTCTCATTTCCCAAGTGTGGCTAGGAGAGAAAGGGAACTGGGGAAAAGGAGTATTCGATCACCGAGACACTAGACACTGTTCTGGTAGCACGGGTAAAGAGTATCCAATGGGTCTTCAATGAAGTAAGATTTTAAAAGCCTGCATGTGTGTGCTGGTGGTGGGAGGGGAGAGATATATACATATGCCAGAGACATCGTCACCTTTTGTTGGTCACTAAGCTACAGCTCTGCACACATAACAAAACAGAGGGAGATTATGAAACACAGAGCACCTGCATCACCTCTAACGGGGTGTTTGACTGACAGGCTGAAATCTGGCTGCATTCTTCCAAGCCAGCTGCCACACTCACGTCCACTCTGCTTTGTCAGGGTTTGCGGGAGAGTAGATCTAGCTACTGTGTCTCTCACCCACTTCCACTTAGGAATTGTACTCATTCCCTTTTTCATAATTAGGGAGCTCAATACTTTGGGGGAAATAAAGCACTTGAACATGAAGTACAACTTGATAAAAACAAAAACAAAAACAAAACAAAAAACAGCCAGAAAAGGACATAACTACAAAATAAGTAAGCTTCAAAAATGTCAATGTCAGGAAACAGACTGAACAACTGTTCCAGATTAAAGAGATACGACAACTGAAAGTAACACATGACCTGGGATTTTCTTTTGCTATAAAAACATTATATGGACAATTGGCAAATGAGAACAGGGGCTGCAGATTAGCTAACAGCACTGTATCAATGTTAGTTTCTGATTTTTGATCATGGCACTGTGGGGTTACATAAGAATTGTCCTTGGTTTTAGGAAATGCACACTACAGTAGGGATCACTGCAATTTACTCTCAAGCACATAACTACATGCGTTTATACACACACATATGTGTGTTTATATATAAGAGAGAGAAAAGCATAAAGCAAATGTTAACATTTGAGAAATCTGGGTGAAAGACATATGGGAATTCTTCTAACTTTTCTTTAAAGCTGAAGTTATATCAAAAAGTTAAAAGAAAAATAAAAGCTGGCTACTGTATCTATAAATTCAGCCAATGCTACCAGCATATTCAATGTAAGAAAATTCTAGAGTTGGAAAGCAGTTACAGATCTGTGAGAGTGGTCGCAGAGGAAAAAACACCCCACAGCCAGAGATCTGTGTACACCAAAAACCTTCCTCTCCCCCTAACAGTGAATCAGTACAGGGGTAACCCACTAAGTTGCCTTTATGACAATGCCCCACATAAAGCCTTGCTTTGCCTTCCTGTTAGTCAGCAACAGGTCAGGCAGGGACATGGTTCCTGGACAATGCCACTAAGATTTAGGTATCTCTCATGATGTCCTAAGGTAACTTATGGAGCAAGAGAACGTATTTTGCTACTCAACTGTCACCTGTCCAACAACTTCCTCACCTAGAAGACTGGGGACAGCAGGGCAATTCTGAGGTGGCACAACAGACTCTCACAGCACCTGGAATTCTCACATCCTGACAAATGACCAAGAGATCATTAAAAAGGAAAAGGGACCTACAACCCAGGACATTGCTCCAAAGCATGGACATCCATTCTCTACAGGAACCAGGCCACAGGGAACTTCCTTTTGCTGCAAGCTTATTCCTCTGAACCTGGGACATGGTTTAGAAGCTAAAAAAACCAATGAGCTCCCCGGGAATGAAAGTGATCATTTTAAAGCTGTAAACAGAATGAGAGAGAAAAGGTTAGACTCTATAAAGGAAGACCCTTCACATCTTGTGGAAAACAGATCATGGATTTTATAGAAAAAAAAAAAAAAAATGCTTCAAGACTGTAGCCCAGTGTTTGCATTCACCCACCTGCAGCTACACAGAGAAAATACGCATTTCCCTCACAGTCTCATCATTTCATCCTGCTAGACAAAGTCTCTTCCAGTTACGGTTTATTTATTCCAATTCAGAGAATATGTTTAAAAATATTCAAAATGAATCAGTTTAGAAATGAATCAGTTTAGTTGTTTCCCAATATTCTTTTTAACTCAAAGTCTAGAAGAGAAAAATGGCAAAAAGCTAAAAAAAAAAAAAAAAGAAATTAAAGTATTAAATCAAGTTTCAATAATAAATGAATTATGGTGCACACCTAGAGAGAATGTTTAAAAGGGAAAAAACTCAATTTGAAATTTTCTGTGCATGAGCTCAGAAAAGGAAGGAAAAGGGAGAGAGGGAAGGAAAAAACAAGAAAGAGAGAAAGGAAGAGAAAAAAGGGGGGGGGGGGGGTGAAAGGAAGGAACTTTCCCAACTGTTTCTGCCCACATGGTGGAGAGTCCCAGTGATTCAGGACAACCTTGTTCAACATAATCCAAAAATTAAGACTACTTCTTTCTCCCTACTGACCAACACTGAAAAACTTAGAAGACAAATTTAGTGATAGGTTGCTTAATTAATGAAGTCAATGATCTGTCCTATTTACTTAGGGCTGATTTTTAAGAAGCCAGATCTGAGAATGATTTCAACTACTAGCATTTGATTGTGATTGAATTTCTGAACTAACGTATACACAAGGCTTAAGAATTAGGACCTCAGGGCGCCTGGGTGGCTCAGTAGGTTAAGCTGCTGCCTTCGGCTCAGGTCATGATCTCAGGGTCCTGGGATCGAGTCCCGCATCGGGTTCTCTGCTCGGCGGAGATCCTGCTTCCCCCTCTCTCTCTCTCTGCCTGCCTCTCCATCTACTTGTGATCTCTCTCTGTCAAATAAATAAATAAAATCTTTAAAAAAAAAAAAGAATTAGGACCTCAATAAATCCCAGCAAATGTTAAGAGGCAAAGTCCCATTTTCATTTCTTTCTAAGCACAACTGAATTAATAAATTCAAGACAGGCAGAAGGTGGTTCAGAACTTGCAAATCTGGAACTACTCTGATTCCAATGCCACAGTGACAACTGAGAGACTAGTTTCATTGCCTACAGTAAACAATCACAATGAACACCGGTTGCCAGGGATGTGGGACAGAGTAAGAAAGGAAAGTTCAGCCTGGATGATAGCATTTATTTTATCACCTTGAGGCATCCCTCAAATCCACTGCAATTGACCCGAATATAAACATTATCTGGGCGGTGTCATTTCTTCACAGCAACTTTTCTCTTAGTCTTTCAAGTCCCTTTCCAATTACGTTATCGACTCCTTGAGACTATTTTTCTCGGGGGTGGTGGCGGTGGTGGTGGTGGTGGTGGTGGTGGTGTGTGTGTGTGTTTTAATTTAAAAAAGCAAGGCATACAGCAGGCCTTTTGAATTTCGAGAGAATGGTATCGTCTTTTCTACTCCTGGTTTTGCCCTCTGAAATCATTCATGTAGCCCAGCTGAAATACTGTTATTAGAACCATATTTTATTGCTTTCTAAGTGCAGGCACTGTTTTAAGCACATTTAATCCACCTCTAACAATATTCTGAGAGGAGTTCCTATTGGCGCAATTTTACATGAGGACGCTGAGGCAGAGTTTAAATACCAGCTCAAGGTCACAGAGTTGCCCAGTGTTGGGAAAGCCCATCTGAATGCAGGCAGTACTTCCAGGGCCACTTTTGGGAAAGGAACACTGTGTAGATGACTAAAACACTGTCATGTACCTACCCATCTCTCCCGAACTAATCATTTAATTCTACCAACAACCCTGTGAGTTCCACAGGAAATATATCCATTTTATAGATAGGAAAACAGAGTCAAGCGGGTATAAATGAAGAAGCTGGTTCTAGAACCCAAGTCTCCTGCCCTCCATTTATAGCAATTCTTAACACTATACTGCCCTCATGATGAGGTGGCAGATCCTAAAATCAGGCTCTAGAAACTATCCACAGCCATACTATACACATAAAAATGGGTCCTCTATGCCAAGATCCTTTTTTTACACATGGCTCACTCTCCAACAAACTCTCATATATTAGAGGGATAAAGCTGTTAGCCCCGAAATCTGGCAAGTTATCACGATGAGGGAACTGTATGGGTTAATAAAAGTGTAAAAGCACTGGTTATTGTGGCTTCAAACCAACAAAGTAACATTTCACAATGCATTCACCAAGCTGCTGCAGACTCAAACCAGAGAGGCCCTGCCTGGGTCCCTGTAGCTCTCTGGGTATTCATCTATTCCGTACTCCATCTAGTACCCATCCAGGTCAAGCATTTCCTAGAAGAATAAGTCCCCAAAACCATTAGAAACAAATTCACTTGACTTTTAGTGAATGTTTATCCACCTTTCCAGCATAGTTCAATACCTCAAAAAGTCAATTATCCAGCAAATGTCATTAACTGCTCCTCACAGCTACAAGATTCCATGAGAAGGACAGAGGACCCTAGTGCTTTCACCCCCTAACCACGTGACCCCGAGCAAACTGCGTGCTCTGGGTCTCAGTTTATCTGTAAAAAGAGTTTGGGTCCTAAGGTTTCTCTGCTCCCTTATTTCATGATTCTGTTTCACCACACTCTCAAGCTCAGACCTTACAATCACAATATTGGAAACAGCACTAGGGGCCCCTGGGTGGCTCAGTCGGTTGGGCATCGACTCTTGGTTTCAGCTCAGGTCATGATCCTGGGGTTGTAAGATGGAGCTCCACATTGGGTTCTGCACTCCGTGGGGAGTCTGCTAGAGATTCTCTCCCTTTGCCCCTCCCCAACCCTACTCCCGCTTGCACACATGCATGCTCTCTCAAATAAAATAGAATCTTAAAAGAAACAGCACTGACTAGTTCACACAATTTTTAAAATTTGTATTATTTGATGTTAGTAACACTTTAATAATACAATTTTAACTACTTTTATACCATAAAACATTTGTAGGAATGAAAAAGAATCACAAAAATTTTAGAAAAATCAATACTAATATCTTGCTTCAGGAAAATGACATCTTGGTGTACTGGTCTAACAAAGTACCTTGAGGGAAAACACCTACCACCGGAGAAAGCAGAAATACAAGAGAAAGCCCAGCACCAGCATGCGTGAACATCACTCTGATATGACCTAGACAGTCGCCTGCTCGCTCTGAAGTAACCCCACAAGACAGGTCACTGGCAGGCCTCCCATCCTTCTTTTCCCACCACTTCCTCACAGCACAACATTTAAGAAACAGCTACAAATATGCTAAGCACACTTAAAGAGTAAACTTATATTACCACCATTCTTTGTTTTAATTTGTGGATTAACCGCTGGGGGGCAAAATGGACTTATCCAACTCTTCATAAGACTACCTTATACTGTCTTGCATGAGAATTTCCAAATCAGGGCAGCATGGGTTCAAAACACTGTACACTTTTATTTAAAAATGGTATTGCTCTTAACTTCTACTTAGGAAATAGGAGTTTTCACTTGAAGGAACACAAGAACAGCTGAAATCCATACATAGGTGGTGTCCACAAAACGCTACAAGTTGTCCAAAATGGCCAAATGCTTTTATTTCTGTGTATACCCTCCTGAGTGGTACTACAAAGGAACTGAGCAATGGACTTCTCTAAATCAAAAGATGAAATTTTCAGCACCGAAGTAACTCTCTCCCCTCATATGTTAATCCTTCCCACCCCCTCCCCCTTTCTTTTTCTCCTTAAAACAGTTTTGGCCAAAAAAGATATAACCTTCCTATTGATTGGAACATTTTAAGATTTCAACCTCACAATTTCACTTCAAAATAGAGAGTAAAATTTTGCTCACCGACTTTAAATTGCTAAAACCTCTAAAGAGTTCCAATGTGTTTTGACCAAAAAAATCTACAGCTGCAAATTAAATGAGAGAATTCTGTGGTCATTAATTCATGTGACCATTCTCTTTTACAGCAAAGAACTGAAGGAAAATGTTATTGACCAAAAAGGAAGACAGCCCTGTCTTTAAGGAATATACCTTCTCTCTCAGCCACCGTATGTGAGTACCCTTCCTGCAGTTAAAGTACAGTAGTAGGCCTTTTATGAAGAGAGCTTTTTTCTAAATTCCTCTGAATTATAAGCAGCTGGAACTCTGTTAAGGGCCTAATTTCCTATGACCAAACACTGTAACAAAAGATATTAGTCATAACTTATCTGAACAGGGGCAACAACTTGGGATCAAGACACTGTCCTCTAAAAAAAAAAAAAAAAAAAACAACCAAAAAAACCCCAATACTTTTAATCCACTTTAATTCAGCCTGTGAAAACGAGAAAACCACAATATCTTTAGTAGTTTCTTACCTATCCTTCAGCTAAAACAAAATCTAGACAAAAATGCCACAGGGCTTAAAAAAAAAAAAAAAAAGAAAGAAGTGAGGGTGGTTTTCACCAGTGGCAACGAACTGTTGCCTGCCTTTTCAGGCTGTACCCTGAAAAGAACTTGTATGGAAAAGATACAAGAATACTTCATTAACTAGAGCATCAAAGGAGCCTTCCAAATCTTATTCCAGAACACAGGACCTTATTCTGAGGATCTTACAAACCCACATTAAAATGAGGGGAGAGGGGCGCCTGGGTGGCTCAGTGGGTTAAGCCGCTGCCTTCGGCTCAGGTCACGATCTCAGGGTCCTGGGATCGAGTCCCGCATCGGGTTCTCTGCTCAGCAGAGATCCTGCTTCCCTCTCTCTCTCTGCCTGCCTCTCCATCTACTTGTGATCTCTCTGTCAAATAAATAAATAAAATCTTTAAAAAAAAAATTAAAAAAAAAAAATGAGGGGAGAGAGAGAGAGAGAGGAAGAAATAGGAAACAGGAGTTCTGGCTAAGGGTCATTTTAACATAGTGGTATCAGGTAAGTAAGTTTTCCTGTCCTTAGGTTTCTTGCCTGTAAAAGCAGGCTTCCATTTTGGGTTCCCTAAACATATCCTGTGAATCTCCAGGGGGAAAACTATCCAGGAATGGATGCTATGAAGATCTCTAGAAGGAAGACTAAAGAGCAATGCGATGTTCTCTTGAATAAACGTACTTTCACTTACATATATACCTAAAGCCATTCCTCCAATGGACAGGAAGTTACACACTTATTCTAAAAATGCTGCTACTGCATAAAAGTTTAGTATTTTTCTGAAATTGTTCTGGAGTCAGCACTTCATTCTTTCAAATGCACAGCAGTGGAATACGGATATTCCTAAGTTCAATTTATGCCTTGCTCACTCCTAGAAAGATTTAAGCAGCTTATATTAAAAACATTTATGCTTATGTATAAAGGAAAAAATCATACGGTGACTTCCCTGAAGGGAACATTTCTTTAAATATTTATACTTGTAAAGAAAAAAAAAAAAAAAGACCATGTGACTTTTTAGGTCCAATTCACATCTGGGGAAGAGGGGAGTCAAACTCCCCATCTTCAGTATCAATTCCTCACTTCTCACTCCAGTGCCTCTGACGGCACAGATAACTTTGCCTACTTCTCTCTACTTCAACTCTGCTTCTTCAACACTGGGCTCAAATGGCACTGAGTAACAAAGCTGATCACTTTTCTGAAAACTGATTTTCAGACAGCGTAAGCCTGACCCCTCATACTAAACAGGGACAGAGCTACCCTAACTCTGTCCTTAACACACAAAAACAGCTCTCCAATCCCACATCCTTATTCACTGAGCCTCTGCAAAATGGCCACATTGGATATCTTGTACATGCAAAAGTGTTTATATTAATCACTCTTTAGTCTTTTCGATATTTCACTAAATGACATGCGCACACATTAAGTGATCTGGCAACGAAGAAGACCCTTCACAGATTCTAAGAATTACCTTTTTTTTTTGGTACACCCTATAAAACATTATTAAAGTTATCCAACCAGTTACCTAAAGGAGAATTTAGCCAACTCTTCATGCTCATTAAGATCATGTCTTCACCAAAGAGACCATAAAAGACGTATCTTTCTTAAACTCAAGCAGACTACACCAGACACTAAGACTGTTTGTTCCAAGTATTAATTTTAGTGATTGTAAGTGTACTCCTTACTGCTCCCAATTTCACTTTAACTACATGATAAGCAACAATGAACCTTCTGCACACTACTGGATCGCCGTATCCAACCCCACCTGACACACTCTTACTGCCAAAGAGAAGAAACAACTGATCAGCCACTGAGGGGTTTCCACCCAAGCTTCAAACTCATCTTTGGAGCTCCTCTCATTTCTTCCAGCTTTCTTTCTGGAATAATTTCAAGCACCAAGGGTAACAAATCCCACGCTCAAGGAGCCCCTCAATTGATAGGATCTTCACTGGAAAAGGTTTTCTTTCATCTGAATCCCTATCTCCTGTTTTAACAAATGGACCCTTTGGAATTTTCACTTTGGGAGCCCACAATGACATTTCAGAACAAGTATGTTCCCGAACAACCGTGCTTAGATTTGAAACAGGTCTACAGACGTACTTCAAAGTTCACAGGAAAACGGGTGGGAAGAGTAGTTAGTGAAGGGACATCAGACAGAATCATACGTGAAATGAGACCTTGCACTGCTCGTTCTACAATGCGGCTGAAGTTTACGTCTGGACCAGTGAACCACATTTTTAATGCCACTCATAAGACACTCACCTTGAGAATTTTTACAACCACTCTCTCATTGTTGGTGATGTTAATGGCCTCAAATACTTCACTATACTTTCCCCGACCAAGTTTTCGAACCAGTTGGTAATCATCTTGATTACTGTGAAAGGCAAGAGTGACACATAAATGCCAGGACTTGGGATTAACCAAGCCTATGCCCACTATACACCCCCATCCAGCCACTTCCATTAATCAACTTTTGGAAGCGTCTATACATCAGGACACAACTCATTCCCTAAATGAAAGTCACAACATAAAGTTGGCTCCTTTCACTCTGCGCACAGCTCCTAACCTAATTGGTCCACCACAACTTGGGGAGCAGAGGTAGGAAGGCACGGCTCTGAGCCAATCTAGAAGGGTGAGCAAAGCATTCATCGTGGAGGCTCAGAGGGTGCCCCGCTGCCTGGGGTTCCACAGCAACCGCCTTGTATTTCACACCCCAAAGGTACCAGCGCCTGCTTTGGAAATGTGGATGTCTTTAAAAGATTTCCTCCCACCCAGCCTCATTTCAAAAAACTAAAAAGGCAAGAGAATTTTAATAGCTCCAGAGGACAGCTGCTGACTGCCCACCCCAAATAGAAACCCAGAAGTGTAAGGAGGAAGGGCTGCTCCCTCATTTCCACCAGGCTTCAGTCCCTGGACCTTACACTTCTCAGTAAGAAAGCATTCCTTGGGTAAGGGGAAGAGAGGGGTGCGCAAGGCGGGGAGAAGGGGAGACAGAGAGAAGAGGACATGTGCGGCGGGGGAGGGGGCTCTGCTTCCTACCCCAGACCCGAGAAAGCGCCGGCCAGCGGCGGGGCGGAGGGGAAGGCAGACCGCGGGGTAGGGGGCCAGTGCGGTTTGCTCCGGGGAGCGGTCGGGCGGGGGTGGGGGGGAGGCGGCGGCGGCTTTACCCCCAGCTCGGGACGTGAGCCTCATAGTCCCAGTACTCGCGGCTCCTCAGGCTGTTCACCTCGGCGTAGACCCGGGCCCTGCTGCCCGCGGCCGGGCCGGGCATGGCGGGCGGGACCGGGGGGCGCCGCGGGGCGCAGAGGGCGGCGGCGGCGGCGCGGCGGGGGGCGCGGGGCGGCGGGCAGAGGAGGCGGCGGGCCGCGGGGCGCCGGAGGAGGAGGAGGAGCGCGGCGGCAGGCGGCCACGCCAGGCCGGGCCCGCGGGGGCGGGCGGGCTGGGGTCGCGGGGGGCGCCGGCCGAGCCCGCCGGGCCCTGGAGCGGCCGGCGGGGCGGGCGGCGCTCGCGCTCCGCGGCGGCCTCCGCTCGGCTCGCGGCTCCGAGGCGGCGGCTGTGGCGGCGGCACCAGCAGCGGCGGCCGCCGGCCGGGAAAGGGACAGCGGCGGCGGCGGCGGCGAAGAAGGAGGAGGAGGAGGAGGAGAAGGAGGAGGAGGAGGAGGAGGAAACCCGGAAAAGGGGCCGCGCTCACTAGGAGCGGCCGCCGCCCGGCCCGGGGCCGCCCAGCCTCACAGCGCCCCCTGCAGCGCGGGGGGACCGGCCGGGCGGCGCCGGCCCCGCCTCCGGCCCCGCCCCCGCCCCCGCCCCGGCCGCCCGCCGCCCGGAGCCCCCCTCTCAGAGCTGCCCTGCCGAGGTGCCGCGAGGGGCGCCCGCCACAGGGCCTCCCTCAAGCAGCTGACGGATGCCTTGAGCCTTACCCATCGCGGGCGCTTTCAGAATTCTCCTGGCGACCCCTACCTCAAGCCCTCCACCCTCTCGTCATGCAGAGTTTACCCGCCCCATACTGACCCCGTTCTGACCCTCCCGTCAACCAACCCGTCCCCATCAGGTCTCTCCCGATGACTCACTCTTACCACTGAGAACATCCCTCACCTCAAGATTTCTTCTTCCCTCCCGGAGACACCTCCTCTTTCTCTGATGGATCCTGCCCTATCACCCAGGATTCTTCAACCTCAAGACTCCCCCTTCTCCCTTCAACCAGAGCCTTCCTTCCTCACAAAACCCCTCTCTTACACGAGCCCCTAATTCCCTTCCAGAGCCTTCCCCGAGAACCCACCGAATGCTTACTTCTGTCACTTGGTTAAGCTGGAGTGGGCCAGGTAGCTCATTGTAAAGTTCCTGTTTTTCCCTCTGTAATTAATAAGCGGTATGTGCGGAGACACTTTGAGACTATGAACATGTCCTGTTTTGGGGGGAAGGACAGAGCAGAAGAATAGTGAGTCCTGCCTGAAGGGACCTGCGAGCGGTTGGGCATGGACGGAGGGTGAGGTTGACCAGGCAAACTTTGTCCTATTTTATCATGTTGCTTTTTAGCTCCTGACCTTCTTCTCTCTTTGATCTTCTGGACCTTTCCTTTGTCTTGCTTTCCCCTTCCACATCCTTTATCAACAGCACTTCCCACTGGAACTCTGACTCCAGTCCTGTTTTATATTCTGTTTTCTAGGTGGAACCCGGCTTCTCCTTATGGTTAAGAGCATAGACTGTAGAGTCAGATCCACCCCGGTTGATTCCTAGCTGTATTGCTTATAAACTGTGTGACCTTGGGCAGATAACTTAACCTCTCTGTGCTGCAGATTTTACAGCATAAAAGCAGTAATGGCCTTCTTCTCAGGGCTATGGGGAGACTTGGACAAGGTAAACCATGTAAAACACTTAAAACAGTGTCCAGCAGTTACCAGGTGCTCAGTACCATTGTTAGCAGATCCAGAGCCTTTTTCATATCACTTTTCCCTCCCTGAGACCACCACATGCCCAGCTTTTGGTTCCTTCCATCCTCCAAGTTTGGCCATGGTTGCCTCCAATCCTTCCATCCCCACCTTCCCATGCCTGCCTTCTTTTCCTCCTCAAGTCTCAAATTTAAGGCTCATTTTATTTACTTGGATGTAGATTATATCTAGTTGTGAACATGGAATGACATGAGTTCAAGGTCCTCCTACTCTGACATCTTCCCAAGCAGTCTTTAAGTTCATTTTATAATTTAAAATATTTTTTTATTATTTTGGGGCACCTGGCTGACTCTGTCGTTAGGCATCAGCCTTTGGCTCAGGTCATGGTCCCAGGGTTCTGGCATCGAGCCCCGCATCAGGCTCCCTGCTCAACAGGAAGCCTGCTTCTCCCTCTCCCACTCCCCCTGCTTGTGTTCCCTCTCTCGCTGTGTCTCTCTATGTCAAATAAATAAATACAATCTTTAAAAATTATTTTTATTATTTCTTAATGGATTTTTTTTAAGGGGCACCCAGCTGGCTTAGTTGGAAGAGCATGTCACTCAGTCTTGGGGTTGTGAGTTTGAGCCCCACGTTTGGTGTAGAGATTACTAAAAAAAAAAATAAATTTAAAAAACCCTTTAAAAAAAAAAAGGATTGATTTATCTATTTGAGGAAGGGAAGGAGCAGAAGGGAGCGGGAGTGGGAGAATCTTAAGCTAACTCCTGACTGAGTGCAGAGCCCAAAATTGGGCTTGATCTCACAGCCCTGAGGCCATGACCCGAGCTAAAATCAAATGTGGGATGCTCAAGAGCTAGGCCACCCAGGTGCCCCATATTAAAAACAAAAAATTAATGGATTTTCTATTTAAATCTGTAATTGTTTTTTAAAGGTAAACTCTACACCCAATATGGGGCTTCAACTCACAACCCCAAAATCAAGAGTCGTGTCTCTATGGACTGAGCCAACCAGCCAGGCACCCCTTTAAGTTCACTTTAAATGGCAGAGTTGATACTTCTCTATCTCAGCATTCTATCCTTCAGAAAGCTGCATATTTTGTAATTGTAATTCTCTCTCCTCCAGTGTAAAAACAGCATCAGAGCAAGGACTGAATCTGAATGCTCACCACTGGCTCACCAGCATTTGCCACATTTAGAGGCTTTCAGCAAATAGGGTGTTACCCCACAGATCACTAACTAATTAGAAAGTGGAGGTCACTGCTGTAACCACGAGTCAAATTTAACATCATCAATAAAGGACCAACGGACCCTGTGAAGTGATGCACCAAGAAGGGACAAGGCATCTGCCCAAAATGCTTAACTTGAATCTCATTATGAGGACACAATCAGACAAATCCAAACAGGGAAACATTCTGCAAAACAGCAAAGTCTGGGATTCTTCGAAACTGTCAGTGTCACAAGAGAAAACAACACAGAAGAAAACAAAACTCCGGAACAGTGTTCTTGATTAAAGGAGCCCGAGAGAGAGAGCTCTGTAATTCTGCATCCCATCCTGAATGAGAAAGGTAGGAAGGAAAGGAGGAGGGAGTGAGGGAGGGAAGAGGGAAGGAGAAATACAGCCAAAAGGACCTTAATGAATGGGACTCCTGGGGCAATTTGAATATAGGATGTACATTACATAATAGTATTGCATCAGTGTTAAATTTTGTGAGTCTGAGGGTTATCTTGTGGTTATGAAGGAAAGTCTCTTGATCTTAGGAGTTACATGCCAAGTGTTTAAGGATGAAGTATCATAATATCTGCGACTTCTTCTCAAATGGTTCTCCAGAGAAATGTGGGTTCCCTAGGGCCCAAGCATACATGGGGAGAGGGGAGCAATTAGGGCAGAAACGTTGATAGTTTTAGAATATAGTTGAAGACTACATGAGATCACAACTTTTTAGTAGATTTGAAATTTTCAAAACAAAAGCTAGAAGAAGATAAATAAAGCATTTATAAAGTAAGTGCACTTTGGAATTTAAGTCCAAACCTCTAAACCTCTCTAAATGTCTTCCATGCAAGAAGGCACAAACATTCTCCAGCTCTTAATGCCGCATTTGGATTTTTTTTGACAAGTCCCTCTGAACTAGTCTAGGCCAGAGGTTTTAATCCGGAGCCCTTGAATGAGCTTCCTGGGTCCAGGAATCCATCACACAGTAGGCAAAACATGTGGGTCACTGCATATGCGTGTGTGTGTACATGTGTGCACCCCAAAATGGTTCCAAACCCCTGGTCTGACTACTAGGTCCAACCCCAGTGGGGGTCCCATTCCTCACCTCCACCCCTTTCCATGTCTGACCCCACACATCCTCTCTGCACCTTCCTCTCATCCCTCAACACCTAACCCACACCCATCTCACGTAACCTGCTCTCATACTTGCTGGGATGCCAAGGATTCACCCACACATCACTCTGGTGCAACACACTCCTGGATTTGGCTGGCACTTCACTAACTCAGCCCCGAAACCTGCACTCAGTCCTCCCACAGCCACACTGAGTATGTTTTTATGATGTGTTGGTGGGTAGGTTGGGCTCCCTATGGCCTTGGTGGAGACCCACCACCTCTCCTTCCTGCCAGCCCACCATACGGTGTATGAATTAAGATTGGCATTTGGGGATGGTACCAATGCAGTCCTCACCGGAGTAAGTCACATCAGGATATGGAGAGGGACAGGCCGGTAGCTCTGCAGGGTTGGGTGACAGTGAACCATAATTTATTTCCCCTAATTACTATGTGTGTGTGGGTTTAGGGGTGAGTATAATCCAGGATTACACAAGGGAGAATGAAAGAGAGCATCTTGGGTCAAATAGGTCAACAATTTCATACCAACTCTTATGCTCCCAAATTCTATATAAACACACACACACACACACACACACACACACCACAAAAATGTAAAACCCTCAGAACACCTTCTAGCTTCACAAGGTCTATTTCTAAAACATTTGAGAGAATTCAGGCTTTTATCTTATTTGGCTGTTTCTAAGAACTTAGCCTAAGAAAATAATACAAATTATGATCAAAGAATTATTAAGAGTGCTGACAATTTACATGTTCAGTATCACTGAAACTTGCAAAAACCCTGAGGCTAAAACCCACTGAATTTGTACTTTAAATGGGTGAATTATATGGTATGTGAATTATAGCTCAAGAGAGCTATTAAAAATGCTGAGGTTGGAGTTGTAAGGATCCTGTTTTTGCAGCTGAGGAAACCAAGACTCTAATGACATTGGAGAATTGAGGCAGAGAATGGATTTGAACCAAGGCCTTTCTGACCACCAACTCCATTTCTGTAATCCTTTTCTAATTCTACACATCCCCCTCCCAAAAGACCCAAAGACATTCATCATGAAAATCATGAAAGATAAAACAACTCAAATATCCCAAATTGCAAGACTGCTTAAATAAATTGTGGTATATCCCTACAGTACAATATTAGGCCCCATAAAAAATGATGATCATCCTGAAATTTTAGTGATGCAATAAATTTTATCATATATGTTTTTTAAAAGGGTTATCTATTTATTTTTAAAAGATTTTAATTTATTTATTTGAGAGAGAGAGAGCATGTAAGCACAAGTTGGGGGAGGAGTAGATGGAGAAGGAAAAGCAAACTCCACACTGAGCTTGGGGCCTGACGTGGGGCTCAATCCCACAACCCTGAGATCATGACCTGAGCCAAAATCCAGGGTTGGATGGTTAACCGGCTGAGCCACCCAGGCACCCCAAAAAGTGTTTTATAAGTAAGCAGAATAACACCACCCTCCCTGCCTTGTTCTCCAAAGATAATCTACTTTCTAATCTCTGTAGCTTGTGAATTTGTGACTATGTTACCAAACTTGGAAAAAGAGACTTTGCCGATGTGATTAAATGCAGGATTTTGAGATGGAGAAATTATCCTGCGTTATATCCAGGTGGCTTTAATGTTGTAGGAGTCCTTAAGGGGAGGCAGGAGCATCAGAGGTAGATGTGGTGATGGAAATGGTAGTCAGGAGGGTGTGATTACTGGCGTTAAAGAAGGAAGGGGGCCATGGGCCAAGGACTGTGGGCAGCCTCTAGAAGCTGGGAAAAGGCAAAGACACAAAGATCTCACCTAGAGCCTCCAGAAGGACTCCAGACTTGCCAACACCTTGATTTTAGTCAAAAGAGACCCATTTTGGACTTCTGAGCTCTTGAACTATAAAATTATAAATTTGTGTTGGTTTATGCCACTAAGTCTGTGGCAGCAATAGGAAATAGGAATAGGAATAGGAAATTGACCCAGTGGTATATGGTTATTCAACATTGATCGGGAAACGCACAAGTCTGTGAAAGTTGCCCTTCTTTACCTTTCATGCTCCCACAAGTTGACATGTATCCTTCAAGGTCCTTTGCTATGTATGCAGTAAGGACACAGACTACAACCCACATTCTTCTGTATTGCTTTGCTTAGTTTCAAAGCAGGATACTGGAGTGTATGTATAGATTTAGCAGGTAAGTTCTCGGGCACGTAACAAATGCATAGGGAAAGAACTGGAAGGAAATACATTAAAGTGCATTTGAGTCTTTTATAATCAGAAAAAATGACCGATGTTTACAGGTTGTTGACTACCTAGCCCTTCCCCCAACAACTTGTGAGTTAATGGAGGCTTTTCCCTGGTTGGGAAGGGAATAGATGGTAGGACAGTAGGGTCTTGAGTTCTCTCTGTAAGGAAGGGGTCTACAGGGAATGCAGGTCCTCACCTCAGGGTGTCTTTGAGGCTCCAGACAGGTGAATAAAATATGTAATTAGGTCCCACTGGCAGCAATTCACCTCAGTACATTTATCTGCAACTTGCTTAGGGCTATCACTTTTTTATTCTTTCTTCCCCCCTAATTATCCTTACAGTGTGACCCACTCTGCCCTCCACCCAGAAAGTGCCTGTGAGGGGACTGAGGTGGCAGTTGTGGTGGGGGGAGATGGGGCACAGCCTGCCCAGGCTAGAAGTGATAGAAATAGAAATTTTCATCTGGTTCTTCAGTGAGGTCCCCTTTATTTAAGGTTGCCCGACTGGAAAGGGGGCACACTTTTAGCCCCCATTCCTCAAAACCACCTATTTTTTTTAAGATTTTATTTATTTATTCGACAGAGTAGGAGCACATAAGCAGGGGGAGCGGCAGAGGGAGAAGGAGAAGCAGGCTCCCCACTGAGCACGGTGCCTGATGTGGGGCTCAATCCCAGGACTCTGGGATCATGACCTAAACTGAAGGCAGATATTTAATCAACCAAGCCACCTAGGCGCCCCAATACCCACCTATTCTCAGAAGCTTGGTGAACTCAGATTTTCCTAATACTCTCAGGGAAGGAGGGATAAGATCACTTGGGCTAAAATATGAATAACAGCTCTCTAAAAGGGTTAAGGAAGGTCAGGACTAAGAGATTTTTCAGAATGGGTCCTTAATCCTGGATGGGGGAGGGGTATTTTGGAGGGAGGGTAGATGGTACTTCTCTGGGGGCCACACCCACTCGGGGAGGTTGTGGGAGGCATTTGGAGGGAAGTGGGCTAACCTCCAAAATAGCAGGCGCTGCGCCCCTGGTGAGGCCATTGTACTTCGTGGACCTTCATCTGCTTCCTGCCCAACTGCTCTTCCAAACTGTCCAGAATCACCATCACCTTTCATGCCCCATCTGTCACCAAGCCAGCTGGCTATCTGTCCAGATGACTGCTCACTTCCAGCCTCCGGTCTGGGTGCCCATAACCTTTGCCCTGATTTAAGCCCGCATCATCTCCTCGGGCATTGTGAAGGTCCTTTTCTGAAGTGATTTCTGGGCTGTCAGACTCCACACATGATAACTCAGGGTCCTTAACCGGGGTCGGTGCCTAGGACTCAGTATGCTCATAAACTTGGATGAAAATAATTACATCCTCATTCACAAACCTTTAAATGAAATTTAGCATTTCCTTTCATGATGGATATAGTAAACGCTCAAAAACAAAAATAAGAACAAAGCACATGAGCTGTACCTGGGAGTCTGTCACCACTAGAAATCACAGATATTTGCTTACCACTTTGCAGTTGGTGTTAAAGCAGAAAAGTTTGCTGCCCAGAAGGACCAGCTGCTCTAACTGTTGGAGGCAAAAGAACATGTAGGAACCTCCTGACGTTGGGCATCCCCCCCTAGGTTTTAGCCCCCACTCTTCCTCATCTTAGGGCATCTGCTTAGAAGATTCTGAGCCCGAGATTGCATAGCTTTTTATTCCTGCAATAGATACTAGTGACTATACCAAGGAATTAAAAAAAAAACCCCACAGAACAGCAATAACAACAGTAACGAAACTAAAAGATGTTGCACCTACAGGCTCTACTTTATGTTCTAGGAAACACATCATTTCTGGGTCCTTGCGGAAGTCTTCCTGTGTGACTGGAAGATGGCCTGGGAAGCCCAGATGCTAGTGATGGGCTTGGGAATGTGCAAGGCTTGGCTGCCCTCAGTGGGCACAGAGGACAACAGAAGTCCTCACGGATGAACTGCCAGCCCCAGAAAGCACAATCCAAGCCCAAGAAGAGAATCCAAATTCCACACCCCTAAGGTGGGATCAATACCTTTGCTGAGAAAGTGGAGGAGGGGATGCAGGTGACAGTGGCAGAGATGATTGGGATAAGGTGGTCCTGGACGGTACTGGTCGGTGGCATTGGTGGAACCATCGCGGAGTCAGGCAGGAATTTGCCTTAATTGGAGCAAGAATTGTGTTATTCTGCCAACACCATAATCCTTAGACCCCATTCTGATTTTTCCATTTGCTCCAGTGATGTCCTTTAGAGCCAAAACATCCCTGCTAAACCATGTTTACTAAACCATGTTTAGTTGGCACTTTTTAAAAATTGAGATATATGGACATATAATTTATTAGTTTCAGGTGTATGACATAATGATTCATACATGTTCGTACCATGAAACAATGACCGTATTAAGTCTGATTAACATCCAATGCCATACATAGCTACAGAGTCATATTTCATTCATCTTTCTCGGTTTAGAGCAGTTCCTCCATTTCTTTCCAAAGATTATTATCAGTTATTTTGTAATCTGTTCCTCGATTTGGGGTTATCTGATGTTTTTTTCATGATTTGATTTAGGTTATATATCTTTGACAGAAATCACAGAAATAATGCATATCATAGAAAAATGTATATATAATCGCCAAAATAACATATGTATGACAGAAAAAAATATATAAAATGTATATATATGTATGTATTATCACAGAAATAATGCTGCGGGGATGCCTGGGTGGCTCAGTTGGTTGGGCATCTGCCTTCGGCTCAGGTCATGATCTCCGGGTCCTGGGTTCCAGGCTGTGTTGGGCTTCCTGCTCAGCAAGGAGTCTGCTTCTCTCTTTCTCTCTCTCCCTCCTTCTGCCTCTCCTAATTGCTTGTTCTCTCTCTCTCAAATAAATAAATAAAATCTTTTAAAAAAATAACGTAGTTTAAAAACATAATGCTGTGTACTTCTCATTGCCTCCTATTAGATGCTGGATAATTTCTATTTGCCCCATTACTTGAGGTATTAACTTCAATCACTTGATTAGCATCTGCCAGATTTCTCCACTGTAAAGTTACTCTTTTTACCTTTTTAAGAACTATTTTATGGGGAAATGTTTTGAAAACTGTGTAATTATCCTGGTCCTTATCAAACTATTTATTTATGTTAGCAGGGACTCAACGGATTCCTAGTTTATTCAGTGAATTGTAATTGATTCTTGTCATTAGGTATTTTGGTATTCAAGCTGTCCTTTATTTGGCTAATGGGGGACCCTTTGAACTAGTTCCTGTATCCTTTTGATGTGTCATACCATCCTTTGAGCACTTTCTTAGGTTGTTTGTTTGTTTTTTGAGAGAGACAGAGAGAGCATGCACGGAGAGAGGGAGAAGCAGACTCCCTGCTGAGCAGGGAGCCTGATGTGGGGCTCAATCCCGGGACCCCAGAGTTATGACCTGAGCCAAAGGCAGATACCCAGCTGGCTGAGCCACCCAGGCGTTCCAGCACTTTCTTAGTTTTTGGCACAAAGAATGTTCCAGGCTCCTCTTGAACTTTCCCTGCCCCTACCTGGAATCAACCATTTCTCCAAGGGATCCTGATTGCTTTTAGTGGGGAATAATATTTGGAAGTCAAGATCTGGGCATGAGGTGTATTCACTGTTATTGGACCATTGCTCCCAGGCCTTCTCCCATGGCCTGAGCTACAGATTACATGTATGTATGCACGCTCGTGGACGCACATGCACACACACACTCACGTGCGCGCACACACACACACACACACCCATTTCCATCTGTATTTATTTCTATATATATCTGTGTCTATTGAAAACCATGAGTTCACTCCCTATCTCTGATTCCAATCTATCACCACAGAATTCATTCTAGTCTTCTCCCTTGCTATATTTGTAACCCTCTTTTCTGACAGTGAGCAATCTGGCGTGTGCAGGACTCTTTTAGGTGGAGGAGGGAGTGCTAAGAAATGTCTCTCTAGGAGGTGACATTGAAGCTGAGACTCAAAGGGAATGAGGGCAGAAGCCATGTAGATTCCGGGAGAACAGTGTTCTAGGCAGAGCACTGCAGTCCTGGTGGCCCTGAGCACACACAAGCTCCTGTGTCTGAGGAGTGGCCGGATTTCCTGTGGCTGAGCCCGTGGGCCCGTGATGTCAGCCAGGTAAGAGAAGGAAGTTCAGGTAGCGCTTTGTAGACCATTCTAAGGACATTGGTTTTTTAATAGTGGCAAAGATAGGAAGCTGATGGAGCATTTCAAATACAGGAAGGCTGTTCTTTGGTGAAGGATTGCTCTGACTGCAAAGTGGGGAGGCAGGGAGACCAGCGGGAGATCTGCAGGAAGACTGAGAGGAGGCGTTGGCTGGGAAGGTGGTGAGAAATGGTCAGATTGGGGAATCATTTTGTAGGGGAAGCCAACAGGATCTGTGTGAGATTATAGACGTGGCACGTGGAGTGTGAGAGATGGGTGGCAGTACGTGGGTTCTGTAGGCTTGTTACATAAATAAAAGGGGAAAATTATCTGCAAAGCACTTAGTACCCCGTGTGGACTGCCCTAAACTAATCACAATCCCTGTTTATCACTGATGAATGAAGGTGCAGGTGAAGGGCCCGCAGATCCAGCGCTGACCCGCTCCTGGCATCCTGGAATGCAACCTCTTGAGCAGAGCTACCCCTTTGCCACCAGGGCTCCTTCCCATCCCTCTCCACCCTGTCCAGTGAGTCAAAACACCCACTTGCTCCAAACCCTGTCTTGGCAGGGTGTGGGTTGGCATCTGATAAGTTCATTCGCAACCAGCTGTTGACTTCTTGCAAGATGCCTACCCCTCTCAGAGGTATTCACATTTTCAAAAAGGTGGCAACTTGTTTACTGAGTTTGGGGTTCTGGTGGGATCTCTGACAGTGACTCTGAGTGATGAAGGAGGTGGTGAAGGAGGTCATTTGTTCGTGGACAGCACCCAGATGACTCCTGGCAGCAACTGGAGACATTCTTGAAGGGGCCCAGCCCAGGGGCAGACTGCGTGTCTCCTCTCTCTTGCCTCACACAACAATCCTGGGTATTTACTGCCTCCTTTTACCATGAGGATGATGTGGTCCGTGTTTGGCCAGAAGATCATGCATTCTAGATGCTTCCTCCTGGGTGGGTAAGGTTTGGTCTAAGCCTCCCACCCCTTTTGGGAGCTCCCATCTGTGGAATGGCTCAGTAGGACTGTCTTCACTCATCTATCAGACTCAGCCCACAGTAGAAGCTTAGAACCACGAGGCCACTGTGTTCCGCTCCTCAGTTGTATGCAAAACTGTTTTCTGTGCAAGACTGATTTAAGAAGAAAGACCATGAAAGCATCATGTTTTGACTTCACACCCACTAAGATGACTGTCATCAAGAAGGCAAATGATAACAAGTGTTGCAAGGATGTGGAGAAATTGGAACTCCAGTTCCCCACCCTACGGTGCAGGTGGGAATATAAAATGGTAAAGCCACTTTGGAGAGCAGCTTGGCAGCTCCTAAAAAGCTTAGGTATTAGTTACCATAGGCTAAGAAATTCCACTCCCTGGTAGATATGCAACGAAAACATAGATCCTCACAAAAACTTGTAACTCAGCTTTATGGCAACATTTTTCCTAATAGACAAAAATGGAAACAGCTCATATGTTCATCGACTGATTAAAATGGGGGTGTATCTATCCAGCGGCATATTATTCAGCAACAAAAAGGAATGAAGGAGTGATGCATGCTATAGCATAGATGGACCTTGAAAATATTGTGTTAAATGAAAGAAATGAGACACAAAAGACCCACGTGTTGTATGATTCCATTTGTAGAAAAGGTCGTTCAGAAAAAACTAATACATAGAGACAGGATGTAGATTACCAGTGGCCAGGGGCTAAGAAGAAATGGGGAGTGACTGCCAAAAGCATTTCTTTTTGAGGTGAAGGAAATGTTCCAAAACTGATTGCATGACTGTGAATATACCAGAAGCCATGGGATCACACACTTTAAATAAGTGCGGTATGTGAATTGTATCTGGCTAGGTACAGTGACTAATTGGAAATACCCAGATCTCTGGGGATCAGGCTTACCTCCTTAGAATGTAGGTACAGGGGAGGAACCCGAGGGATACCAATGTCCCCACAGAAACCATTGCCACTTTCCTTTGGGAATATTACAAAGAATTTGTTTGGGAACCAGGGAAAAGAATGAGAATATTAAGAAAAATTGTCCCAAACTTGGAAACAAGGCAAAAAGAGGACTGCACATCCTTTCAGTGTAGACTGACTACCCTGGGATTATTTCATTATCTGGGGGATATACTTCTGTTGGACTTGAACTTTCCTCTTGACTGGGTCCCCTATTCTGTAAGGCTGTGTGCTAATTTGTAGAATTTGTTTGGTGGAGATGCAAATGAGTTTTCTCTGGAAGGATAACCTAAAAGTTTATGGTTTTATTGCCTGATAGGAGAGAAGTCCTTTTTGCCTCAAACCTAGCACACTAATTTTCATATGCCTTTCTTGATGGACTATATAACTTCTTTTCCTCTACTTCTCCTATGTACCAGTTTTTACCACCCTGCTGATTCCCTCATTAACAATTTTTAAAGAATTTTTTTAAAATTTATTTGACAGAGAGAGCGAGATCACGAGTAGGCAGAGAGGCAGGCAGAGAGAGAGAGGGAAGTAGGCTCCCTGCTGAGCAGAGAGCCCGATGCGGGGCTCGATCCCAGAACCCTGAGACCATGACCGGAGCTGAAAGCAGAGGCTCAACCCTCTGAGCCACCCAGGTGCCCCCCCCTCATTAACAATTTTTAATTTAAAAAAATTAACATTTAACCAGTTTTTACCACCCTGCTGATTCCCTCATTATATCTGGGGTGGGTGCTCATTTGTCTGAGGGTGCCATGTTTTTAATGTTCTCAAGTTATACTTTGACAGGCAACAGAGGTCATTTGCTGTATTTTGACAATGGTACAGGCAAGGGATCTCCTTATCAGTACCATCAAACCCGAGCAGCAGTAAGGTAGAGCCAGTCTGGGTGCACAGATAAGGGGTTTTTCCAGGAGCACCTGGGTGGCTCAGGCAGTTAAGCCTCTGTCTTCGACTCAGGTCATGATCTCAGGGTCTTGGTATTGAGCCCTAGTCGGGCTCCCTGCTCAGCGGGGAGCCTGCTTCTCCCTCTCCCTCTGCCTGCTGCTCTAACTACTTGTGCTCTCTCTCTGTCAAATCAATAAAATCTTAAGAAAAAAAGTAATTCCAAAGGAAATTTGGTGCTTAAAGCAGGAAGAGATATTACAAAGTTACCATATATTTTTAAAAGATTTTATTTATTTGAGAGAGAGCGAAAGTGAGAGATCACAGAGAGGGGAGGGGAAAGAGAAGCTGACTCCTGGTTGACCAGGGAGCCTGAGGTGGGACTCAATCCCAGGATCATGAGATCATGACCTGAGCTGAGAGCAGATGCTTAACCAACTGAGCCACCCTGGTGCCCCATCATATTTTTTAAAAGGTGATTTTGCTTAAAATTTTATGGACACCCTTAGATATATACACAGATAGACATTCTACACAGGGGAAGAAAGAGAAAAGAAGACCAGAAGACTGTCCAAATAATCACCAAAATTATGTTATCAGTGATTATCTGGAAGGGATCTGGAGGGAAGATTCTGATTTTCTATTTATAGAAATGTGTATATAGATAGATAGAGATATATGTATATATAGCTGTATATATTTGTGTGTGTATATATATATCTATTATATATAACATGATCCATTTTTTAAGGTAAACTATACAAACAGGTACTAATGCCTGCTTTTGTGCATAATGAGGCATTATTGCAGGAATTTCTATTAGGGGGAAAAAATGGAAACACGGCACTGTTAGTTGAAATAACAGATTGAGGATATGTATTTTCCTTTGCCTCCTCCCCAAAGCCCAACCAAAATCAGAGTAAATGAACCAAACAGGTATCAGCTCACAAAGAACCAAAAGACCAGGAGATAGGACAGTAGCAGATGAGAGGTGTAGACAAATTTGGGGGTGGGTGGAGAGCAGACGAGGAAGTGGAGCTGAAAATGCACACAGAAGACCGAGCCAGCAAGCAGCCTTAGGCCAGATGTGCCCTGCCCAGCTCGTGCATCTGCACAGGGCAGCCCCCCAAAGAAGCAGGAAAATTCATGGACCAAAACCCAAAAATGCCAGGAACTGAATCAAAATGATGTGTCAGAGGTGGAGAGGGATTACCAACAGAAGCACGGCTAAAACCCTGTGTGAGAAACCGTGGCAGGTTGGATTTTCTGGGTATGACCCCAGCCATATCTCCCATTGCACATGATGGGTTCTACAAGGTGACTGTGACACCCCTGCTATTGGGAGATGTCATCTATGTCCCCTCCCCTTGAATGGGACAGGCTCATGACTCGCTTGTGACAACAGAACACAGGGGGCGGTGACACTGTGTAAGTTCTGAAGCTGGGACTCTTGCGAACCCTAAGCCCTCATTTAAGCAGTGAGAATGTCCCAAGACCATGATGCTGTGAGGAAACCCAGATGGAAGAACCCATGGAATGACCCCGAGAATGGGTGTGGGCGGGGGTGGGGGTGGGTGGAGAATTGAGAGAGACAGAAAGAGACAGAGATATAGATGCCTGGCCCCTGTTATTCCAGCTTCAATCACCTCATGAGAGATCCGAAACCAGAAATGCCCATTCTGAGCTTTTCCCAAATTCTCCAGCCCCAGAAACTAGGAGAGATTTTTAAAAATGCATATTGTTGTTTGATTAGTTTTGGGTGATTTCTGGATTATCAATTATAACTGGAATAACCACCTACCTAGGGCCCCTCTCAGATAAATTACCCCTTCCTGACCTTGGCAGAAGTTTGTTCTACAGAAAAATGGGACCAGGGAGGCTCCTGAAGAAAGGACACCAGGCATAGCAGAAGGCAGAACACTACACAAAAAAACAGGGAAGCTCTGTGAAAGTCTGTGTGCTGACCAGGAAGAACCCTGCCCCTCCAGCCCCTTGGCTCTAAGGATGCTGCCAGTCTGAGACATGTCCTCACCATGGTAGGAACCTGGAGACTTATCTGTGGAGAAACCCCAGAAAATTAACCTGGAGATATTATGGGCCAAGCTAAGCCTCCATATAGCAACAATGTTAAGCAAATGTTAGATCTCACTGTAATTAATATCCCCGGAGAGATAATATGGTATCGCATCCATGAAACACCAGATTCTATTTAAAAAGAAAAAAAAAAGGAGTGTTTTGGTTTGGGTTTCCCCAGATGCCCATTTCTGAGATAATGATTCCAGTGCAAGTGATTTTTGGCAGGTAATCCCAGAAAATATGGGTTGAGGAGTTGGGGAGTGAGGCAGGGAAGGGAAGGAAGTCAGCAAAAGGTGTGTTGTCCTAGGCAGGTACTACTGTGGGCACCCGGAGCTTGATATTTCTGGAGAACCCTGGGAGCTGGTGTAGAACCTGCCTCAGAGGTATCTTAACCAGTGCACATGGATCCACTAACTGATTCCGGGGGGGAGAGACCTTCTTACTTCCAGCTTGTCCTGCACTGGGGCTGAGGATGCTGTTGGGAAGAAAATACCCCTTGGGCAGAATGTCATAGATATTTGTAGTAAACAGCCTTGGGCAGGACTCAGGGGTGAATGCCAAGGGCTGATGCCTACCTTGTTTGCTGCAAGATGCAATCAGAAAGCAAGAAAAAGTTCTTGTAAATTAAAGATGTAAGAGCAGGAAAAAAAAAAAACATTCAATGGAAGGTGGACAAGGAAAAAGTTGAAGATAGCCTGACTTAATCGATCTGGGGTGCAGGCTGGGCTTCAGGATTATTTAAAAGCTCCCTGGGTGATTTAAAACCTCCCTGGGGGCAGTTAATGATAAGAACCTTGGCTTGGCAGGAAAAAATAAAATGACAATGATGTAAGCAGAGAATATGGATTTAACCAGAAAGTTGTCATGAATTATATAGGAAGAATGGAAAGAGGGGAAGCAAGTGGGTGTGTGTGAAGTGTATAAGGCATACCTACCTCAATAGGAAGGCAGGAGATCATATCTCGGGTGGATAAATCAAGAAATAGCATATAAGCATCTGATTCACAAATATTGAGGTGAATGCCAGAAGAAACAGCTGGAAGAGTAGAAAGTAATTTTCTCAGAGGAACAGGACCCAGGGGTGTGTGTGTGTGTGTGTGTGTGTGTGTGTGTATGTGTATTGCATTACTGGTATTTGCTAGAAACCTTATAATATAATTTGACTTTTTAAAATACCATGAACATGCATTAATTTGACCAAAATTTGAAAAGATCATTTTTATAAAGGGACTGAAGAAAAAATTGGATCACCTAAGCATCCATCAAAAGGAAAAGGTGAAATACATTGTAATATGTTCATTTAATGCAATACAATGCTATGCTTAAAATGAGGTAGCTATGTATGTGCTGACATCAATGAATTTTCAAGACTCAGTATGACTAACTGGCAAATAATAGGTGCGATATGCCAATATTTATGTAAACCATGCACACAAAATAGACCTATTTATTCCCCACGGAAATAGAAATATGTACTAATAGAAACACGTAGAGAAGGGTGAGGAAAATACACTCAGAAGAGATAATAGGCATAACCCAAGGGTTGTAGTGAAAATGGACTCGGGTGGAGGATAAACGTCAAGGCAGATTTTGCACCGTTTCATTCTTTTCCCCACAGATAGTACCTTTTTGTATTACTTGTAAAATCAAATTAAATTTTAAAACTGAATATTCATCAGGAAACTGAGAAGATAAGCCACAGATTGGGAGAAAATATTTGCAAAAGGCATATCTGATAAAGCACTATTATCCAAAATATACGAAGAACACTTAAAACTCAACAGTAAGAAAGCAAACAACCCAATCAGGAAATGGGTCAAAGACCTTCCCAGACCTTCTTCTCACCAAAGAAGATATTCAGGTGGCAAAGGAACGTACAAAAGATGCTTCACGTAATGTGTGTCAGGGAAATGCAAATTAAAACAACGAGGTACCATCACACATATTTTAGAGAGGCCAAATTCTAGAACACCGACGGCATCAACTGCTGGAGATGATGTGAGGCAACAGCAAACTCGTTCATTGTAGCAGGAATACAAAATGGCATAGCTGCTCTGGAAGACAGTTTGGCTATTTCGTACAAAACTCAGTATACTCTTTTTTTTTTTTTAAGATTTTATTTATTTTATTGACAGAGATCACAAGTAGGCAGAGGGGCAGGCAGAGAGGGAGAGGAGGAAGCAGGCTCCCTGCTGAGCAGAGAGCCTGATGCGGGGCTCCATCCCAGGACCCTGGGACCATGACCTGAGCTGAAGGCAGAAGCTTTAACCTGCTGAGCCACCCAGGCGCCCCAAAACTCAGTATTCTCTTACCATATGATCCAGCAATCACACTCCTTGATATGTCCCCAAAAGAGTTGAAAGCTTATGTCCACACCAAAATCTGTACTTGGATGTTTGTTTGTTTTTAAAGGTTTTATTTATTTATTTGACAGACAGATCACAAGTAGGCAGAGAGGCAGGCAGAGAGAGAGAAGGGAGGAAGCAGGCTCCCTGCTGAGCAGGGAGCCCTATGTGGGGCTCCATCCCAGGACTCTGGGATCATGACCTGAGCTGAAGGCAGAGGCTTTAACCCACTGAGCCACCCAGGCGCCCCTGTTTTATTTTATTTTATTTTATTTTATTTTATTTTATTTTATTTTATTTTATTTTATTTTATTTATTTGACAGATCACAAGTAGGCAGAGAGGCAGGCAGAGAGTGGGGGGAAAGCAGGCTTCCTGCTGAGCAGAGAGCCCAATGCGGGGCTTGATCCCAGGACCCTGGGATCATGACCTGAGCCGAAGGCAAAGGCTTTAACCCAACTAAGCCACCCAGGTGCCCCTGTACTTGGATGTTTGTAGCAGCTTTATTCATAATTGCCAAAACTTGGGAGCAGGCAAAATGTCTTTCAGTGGGTGAATGTATAAACTGTGATACTTCCAGACAATGGAATATCATTCAGAGCTAAAAAGAAGTGGGCTACGAAGCCATGAAAAGCCATGGAAGAACCCTGTATGCATATTCGTAACTGAAAGAAGCCGACCTGTAAAGACTGCATGCTGTATGATTCCAGCAGTATGACTTTCTAGAAAAGGCAAAACAGTGGAGAGAGTAGAAGGATCAGTGGTTGGGGATGAACAGAGGGGGCGATTAGGCGGAGCACAGAGGATTTTTAGAGCAGTGAAGATACTCTGTGTGGTACCAGGCTGGTGGATACAGGTCACTATACATTTGTGCAAACCCATAGAAGGTACAACACCGCGAGTGAACTGCAATGTCAACTATGGGCTTTGGGTGATTATGTTGTGTAACTGTTGGCTCATCGATTCTAACAAACATACCACCCTGGAGGGGATATTGGTAATGGAAGAGGCTGGGCATATGCACGGGCAGGAAGGATATGGTAAATCTCCACACCTTCCCTTCAATTTTGCTGTGATCCTACAACTACTCTAATAAAAAAAAATGAAGTCCTAATAAAGAGCACTGACTATGCATTATGTGGAATCTGGAATGTTCCACAGGAAGCTATTAATAATTATTATTAATAATAATAGGGCACAGATTGAGATGGAGGGCAGAGAGGAAGCAAAAGTTTTCTCTTTCCTCTGTGTCAGTCAGTAAGGACTGTTTGACAAAAACTATGATAGGATGAAAGACTTTTCAATAGAATGGGGTTCTGGGGGGTCCTGATAGTTCTAGCTGGCAAGTGTCTCTTGCTTTTGACAGAGGGGGAAGGAGAGGGTTTGGCTTGGTAAGGGCAGGGCTCCGCTCCAGGGGGATCTGGTAGAACCAGCTGTGACATCAGAAGGGCATGTCGATAGGGTGACTCACTTTTCAGGAGGGGTGGAGATGGCTCCCTCCTCTTCTTCCACATGAGCTGCCCATGGGGCCAGAGCCTGCAGAGCTCTGTGTTTTGGCAATCCTAAAGGATTCCAAGTCAAGTTCTTTCCAAATCAATAGAAACCGGGGACCATTTCAACCCAGGCCTTTACACAAAGATCACTTGGAGTCAGCCTGGGGTGGTGGGGTATACATTGCTCAATCAAGATTCATTGATTAGAGCAAAGGAAAAAGAGGAAGGATGGAGCGGGCCTGGGGACAAGTCTTGAACATGGAGGTCTGAACACCCTTGGGCGTGCAGGTGTGAGTGTGGGGGAGGCGTTGGTGATTGCAAAACCTTCCCTCATCATCTGTTGAGCTTCATACGTGACCTTTAATTTAAAAGAGCTTTTAAGTATAACCATTTCTTTTTTTTTCTTAAGATTTTATTTATTTATTTGAGAGAGAGAGTGTGTGTGAGAGAGCATGAGAGGGGAGGTCAGAGGAAGAAGCAGACTCCCCATGATGCTGGGATCCTGATGTGGGACTTGATCCCAGGACTTTGGGATCATAACCTGAGCTGAAGGCAGTCACTTAACCAACTGAGTCACCCAGGAGCCCCAGGTATAACCATTTCTTATTTGGTCCCCAGGACCACCTGTGAGGTAAATGGAACTGAGTATAAATATCACCGTTTTCCAGATGAGGAGACTGAGACCTTGAAAGATTAGACCGCTTGTCTGAAGGGCAAGTTAGTAGCTGGTGCCCTGTCCTCTGAGCGAGGTCCATAGGCCCTCTTTGCTTTTTTATCTGCCACAGAGTCCCTCCTTAAGACACAGGAAAGCTACTTCTGTCCCAAGACATTAGTTTCTGTCCTTGGGATCCAGTGTTAGCTAAGTAGCTGGCGCCAGGCTAGCAGGAGCAGAAGGACCCTCAGACAAGCACTGGTCTCTGGATGGGTCATTGCTTCTGCATCCACCCAGGGTTGATGGAATCCTTGCTCTGGGCTGGGCATGGCGCCAAGCATCGTACATGTACAATCTCACGTCAGTCTCACAATGAGCCTACAATACAGGTGTTCGCATAGCCAGTCTGGCCATGAGGGCAATTTTTATAACCCCATTTCTGTGCTCCTTCATTTTGCCTTTTAACATCTAGGAGTCAAACAATAAGAGTTGGTATTTCTTGATGCCTGTGTGTCTATGTTTATTCAGCACATACTTCCTGAGCACTTGATCTGTGCTGGTTTCTACTAGACGTGGGCATATGACAGGGGACAAAGTATGATGTTCCCGCCTTCAACAAGATTACAGTCTCCTGCTGTAATCTCGTTTCTGTAATCTGTAATCTGTAATCTCCTGTATGGCCCGGAGAGACGATAAACAGACGTTATTGCTCTTGATCTTCATAGCTGGTAACCGGGGGAAGGGGGTGAAGGAGATTATCTTTAAGGTCATGTAGAAAGTGTCTGACAGAGGACTGGAATCTTCAGTGGTCAAAATGGAAACAAATGGAATCAAAATGGTACTTATGGGAAATGGTACTTACAGCACAGTGGTACTTATGGACACCCCAGAAATCCTGAAGCCCCATAATACAGAGTAGATGAAGAATGCCAGACATCAGCCATCTCTCCCCATAGCCAATTTTATCCAATTCTGCTAGCAGCCCTTTGAGGGAGGCAGGCAAGGTTTCTTTGCTTAAGGGAGACTCAGAGAACCTGAGTCCCTTATTCAGGTCACACAATCAGTGGGAGATATACAAAAGAGGGAGTGATTGGCCTTGGACTCCAAATCCAGTTCCGTTTCTCACCCTGCCACTCAATGGAACTTAGAAGAAGGAGGTTAAAAAAGTAAGACCAAGAGGGACCCTGGCTTTCCAGACTGATACCGTCACCACAGTCTCGTGTTTTGAGACTGACAAAGCATTCGGATATTCATATCTTTGTTGCATTGTCTTTTCCTTCTGTGATCACTGAAGACCTGCCCTGTGCTCCTGAAATGAGTATGGACATCAGCAGGACACAGATGGTAGGCTCAACTGGGTCACTGAGGAAAGTATAGTCAAGGGTCTTTTATAAGTGTGAAGGCAGGATCCAGGGAAACCTACAAGAGCTGGTAGTACCCTGGGGGCTCCAGGTTTTAGGATCCATCATCCTCATAGCCTAGAGAGGTAAGGAGAGGGAATGATTACAGGGTCCAAGAGGAATGGTATTGTGTGGAGAAGGTTCCTTGGTAGGAGCTGGGACCTTTAGTGGAAACACACAGCCAGCTCAAAGCAACCTCAAAGGGAAAGAGCTAGAAAATCCACACCCTGACTGTAACCTCCTTTCTATCCTCCAAGCTCTTGCATGTGCCTCCCATTCATTGAACCCAACCCCAACCCAGAAGGCAAGGGAGTCTCTTTTGTAGTCTGTGTGGATCAGTCTCCCAAGGCACAGAGGAGGGTGGAAAGGAATGGAGAGTGGCCATGGCGAGGCAAATGGGAGAGGTCTAGCATCACATGACCCAAACAGATCAATAGGCATCAGCCTTAGGACCTTTGTTAATGTGACTAGAAGAAACACATTCTCTCTCTTTTCCGAAGTCTCTCAGCTGGTAGAACATGAGGCTGTGGCCATCGATCATCTTGTTGCCACATGAAAGTAAAGTTTCAAAATGAAGCCAACACAGAGGAAAACTGAGTCCAGAAAAGATGGAGGGCATTGGTGGTATAATTGTGTCCCTGGATCCAGCCATGCCTGAAGGTGGACAAAGCACCCTGGGAGCCAGTGGGATTCTTACTTTGTGTCACCTAGTAGGATCTGGGATTCTGGCACTCACTCTGGAAAGGGTCCTGACAAATGTGGGCATCTGAGGCACAGGTGCATGCAGGTGGCCATGGCTGAAGATAGGCTGCAGTGGGTCATGACTTCTGATTTGTGAGCTCCAGTCCTTGAGGGCAGGGGAAATCCCGAGGCCAAATTGAAGTAATAAATCTAGAATGGGAAGATGTCTCTAAAGGCAGCAGTCTTCATGGGAAGTCATGACACCAACATAAAACTCTTGCGAGCCAGCTGCTGCTTCTTGTACTTGACATACATCTGACAGTGTCACCCTCTTCAAAGTCCTCTGGGGGCAATACTTCCCCATTTTACAGATGAGGAAACTAAGACATAGAGAGGTTAAGTCACTTGCCAGAGCCACCTTTTAAAAAAGATTTTATTTATTTTAGAGAGCAGGGCAGAGGATGAGGGAGAGGGAGAGAATCTCAAGCAGACCCCACACTGAGCATGGAGTTGGATGCGGGGTTGATCCCACAATCCTGGGACAACCCCCTGAGCCAAAAACAGCGAGTTGGATGTCAATCGACTGAGCCACCCAGGAGACCCCAGAACCAGGATTTGGAATCAAGTAGCCTGGCTCTTCCCTTCCCCACCTTCCCTACCCCACTGCCCTAAAATGCCCCCAAATAAAACCGAGTAAAATCCCAATCTATCAATATATAAAACAACTATTAGTCACATCTGTTCTGGGGGTGAGGAGGTCAAGGTCAGGGTTCAGAGAAGAAAGACCTGAGCTCCCTGAGATTTACCATCGTACTGTGGGTTTCCCTTCCCCCCACGTTTAAGCGCTGCTGGCATAGGGCCATTATGGAGTGTTCTGGGGAGACAGGGAGGTGATTTCGACTCATATTCAGAAGACCCTCAAATGCAGACTTGGTGTAACTGTCTTATGAGAAGGACCATTATATTTGCGTCATAGCTTTTGTTTTAAATTGTTTTTAAAGATTTTTATTTATTTGACAGAGAGAAAGATCACAAGTAGGCAGAGAGGCAGGCAGAGCGGGGAGGGTGGGGAGCAGACTCCCTGACGAGCAGAGAGCCTGATGCGGGACTCGATCCCAGGACCCTGAGACTATGACCTGAACTGAAAGGAGAGGCTCAACCCACTGAGCCACCCAGGCACCCCATACCTTTAGTTATAAAACCATTGATTTGTTGGGGCACCTGGGTGGCTGAGTCAGTTGGGCATCTGACTCTTGATTTCAGTTCAGGTCGTGGTCTCAGGGTTGTGAGATTGAGCCCCAAGTCAGGCTCCCCACTGAGGGGGAGTCTGCTAGGGATTATCTCTCTCCCTCTCCCCCCTCTCCCTGCTTGCATGTGTGTGGATGCTCTATCACTCAACTAAATAAATAAAAATCTTAAAAAAAACTGATTTATTAAAACACATACTGTAATATTTGTAAACCTCCCTGCCCCCCTTTTAGGTATTTCTCCTCCTCTTCCTCCTTTTTCTTCTTCTCCATTGTTTTTTAAGAGTTGAGGTATAAATTATCCACTAAAAGAAACTAGGGCTGTTTGAAGAAATGGCTGATTCCAGATTTGCATAAGGGAAATATAGATGCACATCTAGTTTCCAGAAATTAAGCAAACACACAAACAATCGTGGAAACATGTCAAAAGGACAAAGGAACCAGCTTTAAGGAGCCAAATTTGGTATAAACTGAACATCAAATTAAATAATGATAGTAAGGGATCACAACGCATAGAATCAAATAAGAATCGATGAGTCCATATTGATACAAGCAAATAAGTAGAATCCCAACTTAAGAAACATAAAAGGAGTGGTAGAATTAGAAAAATCGCTGTTCAGCAGCTGTCATAGTAACAATTTACTCAGGCAAGTGTCAACAATGAATAATAAAACTGGTAGGTGAAGGTATCATGGAAAACAGGATATTTACATAGACTTAAAGTATCTCCCTACAAGATACTTAAAAACAACAAAGAGAAAAACAGTAACTTTACAGCAGAGAAATCTGGCAGGCATCACCTTAACCGAGTGATCAAAGTTAAAACCACATGATATCACATGCCTCCTGACACTTTGCCCTGAGAATGACACATCACTTCTGCGATAGTCCTGCCCAAGATGCAGAACCTGAACATAATCACGAGGTAACATAGGACAAGTCCAAATTGCAGAGCACTGTTCAAAATACCAGCCTTTGCTCTTCACAAATGTCAAGGTCACGAAAGACAAAGACTAAGAGACTGTTTCAGATCAAAGGAAACTAAAGACACATGACCGTGTAACACAATTCTAGACCAGAAAAATTCATGTTGTTATTTTGCTATAAAAGGCAGTAGTGGCACAATTGAGAAAACTTAGGTAAGATCTCTATGTTAGGTAACAATATCAAATCGATGTTTATCTTGATTTTTAGAATCTTGTAAGAAAATGTTCTTGCTTTTATGAAATACACGCTGAGATATTTAGGGATAAAGAGGACACATCAGGTCTGAAACTAGTCTCAAATGTTTCAGAAAAAAGGAAACATTTGAATAAGGGATATAGACCAACATCTAGATTTATGTTTTTTATATCTCTCTCTCTCTCACATATATATAAATTTATATTTACATATCTATATATACAAATATGTTATATATTTAATTATAAATACAATAATATATTATATATATCATAATATTTTGTCATAAATACTTTATATATTATATATTTTTATATAAATAAAATGTTAAGAATAAAATGATATATAAAATAAATATATAATATTTGTATATATAGAAATATATACAAATAATGTATAAATATAAATATACATAAATAAGAGAGAGAGAATGATAAATCTAGTAAAATGTTAACCTATGGGTAATGTGGAAAATCTGTGTAAAAGGTGTATGGCAACTCTTTATTATATTTTTCAACTAAAATTATAGTGCAGTATTAAAAATACACCTCTTGGATTGGAATTATTAAAGTGAACCCCAAAGTGGTAATTTTATAACCTGAGGCTCGTATTTGGTATAACATAGGCAAATTCATTCTATATATTATTTTATCAGATAAAATAAGTTAATTAATGACTTGTTAAATCTGCAGGTCATAAGTTACTTTTAGGCCATAAGTATATGATTGCAAAACTCTGAATTGTAACACATATGCAGTGAAGAGTAATTTTGCACTATATATGTATAAATAACATACATGTTTAAATTTTGCAAGCTCTATTACCATTGATGCTCACCCATTATTAATCTGCTCAGGAATCAGGGGAGGTGGACATCATTAACCTTATTTTACAGAAAAAAAACTGAGGGGCGCCTGGGTGGCTCAGTGGTTAAAGCCTCTGCCTTCAGCTCAGGTCATGATCCCAGGGTTCTGGGATCGAGCCCTGCATCGGGCTCTCTGCTCCGTGGAGCGCCTGCTTCCTCCTCTCCTCTGCCTGCCTCTCTGCCTACTTGTGATCTCTCTCTGTCAAATAAATAAATAAAATGTTAAAAAAAAAACTTAAAAGAGTAATTTTTTAAAAAAAGAAAGAAAGAAAAGAAACTGAGGAAAACCATCCATAAGCAAGGGGCAGGATCCAGATTCAAAGCATCGTCTTTTGAATTTTATTTATTTATTAAAATTTATTTAATTAATTAATTTTTAAAAAAAAGATTTCATTTATTCATTTGAGAGAGACAGAGACAGCACAAGCAGGGGGAGCAGGAGAGGGAGAAGCAGGCTCCCTGCTGAGCAGGGAGCCTGATGCAGGGCTTGATCCCAGGACCCTGGGATCATGACCAGAGCCAAAGGCAGATGCTTAATGACTGAGCCACCCAGGCACCCCTTTATTTTATTTTTTTTTAGAGATTTTATTTATTTATTTGAAAGAGAATGAGAGAGAGAGCACGCTCATGCATGAGCGGGGAAAGGAGCAGAGGGAGAGGGAGAGGCAGAGAATCCCAAGCAGATTCCCCATTGAGCACAGAGCCTCATGCGGGGGCTTGATCTCATGACTCTGAGATCATGACCTGAGCTGCAACCCAAAGCTGAACGCTTAACCGAGTGAACCACCCAGGGGCCCCCCAAACCATCGTCTTTGGAATTCCAAGGCCAGCATTTTTAAGTACTCTGCTACACTCATTAATGATGCTATTGTCATCAACAAACTGCGACTGAATTATCAGTTACTTTTCCAACCTGGAAAAGAGAAATCATTCTAACTAAAGAGGGTAAATGACAGCTAATTGAATGGATGTGCAGGTGGTGGAAGAGGGGAGAAGCCTAAGAGACACCAAGTGTAAGAAGCCACTGCTCCCCATCAGCCAGAGGGGCAAGGGAAAGGTCACTGGAGCCCAAAGGTCAGGATTACCTGAGGAGGCCAGAACCATCACAGGCCTGTCTTTGGGAGCTGGAGCCATGGAAGATGTGTAGCCATGACCAGAAACATTGCCTCAGGCTGAGAGAGGGAGGAAACCTCTTACCCTAGCCTTCTCCTTTCTCCTGTCTGCTGAGCAATAGCCAGTGCCCACTGGCTGACCCAGGAGTCTGTGACATGCAGCTTGAAGGGCTCTCTGGGCTACCACTTCCCTGCCCTCACATACACGTTCAAGGGAAAGAAGAAAAGAGAGGGGAATGAGGAGGAGAAAGATCTCAGGGCACACAGGGCCAGACTAACACATGGCACTTCCCCTGTGGCCTTCTCAGAGCTCTTTCAGTGCCTGGCACACAGATCCAGGCTTCAGAGATGTGTGTGAAGAAATGATTGATTGTGGGGAAGGAGGGCATAGAGCCCCGTGTCATAGACTGTTTTAAAAAGTGAACGCCTGGTCTCTTACTGGAGTGGTTTTGTGATTCCCTCAATTGGATACACACATGTTCCTCTAGGGGGCAGCACTACGATAATGAGAATGTGGTGACTTGCTTCAAGTCCTGCAACTAGGAATGATCTGGGGCTGAATTTGAACTCAGGCCATTGGCTGCAGAACCCAGGCTCTTAACATCTTTGTTCCTCCATGATCCAGAGAAAGCAAGAGACACAGTGACGTTGACTGTGGGTCCTGGTCCTTATATGATTTTCAAAGTCGGGGCTACTTTGTGAGTGAACTAGCCCCAGCTCTGATGCTTACCCAGGACTTTCTGCCTCTGCCTTAGTCTGGCTGGGACAAAGCAGTTTCTACATATTTTATAAGACACCAGAGATAACTGGTCATGCCTGATGTTCCCTTCTGCTTCTGGGTGAGGTCAAAGGACTTTGTCCTGACCTGGAGATCAGACTTAGATGGGGGTCCCTGAAACTGAGAAGGGAGTTGAGTTCAACATGGACAGCAAGAGAAAGCATCCAGTAGCAGCTCAAATTGGAAAGGGAGGTCAAAGGGAGTTCCTGGAGAACAAAGAAGAAAACAGAATGTGGACCTTAGCAATGACCTTCTCTGCTTTCTTCTTCTGAGGTGGTAAGCCTGGACTGAACTTCCTTCAATTCCCCAAATGGGTCTTCTCCCCTCTGGGCCTTTTCACAAGCTCTCTTTCTTCTCCCAATCTTACTCTTCCCTTAGTCTTTGCTTGGGGGCCAAAGCTGTGTTGAATTTGGACTAATGAGCCTGACCCACTTGCATTTTAATCTTACTCAGTTTTCAAATCTCACTTTAGAGCTCACTTGCTCCAGAAAACCCTTTATGACCCCTTGAAATCTGAGCATCTTGGAGTTCCCTCCTATAGCATTTACCACACTGGATTGTAAGTGTTTATATCAGACTGGAAGGTTATGTGAGCAAGCACAACAGCCTTGCTGCTCACTACTGCATCCCCGGGGCTAAGCACATAGTAGGTGCTCAACATATATTTGTTGAATGGATGGAAGAAAGTGCCCTGTTAGTCATCCAATGATGGTCCACCTGGCAGGGCTGGTCCCTCTCCTGTAACTTGCAAATAGTCATTTGTCCACAAGCTCGAGTTTCTTTCTTTGGTTTTTGAGTATCTTCCCTTTTGGGAAAGAAGCCAGACATTTCTTATTTATTATGGACACTTAATCCTTTGGATGGATCTGACCGAATCTTTCTTTTTTTAATTTTAATTTTTATTAATTTATTTGACAAAGAGAGAACAAGCAGGGGGAGTGGAAGAGAGAGAGGGAGAGGCAGGCTCCCCACTGAGCTGAAAGCGCAGTGTTGGGCTTGATCCCAGGACCCTGGGATCATGACCTAAGCCAAAGGCAGATGCTTAACAGACAGAGCCACCCAGGCACCCCTGACCATATCATTCTTTTTTTTTTTTTTAAGATTTTATTTATTTATTTGACAGACAGAGATCACAAGCAGGTAGAGAGGCAGGCAGAGAGAGATGGGGAAGCAGGCTCCACGCCGAGCAGAGAACCTGATGCGGGACTTGACCTCAGGACCCCGGGATCATGACCTGAGCCGAAGGCAGAGGCTTTAACCCACTGAGCCACCTAGACCCCTGACCATATCATTCTCAAATCAAAATACAAAGTGCTGTAAAAATGCCAGGTAGGAGGCAGCATCGAGACTCAAGGCTGTCAGAAGAGTCTGTGGTCCCTGAAAAGTGGAAGGAGTAGGTGACCTCTGGACTTTAAGGTGCTCTGAGACCTTGTCCTTTTGTAGCTGTGTGGATTAACAGAGCCACATTCTCCTTGCTTCCCAGAGAAGAAATACCTCCCTCTAAAGCGGGTTTCTTAACCTCAGCACTATTGACATCTTGAACCAGATAATTCTTTGCTGTGGGGGGCTGTCTTGTACTTTGAAGGTTAATGGATTGAATAGTGTTCCACCACCCCAGATTCATGTCCACATAGAATTTTAGAGTGTGACTTTGTTTGAAGTAAGGATCTTTGCAGATGTAATTAGTTAAGGATGGTGAGATGAAATCATCGTCGATTCCGGGTTGGCCACGAATCTCATGACTGTTGCTCTCATAAGAAAAGGAGAGGATACAGTAAGACACAAGGAAGAAGGTCATGCAAAGATGGAGGCAGAGAGGGGCACCCTAGAGCTACAAGCCAAGGAAGATCCAGGATTGCTGGGAGCCCCTAGAACCTAAGAAGGATTCCTCCCTAGAGCCTTCAGAAGGAGTGTGACCTCTTCTTGATTTTGGACTTCTAGCTCCAGAACCACGAGACAATAAATTCTTGTTGTCATAAGCTGCCTGGGCTTGATACTTTGTTACAGCACCCGGGGGAACGGATGCAAGCCCCACCACAGCCTTCTGTCCTCTAGAGGCCAATAGCGACCCCCCTCAGTTAAAACAAACAAAAGTATTTCCAGACTTTGCCAAATGTCCCCTGGGGGGTGCCATTTCCACCCCACCCCCCCAGAACCACCACTCTACCAAGTGGATATCATGAGGGAACAGAACATAGTAGGATGAACCTGCGTTTGAATTTCAGCCCCAGGACAGCCACGTAATTTGGGGAAAGTTGCTTAACTTCTCTGAACATGAGTTTCCTCACAGGCAAAATGGGAGTTCAGAAGGTATTCGTATCTTGCAGAACCATCACACTGATGCAATGACAATGTGTAGAACGTGCTTAGCCCAATGTTCGACACAGAGCTGACAGTTAATAAGTAGCCACTGGAACAATAATTGTTGTGTTTTCATTAAGCAATAATAATATTACCTAATTGATAATAAATATCTTAAGAAATCATAATGGCAACTATCATCACTATTATTCGAGGCCTGCAAGCTGAGTCGATTTTTCACTTAATCTATTACAGATGGTTGCCAAACTGGGGTGGTGGTTCCTTCCAGAGGGAGGAGGTACTGGGTCCCCATCTTAGCGTCGTAATTTCCAAACTACTATCTTTTCTTCCTCCATCTCATTTCAGCCTGAAAATAAACTTGTAAGATGCATAGGGTAGTCACTTAAAATAGGTCACCCTCATTTTACAGAGGTGGAAATTGAGGGGAAATTGAGGGACAAAAACACTGAGTGACTTGTCCAAGTTCAGTGGCCAGCCCGGAACCCTAGACCACTAAACCACTCTGTCCCTACCTCCTCCACCTCTAAGTTACTACCTTTCTTGCTTTTTTAGATATCAAATCCTTCCTCCCTAACAAAGCTTGACTCTTAGCAAAGGAACTGATGGCCTACAGTTTTGAGTGTCTTCATATTTAACGGTTGTCTCTCCTATTGGTATCTGCTCAGCAAACATCTGTGGCTACTGGGCAGATAGTTTTCAGAGCTGAGATGAACTCTTCAGATAGGTGGAGTCCAGTTATATTTAAGAGTCAGGGTCCTGTGGGAAACAGAATTCCACTCAGTTCAGTTGAATAGATCTTAGTGAACGGACTTTTTTTTTTTTAAGATATTATTTATTTATTTGACAGAGAGAGAGATCACAAGTAGGCAGAGAGGCAGGTAGAGAGAGGGGGGTGGGGGGAAGCAGACTCCCCGCCGAGCAGAGAGCCCGATGCGAGGCTTGATCCCAGGACCCTGAGATCATGACCTGAGCTGAAGGCAGAGGCTCAGGTCTGAGCCTGAGCGACCCTGGTGCCTCCGGACTATTTTTTTTTTTAAATATGTTATTTATTTGACAGAGTCAGAGAGAGGACACAAGCAGGCAGAGGGAGAGAGAGAAGCAGTATCCCCACCAGGCAAGGAGCCCGATGCGAGACTCGATCCCAGGACCCCGGGATCATGACCTGAGCCAAAAGCAGCTGCTTAACCAACTGAGCCACCCAGGCGTCCCGTGAACGGACTATTTACACTCACATGGGCAGAGCTAAGGAACCAACAAGGATGGTGAGGTAATCCAGGAACCAGCAACATTCTAAGTATGGAGGGACGGGGAGGGATGGTGAAACCAGTGTCTTTCCATGGCTGGTACTGTGAGTGAGGGTACACCAGACAGAAGGTAGTTCCGGGGGTTAGGTTATATGCCCCACTAGGACTGTGGTGCCCAAGCAGGGAAGCAGCAGGGAAGAAATCCCACAGATGCTCTCTCTTCCCAACCTCCTGTCTCCTGTGGGTGCCTCTCATTGGCTGAAGCCACCAGGAAGTCAGTCAGCAAGGGAGGTTGGGAAATGGAGTCCACAGGAACTAGTCTCCAAGGGGATAGAGGATGGAAGGAGAGGGTTGCAGGAGTAGGAGATACACCAGCACAAAGATGGAGGGGTGGTGATGTGAAGAGGGCAGAGGTAGAATCACCAAGCAGCACAGGCGAGGAATTGATGTGAGTGGGCTATATCTGTGTGAACCCTTTGGCCATGCTCAGGAAGCCTAAACGTATTGACTCTGCCTTTTGTATCCTAAATGCTTATTTCAAAAACCAACTAATTTTGCCTGCTAAGTTGCCTGGACTCTATAGGGGGTAAGACGAAGGAGATATCCTTGAAAGATAACTGAATCTAGTAATTTATGTCCTCTGAAAGCAAGCTGTCCAGCTAACTGGTGCTCACAAGGGTGTGAGGAGAGCAGAGATTCTGTGCCTTAAATTGGCTCTTTGAAGGGCATAGATGTTGGGAGTGTGGGTGTGGGTGTGCAGGGAGAGTCAGTGAAGCTAGCAGTCAGATGGCTAAGTCTGGCTGTGCTCTTGTGAAGAAGCAAATGCCTTCTGAGACCAGCGACACCCACACATTCTGGGGAGAGGAACCTACTGTCATCTACCAGGCAAGGCTGGATTCTGGATTACAAATGGAGGGAGGTAGAAGGGGCAGTGCATGGAAGTTTGTCTTTAGGAACAGTCTGTACCTTTCCTTCCTTAACAGCTTACTTCAGGGAAGGATACAACATCTGATTTAAGCCCAGAAGAGGGAGGCCTGCCCACTTGACTTAGCTTTCCTCCCTAGTGTCTGGAAATTCTCAGCTTGGTGCTAGCTCAATGGCCTCCTTGCTGGCCTCCAAGGTTTATTGTCCCCTCCCAGGTGGGAGTGAAGACAATGGCAATGCAGTGTTAGAACTAGACCAAGAATGACATCTCCTGTCACCTCTCTTCTATACCTCCCCTTCGCTTTAGTGAATCTTCCTGGCTGCCCACGAGCTAGGTATTTAACCCATTTATTCATCTTTCTCTGAAGGAAGAGACCTTGGGACAGAGGTAATGAAGGACTTGTCCAGAGTGACTCATACAACAAAAGAGTGACAGTGCCCAGATTCCAACCCGAGTCTGTTTGATCCCAGAACCTGAGCTCTTAAACCCCTCACAGTCCTGCCTTCACATTCTTGTATTTATTTAACAAATATCTATGGGGCATCTACTATATGCCAGATGCTGTTTTAGGTACTGGGGATAAAGCTGTGTGCAAAACAAACAGAATTCCTTGCCCTCATGGAGCTCATATTTTAGCTGCTAGGGGTAGGGTGGGACTGGGGAGGAAAGACAGATAAACAAATGAATAAGCAGGGCACTTCCATTGCATGGCTCAGTCGGTGAAGTGGTCTGACTCTTGGTTTTGGGTCACGTCATGATCTCATTGTGAGCTGCATTGGGCTCCATGCTCAGCATGGAGTCTACTTGGGGTTCCTTTCCTCTTCCTCTCCCTTTCCCCCACCCCCGGTTATGCTCATGCTCTCTCTCGCTCTCAAATAAATAAATAAATAATAAAATCTTAAAAAAAAAAGGTAAATGGCACCTGGGAGGATCAGTTGGTTAAGGATTTGCCTCTTGATTTCAGCTCCGGTCATGATTTCAGGGTTGTGGGATTGAGCCCCGAGTCGGGCTCTGTGCTCAGTAGGGAGTCTGCTTCAGATTCTCTCTCTCTTTCTGTCCTTCCCCCGGCTTGCATGCTCTTTCTCTCTCTCTCTCTCAAAATAAATAAATAATGTGTTTTAAAAAATGAGTAAATAGAATAATTTATTTATGGTAAGCCTTACGGGAAAAATTGAGGGTAGACAATACCAAAGTTAGGGTGGAGAAGCAGATAGGAAGGGGGCTTAATTTTTCCTAGGGTGATGAAGAAAAGCTCATTGCAAAGATACTAATTTAAGCAAAGACCTGAAGGAGGTGAAGTACAAAAGGAGAGAAAATTTGGCAAATAGGCAGTGTTTTCTCCTCCTCACCCTAGGTTTTATTGTGGGTATAACTGACATGTAACAAATTGCACAGTGAGGGGTCATCTACAATAATTCGGGCAAAAGACGAAAGTAGGTCAGACTAGGGTGATCGTAGTAATGAGCAGAGTTCTAGATTTATTCTGAATGCACAGCCAGTGGGATCTGCTCACAGATCTGATGTAGGGACAAGAAAAAAAGGGTTAGTCAGGGATTACTCCCCATTTTCTGGGCTGAGTCCCTGGGAGAATGGAGTTGCCAGTTACTGAGACGGAGAAGAATGGATGAAAAGCAGATTTGGAGGGAGAAGAAAAATGATAACTTTGGTGGCTATATGTCAAGTTTGACTCGCCCACTACACATCTGAGTGCGGCTACTGGGTAGACGGTTTGATGTTTGAGGTTGGGGTAGAGAAGAGAGCATGTTTGCTCGCTTGCGTGCTTTACAGCTTTACTAAGGTATAATTGACATATAATACACAGCACATATTTAAATATTAAAATTAAATATTAAAAATTTAAGCATACTATTAATTAAGTTTCGCAATTTTGTGGTTATTTGTGTTTAAAATTTAAAGCACTGACAAATACAACCCAAATATTCATTGACAGATGGGTGAAGAAGCAAAATGTGGCAGGTACATACAATGGAATATTATTCGGCCTTTAATAGGAAGGAAACTCTCACATGTGCTATGTATGAATGAACCGTGAGAACACGAGACTTAGTGAAAAAGCCAGTCACAAAAAGACAGATACTTTCTGATTGAGTTTATATGAGGAATTTAAAGCAGTCACAAAGGGCTTGGAGACAGAAAGTAGAATGGTGGTAGGCAGAGGCTGGGGCAGGGGAAAGGGGGAATGGAGAATTATTGTTTAATGGATACAGAGTTTCAGCTTTGCAACATAAAAAATCTCTGGCAATTGTTGCACAACAATACGGAGATACTAAATGCTACTGAATTGTGCACTTAGAGATGGTTAAGATGTTAAATTTTATGTTATGTGTGTGTTTTTTTTAAAGATTTTTTTTTTTTTATTTGACACAGAGAGACATAGCAAGAGAGGGAACACAAGCGGGGGAGCGGGAGAGGGAGAAGCAGGCTTCCTGCCAAACAGGGAGCCCGATGAGGGGCTTGATCCCAGGACCCCGGGTTCACGACCTGAGCCATCAAGGCGCCCTATGTTATGTGTTTTTTTTTAACCACAATTTAAAGAGTGTAATGCTGTGAAACAGTGCAAACAGCAAGGCATTTTTGTCTGGTAACTGCAGACTTCAGCTTGTACACGTACTATGTTGTTAGCTCAATTCGAATAATATCTTTGTGATTGAAATTTATGATTTGTATTAGTTCAGGTCCTCTAAGCTAAGATGAAATTAGACACGAAGAGATTTACTTAATGGGGGAAATGCCTGTGGTGGGCAAAGGAAATGAAGCTGAAGTAGCCTGCGAGAGTGTTCAGACCACAGTACAGGTCACACGGTTGGGAAAGAAAAGAGGGAGGATTGGAGAGAAAATTTCTCAGACGACAGCATCTAACAGCATTTCATCCAGGCCGATGGGGAGTCCCTAAGCCAAAGTTGCCCATTAGATGAGTCCCTGTAACCACTTCTTACCTGAGATCACTTCTTCCATACAAAATAGGTGACCAGATGCACCACTCACAGCTTCACCCCTTGAAAAGATTTTCCCGCTCTCCTGTCTTTCAGGGCCTCCCACAAATGTAGTTGTGATGCAGCCACCCTCCACGTTTGTCTTGTACCCGCATTTTAAACCAGCCCATGTCTAAACCAAGCTCAAGCTTTTCCCTCCTTTTTAGCTGGTCGTGACCCTGTCCCCTCCCTGAATGTGGTCCTGGGTGTAAGACAGGGCAAGTGTGGTGGAGGACAAGTTGGTCTGGACTTCCCACTCATGCAGCTTTCTCAAGCTCTTTGGACCCCCTGGGACTTGACCCTGGATAGAACATTTCCATTTTACAATGGACTGAAGTTGTGCCTGTCCAACTTTATGCCTCGGTGGGTCCAGCAGAACCTGGGTCGCGATGAGCGGGATTGGATGCATGTTTGAGCATTCCATCTCTACCAGAGTCTAGAAACAGGCCAGGAGCTCTTTTTCAAAAGGCATGAAATTTCCTCCTGTGGACGGCATGATCTTTTTCCAAAATTCCAAGTCCTGCATTGTGGTCTCTCCACTGGATCTTACTTTAAGCTTCACACTGCCTCTTTCCTCTCCACAGATACCTCCAATACCATAGGGCCTGCTCTATCATATAGCACAATTGACAGGGCTATTTGCTCCATAGCCTGGACCTGTGGCAGAGTCCTTTCTTGCCCCAGGCCCTCTTGGGGATGGCATCTATTTGTATCACCTGGTATACAAGCATATTAATATTTCTAAAAGTGGTCTATATTGTTCCTGGAGAGACCTACCAGTAGAGAAAAGGTGATGGCACGACTCAGCCTCTCTGCTGTCATCTCCAGTAATTCCACTCTGGCCTCAAATCTGTGCACCCTATGAAAAAAAAACAGAAGTTTTTCTTTGGAGTTTAGTGACTATATGTTGACACTAAGGCATGTCCCTTGGTGGGAGAAGGTGGCTGACCTCCACTCCAAGTGGTTTATCAGAGCTTGGTTTCAAACCACATCCAGCGCCCACCTCCACCTCAGAGAAGATTGCCTCTTCTGCCCTTTGCTCTCTTCCATCCCGGTGGGAGCAGACAGAAAGCTGCCCTGCCGCCTTGCCTATCCTTGCCATGACGCACATCAGTGTAGAAGTTAACGGCATGGATTTTGGTTGCTGCCAGAGCTTGATTCCTTTCCTGTGTGACAACGGACCACTCACCTAAGCTGCCCTATTGCTCAGTTCGTGATCTGTGAAATGAAGACTGAAATACCAATTTTATAAGACCGTTTTGGGGGTTAAATGAAATGATGACTATGAAAAAGTGTGAGGCGCGACAGTGCTGCGATCCTCACTCCACTTTCAACAGCGGGTTTAGGGGCTCTTTTCCTCATTTAACTGGAAGCAAGAGCCGGAATTGTCTGTTCTGTATATTCCCCCAGGATATAATCCCTATATAGGGATGTCTCTTGAATTTATACCATTTAATAATGAGCCAGGTTTTTTTCTTCTAGGAATGCAGGACATCAGTATCTGCTGAGAGAAACTACACTTAGAATGTGTGAAGAACCAGAGAGAGAACGGAGTAGAGGCCTCACGATGAGGTAGGGGAAGACACTGCAACAAATGGAATTAACTTCCCTTATCTGTTTCCTCTATTTGGAGAATACACAGAATAGTAGATAATATTGCAAGGTTGTCGCAAGGATTTGCATAAACTACGCTTAACACGGAGCCAAGGGCGTAGTAAGTGCCGCGCAAGCAAGAGCTGCTAGTATTAGCATGTTAAGAAGGATGGTTGAGTAAGTGTAGGTGTCTGTGCTCTGGTGAGCACGGGGCTGGGCGGAGCGGCGTCGGGCGGAGCCTCTGGGAGCCCCGCCCCTCACGCACGCGTCCGGTCGCTCCGGCAACGCAGAGCTAGGTCGCAGCCCGCGTGACGCTTGGCCGCTGGCACAGCGCGCTCTTGGCCTCACTGGGCATTGGCAAGGGCCACTTGGGCAGAGAGATGACTGATGAGGACTCTGAGACCACTGTCAGCGAGTTGCAGAGCGGGGAGGAAAACGAGCTGCCTGTTATCCAGCTGTGTGGGCTGGTGGAAGAGCTCAGGTACGGCCGGCCGGCTTCTGGACGCCCAGAGGTCCATTGTACAACTTCTTGGGCTCACGGCGAACCCCCCTTCTAGCAGCTGAATAGATGTAACTTCTGTACGTCTATACCTAGTTTAGGGCAGAACTGACGTGATATTCCTAAGAGCCACAATTTCTTGAAAACTTGTTTTGTGCCAGTTATTTTGCACGTAGTACCTTCTATAATAGCACGGGAGCCCCAGAAAGTGGGTGAGGAACCAAGACACAGGTTAATTCACTTTCCTAGCCAGTGGTGGTGCCAGGATTTAAACTCAGGTGCGACTCCACAGCCGACACTGGGAGTGTCGTCATGCTGGGTATGTATGTATGTATGTATGAATAAATAAATAAATACATACATAATTTAAAAAGGTGTTTTGATTTCTCAGGTTTTCCATTGAACCTGTGTCCATTAATCTTAAAATTCAGGCTACAGGAATTCACTCAGGAACATATGAAAATATCCAAGCTGTTCATATATATAAGTAGACACACGCATAACCTGTATGTTATATATATGAAAAAGCTAAAAAGGTCAAAATCTTGGCAAGCATATACAAGATGAACTCTAGTTGTCACCTCTAGTTATTTAAAAACTATCTGTTCCAAGTTTTTCCACCATTTATAATACTCTTTATAATACACTTCTTGTGGATTCTTTGTCCCTCGGGTGCTGGAAGGAACAGCTGAGAAACATAAACCAAAGGAAACATCTGAAGATTGTGGCTAGGTAATAACTTCAAGCATGCAGTAATTCAGAAGGAATTTCACAAATGGTTTAGAGGATACTGGAAGGTGGAACTTATAGCTTCATCTCAGCAACAATTTTCAATATAATCCTAGTTCTTTCAACTTTGTGGCTCATTAGACATTTAAGAAAATCAAATATTTAAATAGCACTGTTGTAAAGGCTTTGCATTCCTTATTGCAACCCTGAATAATAGGTACTATTATTATTCCCATTTTACAAAAGAGGAAATTGAGGCACCAAGAGGTTACATGTTTTGCAGAAGATATGTAATTGCTATTAAGTGTTAAACACTAGTTATTTGGGGTTTAAAGTCATATTAATAGAACTTACTCAGGTACCCTCTGTTTTGCAGCTATGGAAACTCTGCTCTCAAAACTGAGACGGAGATGTTTGAGAAATATTATAATAAGCTGGAGCCCAGAGATCAGCGACATCCACGATTATCAGAAATTAAAATATCAGGAGCAGAATTTGCACAGGTACACTGTAGTGACCTAAGAATTGTTTTATTCTGTTTGTCCCTTTAGATGCAAGTGGTTTTTGTGTATCTGCCTTTGGTATGCCCTCTGTGGCTGAGTGGCATATGATTTTCAACCTGTTCTACTTTTTTTTAAAGATTTTATTTATTTATTTGACAGACAGAGATCACAAGTAGGCAGAGAGGCAGGCAGAGAGAGAGAAAGGAGGAAGCAGGCTCCCTGCTGAGCAGAGAGCCCGACTCAGGGGCTCGATCCCAGGACCCTGGGGTCCTGGACTGAGCTGAAGGCAGAGGCTTTAACCCACTGAGCCACCCACGCACCCCCTCCCTGTTCTACTTTTAATTCTTCCTTTCCTTCTAAGGTTCTCTTTCAAGTGAGTGTGACGGGAATCAGGTTCAATTATTAGTGGGTTGACTCACCCAAAATATCTGAGTTTACTTGAAATAATTCCCTTAAATTGGGGGACTCCAATGTTTACAAGGCCCAGCTAACCACATATAGGAGTGAAGTAGGTCTGCTGTGGGCATGGGAAAGTTCCTCGCTCATCTGAAAGTCCAACCAGGTGGACTGGTATTGCCAGAGCAGCTGATTTTTCGAGAGAAGCTGGAAATCTAGATTATTTGGTGGTATTTCCTGATTTTCAAATGTGGGTAATTAATTTTTGAAAATTTAAAACTGGATGTAGATCTGTCTTTTGAGGGTCAATCTCTTCAGGCCCATATGTTCCTTAGGGCCATATGTAGGGAATCATGTCTGGTTTTTTTGCTGATCACTGTGCCCCCAGATGCAATTTCTCTTCTGTTTTCAGTTTAGGAAGCATTGAGCTCTGGGCTTCCCCTGACACTGACCTGAATGCTAGTCTTTAGCAGGTTCATAGTCCTTCCACACCCTCAAGACACATTCCCTTATTTATTTTCAGTTCATTATCCAGTATAGGCCTTTGAATTCTTTAACACAGGACTTAGGTTGACTGGTGAAATAAACATCACCTTGGGCCTAATATCCTGAATCCTTTCACTTTGAGTTTGTTCTCCCTGGCGGTCACTCAGAGTAATTTCTAGCAGGTCTGAGTGGTCATTTTGACACCCAGCTTGAGCAGCAATTCCTACTTGACAATGACTTGGTTCTTCTTGTATTGCAGTTACGAGGCAGGCGTAGGTCCAAGTCCCGCATGGGTATGGACCGTGTGATAGGCCTCAGTTGTGACCAAAAATGTGAGCTTGTACAAAAGGAGCTGGAAGACATGAAGGATGAAATAAGGCACATGAGAGCAAATGCTGAACGAGATCTGCAGCATCATGAGGTATACCGTTTTCTCTATAGCCCATCCCACCTGGGCTCCCCACTTCCACCTCATTGAGAAGTACCTGGAGTATGTTAATATTTTTGTTATTTTGAAAGAAATATAAGTAGGAGAAGACAAATATAAGGACTGCTTTTAAGGAACTTCCCACCTGTTTGAGGAGACAACAAATTTTAAACTTTTATTTATTTATTTATTTATTTGAGAGAGGGAGGGGGAGAGCAGTGAGGAAGGGCAGAGGGAGAGGGAGAGAGGGAATCTCAAGCAGACTCTGTGCCAAGTGCAGAGTCTGACACAGGGCTCGATCTCATGACCCTGAGATCATGACCTAAGCTGAAACCAAGAGTCAGACATTTAACCAACCGTGCCACGCAGGTACCCCTAAACTTTTTTAAATGGAAAATTTCAAAAATGCCCACATGTAGAGAGGCTAGCACAATGGACCCCTGTGTACTCAACAGCCACATGCAACAGTCATGAACATATGGCTACCCTTGTTTCCTCCATATCCCAACTTCTCCCTCATGATAGGCCACTGGGCTATTATGAAGTGACACCTCAATATATCATCCATCTATAAATATTTTAGTATATGTCTCTAAGATATGGATTCTCTTTTTTTAAGATTTTATTTATTTGAAAGAGAGTACTCAGGCTGGATGTGAGTGAGTGGGCAGAGGGAGAAGCGGGCTCTCCACTGAGCAGAGAACCTCAATTCTGGGACCCTGGGATCATGACCTGAGCCAAAGGCAGATGCCTAACCGACTGAGCCACCCAGGTGTCCCTAAGATATGGATTCTTAAAAGAAAAAAAAACTATAATAACCATAAGTGCTTTAAAAATGTTTGGTAATTCCTAATAATATAAGGAATCTGGGGCGTAAGTCAGTGAGTTGAGTGAGAAATCCTTTAAATCACCTTCTGTGTGCAGCATGCATGACCATGGTCCATGTTTTTTTGGAGACCAACAAAGGTCAGTTTTCCTCCAGAGAAGAAACATCAGTGTTAGTTCCGTTTCCCATGGGATGTAGTTATTAGCTTGCATTAGAGAGCATTATTGTATGAGGAACAGATATTTCTGTTCTGTTTCTAAATTTTTCTGTTTCTAAACATGAGCACACAGACTCACACTCATTGCCTCCAGAGGGACAGATCAGTAGACTCATGTCTTTATTGATGGAATTACCTGTACCACTTAAACCTAACCTTTCCTCCCTCTCTCCTTTCTTTGTGCCCTACCCCCTACTTCTCTCTCTTGCCAAACATGCATTGTTGAATTATAACATGTTAATGCGAGCTAGAGTGGCCAAAAAAGTCTTTTTTGAAGAGGTGGGGCTATACATAGGGCTTGGCATGGTCTTGAAGAATGATGAGGAATAAAGTAGAGGCTTAAGAAAAGAAGGGCACCCTAGGTCGGGTGAATGACATGAGCAAGAAGTAGAAGTGGGAATGAATGTGTGCTTTAGGGCCTATACGAGGAAACTGGGGCTGTGAGACCTTGAGAGCCAGGCAGGGGAGTTTATCTTTGATGCCTTAGAAAGCAGGACCCTGATAAGGATGGCTGAGCAGGAGAGCAAGTGACAAGCTGAAAGTGGCAGTTATGGTGGATTGAAGTTCCTGCAGGTGGAAACCACGGGGAGAGGGGAGAGGCTGGCCAGTGAAGGAAGATGCTTTTGCTTCTTGGTGCCCAGGGACAAGGTCGGGACTGAGATGATTTGCTCTACAGCTACAGCTAGCTTTTCATTTTATTCTTTCAAATAGCATGTGTGTGTGTGTTTCCTTATTTAAAGACAATCTCTATGTTGTAGCAAAATTTGAATGTAGAAGTAAGCTAAAGGAGCATTTGTAAACATCCAGAATCTGCCTAGAGATAATTAGTGTTGACACTTGTGTTTATCTCCTAGAGTTTAGATTATTGTCTAGACATATATGAATTTATTTATAAAAAATACTATATTATTTTGTAAATTGTTTATTTTGCACTTATTGTCTTTCCATGTCAATACATATATTCATTTATACCACTTTCAAATTGCTGAAGTATATATATAAAGACTGTTGGTCTCCCTAGTAATCCGTCTCTCTGGATGTGGCTAATGTTTTGTTGTAATGTTTCCAGATTTTTTTTTTAGGATTTTATTTATTTATTTGACAGGGAGAGAGAGAGAGAGAGAGATCACAAGTAGGCAGGGAAAGCCGGCAGAGAGAGAGGGAGAAGCAGGTTCCCTGCTGAGCAGAGAGCCCAATGCGGGGCTTGATCCCAGGGTCCTGGGATCATGACCTGAGCCGAAGGCAGAGGCTTTAGCCCACTGAGCCACCCAGGCGCCCCCAGATATTTTTTATATCCTATCCTATTATATTATATTATATATTATAATATAATTAATGTTATATATATAACATATTACATAACATACTATATATATCATTATATATAGTCTATATTATATATAATATATAATGTATAATAATATTATTATATAACATATAATAACATATATAACATATATAACATATAATATTATATAGTTATATAATATATTAATGTTACAATTTTTAGTGGATAAGTATTATTTCAGATATGGAAATGTGTATGTATAGAGATACCTGAGGCCCTGTTTTTATTTGTTTACCACCTTCTTATGGATGCTCCCCTTTTTCTGAGGCCTGCTTCTTTTAAAAATTTTTGTTTATTTGTTTGAAAGAGAGAGAGTGTACCAGCAGTGGGGGAGGGGCAGAGGGAGAGGGAGAAGCAGACTCCCTGACAAGCAGAGAGCCTGATGCCATGGGGCTCGGTCCCAGCATCTGGAGATCATGACCCGAGGCAAAAGCAGACATTCAACTGACTGAGCCACCCAGGTGACCTGAGGCCTGCTTTTTAATGGTAACATTCCCGTAGTCAAATTTGTATCTTATCAATATATTTCTAAGGCTAAGAGGAAACATTATGTATTAGACACAAAGAGGCCTGAGAATTTAGGTTTCCTCAGAGGGAGCTGTCCCTGAGGATTTTTGGAAACTGTTCTTTCTTTGTGCTGACTCCTGCAGGCTATCATTGAGGAAGCTGAAATTCGATGGGCTGAAGTTCAGAGAGCAGCATATGATTTTAAAAAAGATATCCTAAAAACCATATCCAAGAAGAAAGGGAGTATTTTGGCCACTCAGAAAGTGATGAAGTACATTGAGGACATGAACCGCCGGAGGGTGAGTTGGCAGGAGGCCGGAGCTTAGAAAGGGAGAACAGATTCAGAGGATGAAGACATAAAAATGATCTACGTGAAGCAGCCCCACTCCATTTGGTCCGCCATAAATGCTCTCCCCACATGCAGATTTATTGCATCCCCCAAAGTGTATGTCTTAAAAGGCACATTTATCAAGGCTGAAACCAATTAGGCTGGGTGAATATTAATAGTATCTCAGACTGATTTTTTTTTTCTTTTTTATTGTTGCTATTTGTTTCAAGATCTGATATGTTTCCTAGAGAAAAGTAAGGCAAGTCTATCTAATCAGGTGACTGCAGGGAGGGGGACAGGTAAATCTCAAGCTCTTTAAGTTCCATTATTATAACAATGAGACATAAAATGTTCCTTCACTTTCAAAGATTTTGTAGCATGTTGAGCTTTGGATCCTGGACATAGGTAGGGTTACTAGCCCTAACAATGTATAAGTGATGAAAAATTATATAAACTACCAAGAGAATAAAAGACTGGAGAATCATAAGGTTGTTTTGTCAGGAATGACCCCTATATCCAAATTATACACTCCAATAATCTCGAATTTAAAAATAGTAGAAAATTTGCACAAAGCCGACCAAGTTACTTCTGCTTCTTGGTCATGAGTGAAGTGTTTTTTGTTTTTTTTGGTTTTTTCTTTTTTTTTTTCTTTTTAAGATTTATTTGAGAGAGAGAGCCCACACAAGTTGGGGGAGAGGGCAAAGGGAGAGGGAGAAGCAGACTCCTTGCTGAGCGGGGAGCCCAACAGAGTGCTCTGTCCCAGGACCCCGGGATCATGACCTGAACCCAGGCAGATTCTTAACTGACTGAGCCACCCAAGTGCCCCTGTCACGAGTGAAGTGTATACCAGCTCCAGTAAATGCAAGAAGACCTGAAAATAAGTGACTGAATGTTAGGACTCAAGGTCTGGTTTATAGCCCCAGCCCTACCAACTTTTCAAACCAACAGGGAAGATGAAGAGGAGTGGATTAAAATTTACTTGTATTTTTTAGGATAATATGAAGGATAAATTACGTTTGAAAAATGTTTCCCTCAAAGTGCAGAGGAAAAAGATGCTTTTACAATTGAGGCAGGTATGTGGCTCTTTCTTCCTTTCTCTCTCTCTCTCTTTCTTTCTTCCTTCCTAAGGTTACCATGGAAGGTAGAACAATGCGTTCCCAAAGATGTCCATGTCCTAATCTCTGGAGTCTGTGAATCTGCGGTTTCACATGGCAAAAGGATTTTGCAAAGGTGATTAAGTCAAGGATCTTGAGATTATCTTAAAAATAATCTCCCTTGACTCAAAGGGAGATTATTTTGGATTATCTGCGTGGGCCCAGTATAATCCCAAAGGAGGCAGGAGAGAGAGGTGGAATACTGGAAATAGAAATTAGAGTGATGAACCTTTAAGGTAGAGGAAGGGATCACAAACAAGAGAGAACAGGCAGCCTCTAGAATCTGGGAAAGGCAAGCAAACAGATTGTCCTCCAAGGCCTCCAGAAGGAATGCATCTCTGCGAAAACACCTTGAGTTTAGGCCCAAGAACCATTTTGGACTTTGGACATTGTGAGCTGTAAGATAATCGATTTTTGTTGTAAGCTACCGAGTTTGTCGTAATTTGCCATAGCGGTGATAGGAAGCTCCTACTGTTACAGTGCCCGCACAGCCACAGACAGAGTTGGCTTGAATTTAAAAGACACTTGTGGCGTACTTATTGACCCCTTTTGGTGAGTGTGGCCTGGATGGCACACTTTGGGGGTGCTTTGGTCACCTGTGCATCAGACTAAAGCTTCCTGATGGAAGGCAGTAAGCAGATGGGGCACAGGGCCTCTCGAATGTGATTATGTGGCTCCATCCCTTGAATTAACTCGAATATGGGCACCGACAGCTTGTGCATTAGAGGTGGCCACTGCCAATGACACAGAGTTGTGCAAATTAACACACTTGGAACTATTGCCTGCTTGACTTGGGATCCCGAAAGATGACAGGCTAGGACAGCTTCAACAACACGAAGTGACTGAGGACAGATGTCAGCTCCTCCACTTTGATGCCCCAGGATGTCTGCACAGGTGCCAGGTGGCTTACCCATAGAGTGCCTGATAAAGTCAGCTCAGTGGGAGGCGATGCTGTGCCCTGGGGTGCACCGAGAGAACCACAGCCCCCCCCCCCCCCACCCAAGAAAGGGGTGGGCTTGCTCCTCTTGGTCTGAAAAGGCCTACCTGGAGCGCCGTGTCTCCAGGAGAGCTGCTCTCTGGAAAGAATCGGAAACCTAGGGCTTACACAGGAGAGGGAGCTGGAGACCAAGGGGAACGCAGAGCCTATCAGACGACCTGGGATTGATGGGCCCAAGCGGACTCAGGAGGACCAGCTGCTGGCTCCAGGTGCACAGCGGCTGTGGGGAGGAGAGAACGTGCTGTTCTGGAGGTCCCCAGCAGAGCAAAAACTGGAGGGGCTGTGTCATCGAAGGATTTGAGATTATGAGATTAGTGTAAGAAAGGAGAGAGGAGCTGCCTCCAGATAGAGAGTTCCTGGTACTCCAGGCTTTGTGCATGCTCAGGCCTCCTGAGGAGGGGGTTTGAGTGTGAGAGAGGGAGGAGATGAGTAACTTTTAGCCTAAAAGCCATTGCTGCACAAAGCTGACCCTGAGGTGGTCCTGCCCGCAGGAGCTCAGATTAGCAGCCAGTGGGGATGGTAGGAAACAGCGGGATGCCCTAACTGCTAGCCAGAGGCAATGGTCAGCAGGGACCACAGAGCCGCAGGGGGCGGGGAGTCTCCTGGTGTGGAAATGGTTTAGGAGTGTTTGAGTTGCTGGATGGGTCATTACTGGGACTTAAGGAAATTGTTGTGTTGGTTTAGGGGACAAGAAAGAAGCCTCCTTGGAGGCAGTATTGCATGAGTGGAGCGTGGGGCTGAGGAAGAGTTCCCAGGTTTGGCTCTTGGCCTACCACCCATATGAGATGGCCTAGACCTGGTGGGGCAGGTAAGGCGGGCCAGGCCAGGGAAGGGACCCAATACACTGACACAGCCATAGTACAGAGATGTCACATGATCACAGAAAGGGAATTATGGGCTGCTGGTCCTGGGTTTTCCAGGATAAAAATAACTTTTATATGGTCTCCTTCTTATTCTTCTTTCATAGCCCTGTTTAGACACTACCTCTTGTGGGAAGACTTCCCTGACCCAGTCTTCCATTCTTCTCTGGCCTGGCTGAGGAGCTTCTGTGTATCCTCTGCCCCTCCCACTACACCACACTGCGACCTGTCTGTGAACCCTGGTTGAATATGTGCTCCTTGAGGCCAGGGAGCATTGTATTTATTCAGATCTCCACTCCAGTGCCTTGTATCACACCTGGCACCAAGCAGATCCCCAGCCCGTGTTTGTTGAATGACTGAATGATGACTGACTTTCAGAATCTCATCTAGAACTGCAAGGTGTGAATCAGATTCCGAAGTCATAACCTCACATCATTTCTTTCTTCTTTCTGAGCTGTAGAAGGAAGAGGTGGGCGAGGCTCTCCATGAGGTTGATTTTCAGCAGCTGAAGATCGAGAATGCTCAGTTTTTAGAGACAATTGAAGCAAAGAATCAAGAACTGATCCAGCTAAAGCTGGCGTCCGGAAACACCCTGCAAGTCCTCAATACTTACAAAGTAAGGTCCGCCCTGATGCCCAGGTCCCCGAGGCCTCCCACACCCACCTTACCAGCCACAGTGAAGTTCCCATGCACCACTATGGTGCTACACAAGGGCTTGGGGCCCTTCCATCTACTGTTGCTCCCCGATTTCTCTTGACAAAGCCATTCTCAAATACTCTGAATGTTCCCACAACCCTAGCCGTGCACTGCAACCGCCCAGAGAACTTTTTTTTTTTTAAATATACAGACACCCTAGTCTAGCCCTGGCCAGTTGAATAAGGGGGTAAGGGCCATGCATCTATTTTTTTTAACGCCCTCATGATTTTTATGCACATTTTGAGAACTAACCACATTAGGGCCCTGTTTAATTTAGGCCTGTAAGAAGCACTTCTCTGCTTAAAACCCTCCAGAAGAAAACTGTCTTATCTAAAAATCAGAAAACTAGTATATAATTCCTTATCCACACAGAACCCTTTTGGGAGAGAGGGAGATTCTGTTAATAACTAAGCAGGATCCATAGCCGGGAATGCCCCAGCCACCCTGCTAGGAACTATGCAGTGTTGGAGTCAGCTGACTGGGGCCAGTGTATCCTGCCACTGGCCTGTGAGCTGTGGTTTTTTCAGAAGGGTATTCGTAACCAATTTGATAGAGAATGCTACCTTTGAAATCCAATTAAGCAAAATTGGTCTCTGCCCCAGAAATTCCATTCTTCTCATTAGTAGATCTGTATTCCAAAATGTACTTAATGATTATATTTTGAATGTCATCAATAAAACACGTGGAAATTTGTTTTTTTCTTTTGTTAATGTAAGTAATTACATAATATCCTCAATTTTGCCTCTTGGCCCGCAAAGCCCAAGTACTGGCACTCTGGCCTTTTATCGAGCAAGGTGGGTGACCCCTGGCCTCCTGCCTGCAGGACAGTTGTGGCTGCAGGTTTAGGTAACTCACAGGTGGTCTTCATTCGGCCCACATAGTATCATTTTAAAAAGTAAATTTGGAAGTGTTTAGATTAGATTATTATGTTTGTCCAGCACTTTGCTTTTTAAAAATGAAAAACCTGAAGTCCAAAGAGAGAGTAATTGCCAGCTTCCAGCAACAAGTTTGTGACAGGGCTCAGGCTCCTAGTCCAGTACATGTCCCACCTAAGCCAACTGCCTGTCTCTGGCATAAAGCACATAGACAATGTTGTGCTGGCATGTTGAAATTCATGTGTCAGCTCTCTGCAACAGATCATCCACTCATCAGTAGTTAGCTTATCTGATTGCTGTTACTTCAAGATAAAGCCAATCCCCGTGACTTGAGCTTTCATAGGTTGGAGAGCTGGGTAGTACATGGCGACATCACATTGGATCTTGATCGTATCCTGTGGAATCAACCTAAGTAGCACAGGGCCTGTCTGGTCTTGTGTAGAAAAGCCAGGGCTTTGGAGTGGAGCTACTGGTTTATAACATGAAACTGCCAGGCCCAGGGCAGCTCTTTAGAGCAGATCTAAACGCAGAGGACAGATTGCAATACCTGTGCAGCAGCAATCCAGGCCACAGTGGGTGGAATGGGAGCTTCTCCAGCCAGAATCCCAGGCGTCATCATGCCTGTAGGCCTGTTTCAAATAATAGTAATCGGATGGTGGAGCTTGGAGGAGATGCCTACGGGAGTGCTACGGTGGACGCAGTGATGGTTTGAGGGAGATGCAAACTCATTTCTTCCGTGTGTCAGTTCTTAGGTCTTCTGGGAGAAATGGAGGTGGAACCACTGTTGAGTTTGGGGTCAGGCCTCACCTGGACTTGAGAGGGAATTCCAGTAGGGATCATGGGTCAGTGGCAGGTTTTTCTGATTTGCCACCAGGATAGAGCTCAGGTTGGTCTGTGCTGTGTTCCTAGTACCAAGGACAGTGCCTAGCCAAAGCAAGTCCTCAACCAGTATTGTCAAATGAGCTGCTAACACTTGAGGTGTGTATTTAGGGGGTGGGAGGGTGGCAGGATAGACCAATTTCATGTAAATATCAGCACCCACGTCTCAGACCTTGGAAAAGCTTGCAGAATAAGTATTACCAATGTGTTCACTTTAGCAATGCACATATAGAATACCTGTTACCAAACATACAAGGAGGTGTAGAGTGCCAGACACCGGGCTAAGTGCTGAGGGTGTAGGTATGAAGGAGACAAACATGGTCTCCTCTGTGAATTTGGTGCGTGAGCTTCAGCCAAAGGGGCACCTTTATCTCCAACTTTATGCTGTCGAGCCCTGCATGGTGGAATCTGGTAGAATGTAAGCATGTGATGACAGCCATGATAAGTCATTCCTAACTGACTGTAAACTAATGATCCCCATGTGAACTAGTGCCTTGTAGGTAGAATTCCAGGATGTCTCCCAGGGCTCTCCACCTACTGTATATACCCAGTACAATCTGCAAGGCTATGAGTATGATGGGTTCTACTATTAGGTTCTGTTCTGTTCTGTGATTATGAATAGTTGACGTTAAAATAGGGAGACTATTGGATGGGCCTGACCTAATCACATGAGCCCTTTGAAGACAGATAGTTTTGTCTGGAAGAGGAAGTCAGGAATTTGTAGCACAGAGGGAATTCTCTAGGCGAGAAGTTCTCCACTACTGGCTTGAAGGGATATCAAAGAGCAGAGGGCCACCTCCTACTCACAATTAGAAAGAAACAGAGATATCAGGCTTACAACTTAGAGGAAATGCTTTCTGCCAACAGTCTGTGAGCTTGGGAGAGGAGCCCAGCTCCAGAGGAAAGCCAGCCTGGCTAACATCCTAACTGCAGCCCCAGGGGACCCTACCTGGGCAGAGAATCCAGCCACACTGTGCCGGACTTCTGACCTGTAGAAACTGAGAAAAACTATGGGTGTTGCTTTATGACACAAAATTTGTGGTAATTTGTTACACAGCAAGAGAAAGTTAAAGTGCCTTTTTGGAAGTAGCCACCTCAAGTGGCCGACATTCTGCTCAGAATCACAAATAGCTCGCCTCACACCTTCCGAGTCAGGAGCTGCCTTGCAGTAGGCCTTGCAAATCCATTCTTTCCTGCCCCCGCTCTCTGCATTGTCCCTCTGCTCTCCTTTCCTCCCACCGACTTTCTGGTTTGTGGTGGAATCCTGTGCTGCCTCCCCTTCCCCGCAGCCCACGCTCTCATTCTGGTCTTTTAACCCAGGGCACTTTCCTAAGCAGAGCCATGTCGTACAGGATGGGGAGCAGCAGTGAGCCTTAAAGAAGGGAGGATTGGCGAGAAGAGGAATGGGGGGCGGTGGCCTCAGTGCCCTGAGGTCCCCAGGAAGGTGGCTCCAGGCTTTTCTGCTAGGTCTAGGATTTTTACTCTGGACATACTGTGCCAGCACCCCCACTTTCCCAGGCTTTTCCTTAGCTTGGCTTCCCCCCCTCCACACCTCTTACTAGACATGTTCAACAGCCTTTCAGCAACCTTTCCAGTACCCTTTCCCCCAGGGAAACCCCCACCGCTGTCCTCACATTCTCAGTGCCAGGCACAGTGGCGGCTTTACATGGCCTAGGGTGCCTCCGTCTAGGTGGTGAGCCGGCCTCTGGCTGGCAGGGCCCAGACTGTCGTGCTGGTCAGTGCCTAGGGCAGGGTGAGTGCATTTCAGAGTCCGTGGAGCGATCCCCCCGGAGTCACTGGCTTCTGTCACTGGCTCTTCAGCCCAGCAGAGCATGTCCCAACTCCCCCAGGCTCACCCTTCCCTGCTGGGAGACAAAGGTGCAGCAAAGGGGGCAAATCTGAGAAGCAGGGGCCTGGGGGGAGCTGGTGAAGGACAGTGGCAAGTGACGTGGGGGGCAGCTGCGGGCCAGTTCGGGCAGGAGCCCTCCAGGGTCAGTGGTGGTGGAGCCCGCCGGCCCTGGACTCAGATTGCCCAGGTTCAAGCCCTGCTTAACCTCTTATCCCTATGACCCTGGGCAAATTGTTTTCACTCACCAAAGAGTCCGTTCTTTTGCCTGTAAAGTGGGATGCCAGTAGCACCTAGCTCACGGGGAGTGTTTCCTCTTTCTTCATGTCATAATGGCAGTCACTTGCATGAGTGTTCTCCATGTGCGGGGGGCTCTCTGCTCGGCACTTTACCATGATTTTCTCCCTTGAGCCTCTCCACAACCCTGTGAGGTGACCAGCCCAAGTTTAGAGAGGTTCTGGGACTGGCCCAAAGTTTTTTTTTAGTAAATGGTGGGGAGAGTTTGGGTCCTGGTGTGTCCAGCCACTCTGCAGGTCTTTACTTCCCTGTAGGCACCAGGATTCTGAGAAGGGCAGGCTTGGGTTCCTGGATGGCCTTGCTGTCATCCTGCTTAATGAAGAACTGTCTATCTTTCCTGTAGTTCTGAGTGATCATCTTTGCTCAAGACTTGCTTGTTGTTATATTTCAGAGCAAGCTACACCAGGCAATGGAAATGTCCATCAGTCTGGATAAGGAGATCTCGCTGAGAAATGAGTTACTTGAAAAAATTGAAAGAGAAACCCTACAAGTAGAACAGGTAGGAGAGGGTAAAATGTGCTATTTCTGGTGTTTGTCTCCTTCTGTCTATAAACACTTGAGCCAACGTACACCAAGACCCAAGCCACCTTGGTTTTTGTCTAGAAAAGCCTAGGCCATAAAAGCAAAATATGTCTGGGCCGCTGGAGAGGAAGTGGTACCTGGAGACTCATGGTCCAGTAGAATTTTACTTCTGGGTTAGGGTCTAGAGTCAGAAATCATGTGGAAATGACCAAACCATTTAGAAATCATGTAGAGCCCAAATAACCCTCAAGAATAACCTTCTTATAACCCTTTGGGACCCATAAAGTACCATACTCAAAGTGTCATGTATACAACATCACAAAAAGGCCTGTAATGAGTGTAATCATCTAACTGGTATGAGAAAAAGTGCACATGCCAAAATATAGTGTTCTATGTACAGGAGGGAGAGTTTTCTTTAAACATGTAATTTTCACTCAGTATAGTGGATGCTGGGATGACAGACCTGTGACCTCTGTCCTGAGCCCACTCCAGGGCCTACGGTCACTGTGTGGACAGACAGGTGGCATTATCTGAGCACCTTACATCTCCATTGTGATTTTGTGCTCTCAGTATTTTGCTGAGCACATACATTTGAATTTCACCAAGCTAAGTACACGAAAGATGTGACTCAAGAGGACTTTTTTAGAAAGATGAGGGCAAGAGTGTAAGCTTTGGTGTTGCCAGGTTCTGGCTTTGAACAGGCCTTTTAATGAGACAGGCCTTAGTTTCCGCACGTGTGAAAGAGGTGTCACAGGCCTTGTGGTGACCTGTGAGGACCAGGATGGTGATGCTTTGTCAGCCTCCCAAGCCATTAATACAGCTGTTGGTGGCCTTGTCTTGAATGAGTGTAAGTGTCCCCAGCAGTGTGCGTGGCCCCAGACCTGTCCACAATAACTGAAATGCCATAGGATGACTACATCTGACTCAGTTTTGTCATGGCATCTAAGTCCTGTCCTCGATGGAGAACCGACAGATGCAGAGAAGTGGGTCTTGGTACAGAGTAGCCAGGAATAAAAGTAAAGCAAAAGTCTGTGTGCTCTCCCCATGCAGGATTTCTGTGATATTTGTTTGGGTGGACACTTATTAGATTACAAGTAAAATACAACATCAGTTTTTAAAAGCCTGGAAGTCACTTGTTAGTATATTTTAGTTTTCTTGTGAACTTTTTTTTTAAACAGCTTTGTTGGGTTATAACTCATATACCATATTATTCTCCCATTTAAAGTGCACATTTTAATGATTTCTAGTATATCCCCAGAATGATGTAACCATCAGAACAATATTTTAGAAAATATTTGTCACCCTAGAAAGAAACCCTGTACCTTCAAGAAATCCTTGTCTGTTCCCCACCTCATTTTACTCCCACCCTTCAGCCCCATGACCACTAAATCACTTTCTGTCCCCGTGAATTTGCCTGTTCTGGACATTTTGTTTAAAAGGGATCATACAGGGCGCCTGGGTGGCTCAGTGGGTTAAAGTCTCTGCCTTCAGCTCAGATCATGATCCCAGGGTCCTAGGATTGAGCCCCACATCAGGCTCTCTGCTCAGCAGGGAGCCTGCTTCCCTTCCTCTCTCTCTGCCTGCCTCTGCCTACTTGTGATCTCTGTCAAATAAATAAATAAATCTTAAAAAAATAAAAAAAAATAAAAGGGATCATACAGTATGTGGTCTTTCACTGGCTTCTTTAACAATATTTTCAAGATCTGTGCTGTAGTATGTGTCAAGACTTTGTTTCTTTTCATGGCTGAATCGTATTTCCTTGTACGGGTAGACCTCATTTTAGCCATTCATCAGTCGAGGGGGTTGTTTCCCATGGGTTGTTTTAGGATCTAATGAATAAAGCTGCTGTGAACATTCACATACAAGTTTCTGTGTAAATGTATGTTTTCTTTTCTCTTGGACATACAGCTAAAAGTGGGACTGTGGATCATATGTGGTGATGGTGTGGTGAACATTTAGAGAAACTGCAGAACTGTGTTTGAAAGTGGCTGTGCATTCTACATTCCCACCAATGTGTGAGGGTTCTGATTTCTGCACAGCTTCACTGACACTTGTTATTTTGGGGTTTTTTTTTGTTTGCTTTTTAATGGCTGTCCTAGTGGGTATGAAGTGACATACCTCACTGTGGTTTTGATCTGAATTTCCCAAATGACTAATGACATTGAACATCCCTTCGTTTGCTTATTGGCCACGTGTGTTTTTTTGAGAAATGTTTATTCAAACCCTTAGTTTGAATGTTTATTCAAACTATGTTTATTCAAACCCTTAGCCCCTGAGTAAGTTTTTAATTGAGTTGTTTGTCTTTTCATAATTGAGTTGTAAGAATTCTTCATGTATTCTGGATTCAAATACTTTTTGGATATATGATTTGCAAATATTTTCTCCCATTCTGTGGGTCTCCTTCTCACTTTAAGATACTATTTTTAGGGGCGCCTGGGTGGATCAGTGGGTTAAAGCCTCTGCCTTCACCTTGGGTCATGATCCCAGAGTCCTGGGATCGAGACACATATCGGGCTCTCTGCTGAGCAGGGAGCCTGCTTCCCCCTCTCTCTCTCTCTGCTGACTTGTGATCTCTGTCTGTCAAATAAATAAAATCTTTAAAAAAAAAGATGCTATTTTTAGTTTCTAACTTTGGTGAGCCCCCGTTTATCTATTTTTTCTTTTGCACTGGAGCTTTTGGTGTTGTATCTAAGTAACCATTACTTAATATCATGAAGATTCAGTCCTATGTCTTTGGTTACAAGTTTTACAGATTTTATGTTAGGGTTTATGATGCATTTTGAGTTAATCTTTTGAATGTGAGGAAGGGATCCAGAAGCTGAGAGAAGAAAGGAAATGAAGTATGTGGGGTTTGTTTTTTTTTTTTTAAGTAGGCTCCACATTCAGTGTGGAGCCCAGTGCAGGGCTTGACTCATGACCCTGAGCTGAGATCAAGAGATCAAGAGTTGGACGCTCAACTGACTGAGCTGCCCAGGTGTGTCAGACATGAAGTATGTTCATAGTGTTTGTTGTATTAGCCTTTGTCTTTACCATTGTGTGGTTCTCCATTTCTTCCTCTGGATTCGAGTTACCATCCGATGTTATTTCCTCATTCAAATATAGCTTTGTTTTACCTTGCCTTCTTTTTGCTGTAATTGTCAAATATATTGTTTTTTATATGTCACAGGTCCACGATAGAATTATATACATATTGCTTTATAAATTTGTATATAAATTATATACATATTGCTTTTTAAATCAGTTGAGAATATAAATTTTTACTTCCTTTATAATTACTTACCTAATTATCTTTACTTGTGCTATTTGTTTTCACATGGTTTTAAGTTACTTTAGCTTGAGCTACTTTCACTAGTTTTCAGCCTGAAAGTCTTCCTTTAGTACATCTTGTAAGGCAGGTCTGCTTGCAATGAATTCTCTCAGTGTGTGTTTATCTGGGAATGTCTTTATTCTTCATTTTATTTTTATTTTTATTTATTTTTTTTAAAGATTTTTATTTATTTATTTGACAGAGAGAAATCACAAGTAAGCAGAGAGGCAGGCAGAGAGAGAGGAGGAAGCAGGCTCCCTGCTGAGCAGAAAGCCCGATGTGGGGCTTGAACCCAGGACCTGGGATCATGACCTGAGCCGAAGGCAGCGGCTTAACCCACTGAGCCACCCAGGTGCCCCTTTATTCTTCATTTTAAAAACTAAGTTTATTTTGTAATCGTTTTTGAAAATTGTGGAGAGTGCAGAGTTCCCCCAAATCTCACACCCAATTTTCCCCATCATTAACACCTTACAGTGGAATATTTATTAAAATTGACTAACCAATATTGATGTCTTATGATTAATATTTATAATGATTAATATTTATAATTTATAGTTATATTTATAATTTATAACATATAAATATAAAAATATTTATAACTTATAATTAATATTATTCATATAGACTTGGTTTTTACCTGATGTCCTTTTCTGTACTAGGATCCCATCCAGGATAACACACTACATTCAGTTTCACATCTCCTTAGGTTTTTCTTGGCTGTAATAGGCTTTACTTTTTGTTGTTGATGACCTTGACAGTTTTGTGAAGTGGTCAAGTATTTGTCAAGGATTTGATGTCTTTCCTGGGATTAGACTGAGGTTAAATGGTTTTCAGGAGGAAGACTGTAAAGGTAAAGTGCCATTTTCATATTATATCAAGGGAGCATACTCTCAACATGACTTACCATTGCTGATGTTAACCTTGATCACCTGCCTGATGTAATATTAAAAGGGTTTCTCCACTGTACAGTTACTCTTCAATTTTCTGGCTCAACTCTTTGGAAGGATGTTACCCTGTGCAGCCCACACTTAAGAACTGGGAACTTATAAACTATTTGGAATTCTTCTGTCTGGGACATTTGTCTATTTTCCATTTGTTTATTTTTTTATCATTTATTTATATCAGTATCAATTCATGGATATTAATTTTAGTATATGTGCTGTTGAAGTGAGCATGGATATTAATTTTATATGTTAGATAATAACCTAATATTTGTTTTATTACTGACATGTTTTACCTTGGGCATTGGAAGCTCTTTCAGTTGGCTTCTGTGTCCCTTCGACATATTGCCATTTGTGTGTGTGTGTGTGTGTGTGTGTGTGTGAACACTTTTTTTCTGGCACTAGAAAATACTTTCAACCCATTTCCTATATTTTCTGCTCCAGCCCTAGAATTAGCCATTTCTCCAAGGAGTCCTGGTTCCTTTTATTTGAGAATAGCATTGGAAGCCAAAATCTGAGTGTGCTTGTTTGCTTTCATTTATGAAAGATAGTTTTGCTGGATATAAGATTCTTGTTTGACAGATTTTTTAAATTATTATTATTATTTTTCATTGAACCCTTAGAATATGCCATCCCACTGCTTCTGGCCTCCGTTGTTTCTGATGAGAAGTCAGCTATTACTCTTATTTGGTTTCCCTTGAATGTAATGTATTGTTTTCTCACTGCTTTCAGTGTTTTCTCTTTGCCTGTCATTCAGCATTTTGGGTCTGATGTGTCTGGGTGTGGATTTCTTTCCAGTTTCCTACTCAGAGTTTTTTGAGCTTCTTGAATATGTGGTTTAATATTTTTCATCAAAACAATATTTTTCATCAGATTTTGGAAGTTTTCAACCATTATTTCCTTGAATATATTTCCTTTGTCTTTCTCCTCTCCTGTTATTTTCATTACATGAATGTTGGTACACTTAGTAGTGTTCCACACATTTCTCTGAGATTGAATTTTTCTTCTTTTTCCTCTGTGTTTTCCGTATTGCATGATCTCTATCAGTCTACCTTCAAGTTTACTAATTGTTCTGCTGACTTAAATCTCTGATCTCCTTCTGCAAATTTTTCATTTCAGTTATTGTATTGAAAATACTCCACATTTTCCATTTTTTTAAAATAATTTCTCTTTATAGATATTTTCTATTTGATGAAACATTATCATCATATGCTCCTTTAATTCTTGAAAAATGGTCACCTTGGTTCTTTGAACATATTTATAATAAATGCTTTGAACTTTGCTAAGTCCACCATCTGGACTCCCTCAGAGGCAGTTTATGTTGCTTCCTTTTTTTCCTGTGTGGGTCACACTTTCCTGTTGCTTTGTCTATCTTGTAATTTTTGTTGAATACTGGACATTTTAGATAATATAACAATGCTGGAAACTAATTCCACCCACCACTTGTTTAGTGATTTGGCTGGATTAATTTAGTAAATTCTCTTTCTCCTGCTGTTGGTAGCCTCTGGTGTTGCTCCTTAGAGGGGGTGGCCTTGGTCATAGATAGTGTCCCTGACAACCAGGAATGATTGGCATTTCTGCTGAGTTCTCTTCGACTCGCCTTCATCTTCCTGTGAAGCTTCTAGTATATGTGCTGCCGAAGCGAGCACTTCCTGTGAAGCTTCTAGCTGGTATAGTTCTATTGGTATCATACCCAGTTGTTAGCCTTCATTAATTACTAGCTGTCTGCTCTGTTGCTTTCAGCAACACCCTGGGACATTAACTGCGGCACATTCTGATCTAATCGAAGTCACGCCCCTTCTCAGGGACCTTTTTGGCAGTCTTCGAGGTTTGCTCCAACCCCAGTGGTCTCTTTCTCCGGTTCTGTTAAATATCTTGCTGGTCCTCTGTTTTGCTTGTTGCTACTGATATTGTAGAATTATGATCTCTTAATGATTCTTTCTCTGGTCTGTTAAACATCTAGCTGGTCTGTTGTTTTGGTCTCTTAATGGTCTCTTTTTCTGTTTCTGTTAAGCATCTAGCTGCTCTACTGTTTGACTTGTTGCTACTAATATCATGGAACTTCCAGCTGCCTCTTAATTGCTCACCCCGAAGATCTCCATTGTTTTCCACAAACTACTTGGACATGAACTCCCCACACTTTGTTCCAAAAAAAGTCAGTCCTTCCAGGCAGCATTCTAGAGCTATTTTATAGCCTCTCCCCTTGAGCAAAATTTCTGTACTGTTGCAGTGGATCTCAGGATGGGAAGAGTGGTCCGCCTGTCTTGCTGTAACAGCCCTATTCTACAAGTGCAGTGCTGGGTAGGGATGACAGTTCCTGGTATTAGCACATCCCTCAAAGCTGTAGAACTTATTTTTAAAAGATTTTATTTATTTATTTGAGAGAGAGAAACCACAAGTGAGGTTGGGGGGTGAGGGAGAGAGAGAGAGAGAAGCAGATTCTCCACTGAGCAAGGGGCCCTATGTGGGGCTCAATCCTGGGACCCTGGGATCACGATCTGAGCTGAAGGCAGACGGCTTAGCCGGCTGAGCCATCCAGGTGTCCCTGTGGAACCTTTCTTTAATGCCTTGGTTCTTGTTCCTTCATTATTTTTATCTTAAGTATTCTTTCATCTTTTTTTTCACAAGATGTGAGGTTCCAGGCTCGTGTTTAGATCTCCCCACAGGAATATATCTCTGCTAGACATGGCAGATATTCACTGAATCCTTCTTGACAAGTTTTTATTGCATTCTGATAAGTTAATTAAAAATAATTTTATTGGTTTTCTCCAGAGTGAATTAAAGCAGTGCTTCTCAGACTAGAAGGTGCAAACCAGACATCTGGGGATTTTGTTAATATCCAGCTTCTGATTGGATGGGCACAAGAGTCATCATTTTCTCTAGTTCCCAAGTGATGCCAGTACCGTAGACTGTACCTTGTGAAGCAAGGAATGAAAAGATGGTGCCAGGCCAGGAAGATTCAACAGCATAAAAATGTTAGGTCTGTTTAAGCTGAGGTGCAAAATCATGGTATTACAATTAAAATAACAAGGTTGTTTTTTTAAGGACTTAAATTGGCTCAAAAGTTATTTTGGAAAAATAAAAATATCCCCCAGATTCTTAAGTAGATGAGTGGACTAGCCCTACCAGATACTGAAACATGATACAAAGTTACAGTATTTAAAACAAGCTCATGAACAGACTGGAAGTTCAGAGAAAAAATAGAAGTCCTATGATAAGCCCCAGTACAGATCACATATATGTCATGTATATGATCAAGTATCTGATAAAATTTTGATATGGGTGCATTTAGTTTATGGTAAAGGTATTGCAGTGGGGCACAACTGGATTATTCAATAAATGAAAAATCTAACAAAAAAATAGACAAAATGGGTAAATGATTTATACAGTTTACAGAAAAGCCAGAAAGTCTCAAACTTACGAAAAATATTCTACCTCACTGATAAGTAATAGAGAATAAAACTGTAACGAGAGACCACTTCCCCATCTCCTAGATTAGGAATGGTAAAAAAATTTGGTAAGACTGTTGAGAGAATGGGCAAAAACACAGGCAGCCTCAGGCATCACTGCAGAGGTGGAATTGGCTTATGGTCAGAGAAGGCACTTTAGTATTCTGTACCACACATACCTATATGCTCGTGGCAGGGCCTAGGCACCACCGGCATTTTGGGTCAGCTAATTCCGTGTTGTGGGGAACTGTCCTGTACCCTCTAGGAAGTTTAGTGGCATCCATGGCCTCTACCTACTAGGTGTCAGTGGCACCCCCCTAGTTGTGACAGCCGAGAATGTCTCCAGACATGGCCATGTCTCCTGGGAGCAAAACTGCCTCCTCCCTCACCCCGCAGTTGAGAACCAGTGTCTTCGAGCAGGCAATTTCACTTGCAGTAGTTCATCCTCCTGATGTACTTGCACATTTACAGTGTGACCTCCACCCAGAAGATTAGTAATCACAGCATTGTTTATTGTACTAGCAGGGGATTGAGGAGCTGAGTGACTGTTGTGAGGACGTGTTAAATCAGGGTACATCTATACAATGGAAAATGATGCAGCCGTTAAAAAGAATGGTTTTTTTAATGTGTGGATACAGCTCTGCTGGTATTTATTGAGTGAAAAAAAAAGTTGGAGGGGGTAAAACTGAAAGCATTGGCTACGCTTTGGACAAAAAAGGTAAAATAAATAGGTTTATATGAGTGTAGATTTCTAGAAGAATATGCAAAACCTAAAAATAGTGCATGCCTCTGGGAAGAACTGTGTGTCCAGAGACAGGTTGGGATGGAAGATGGTCACTGTATATTTTTATACCGTTTAAATTGCATGTATTGCCTATTCAAAACAATTGTTAAAATAAAAAATAAGGGGTACCTGGGTGGCTGAGTCAGTTAAGCATCCTACTCTTGGTTTTGGCTCAGGTTGTGATCTCAGGGTTTTGAGAGCGTGCCCAGTGACAGGTTCTGTGCTCAGTGGGGAATCTGCTGGAGAGTCTCTCTCTCTCCCTCTGCCCCTACTGTTCCAGTACTCTCTCTCTCTCCCAAAAATAAACAAATTTTTAAACCAAAAAAGGCAGAAGGACAATGCTAGTTCAAAAAAATCTACTCAAAGAAAAAGACTAGTTAATTTACTGTATGATAATTTTAAAAATAAAACTTAAGGGACGTCTGGGTGGCTCAGTCATTAAGTGTCTGCCTTCAGCTCAGGTCATGATCCCAGCGTCCTGGAATTGAGCCCCACGTGGGGCTCCCTGCTCAGTGGGAGGCCTGCTTCTCCCTCTTCCACTTCCTCTGCTTATGTTCCCTCTCTTGCTGTGTCTCTCTGTCAAATAAATAAATAAAATCTTTTAAAAAAAGAAACTAAAAGGGCATCTGGGTGGCTCAGTGAATTAAGGCTTCTGCCTTCGGCTCAGGTCATGATCCCAGGGTCCTGGGATTGAGGCCCGCGTTGGGCTCTCTGCTCAGCAGAGAGCCTGCTTCCCCCTCTCTATCTGCCTACCTCTCTGCCTACTTGTGATCTCTGTCAAATAAATAAATAATATCTTTTAAAAAAAAACTAAAAAAGAGATTCCTCAAAAAATTGACTAACTATTGACCCGGCAATTCTACTTCTAGGTACATACCTAAGAGAACTGAAAGCATGAACTGGAAGAGATATTTATACACCCATGTTCCCAGCAGCACTATTCATGATAGCCAAGGGGTAGAACCCAAGTGTTCACTGGCAGTTGAATGGAGAAGCAAAATGTAGCATATACGTACAACGGGGATATAATTCAGCCTAAATAGGAAGGAAATTCTGCATATCCTACAACACAGATAAACACTGATGACATTATATTGAGTGAAATAAGCCAGTCACAAAAGCACAAGTATTGGGCGCCTGGGTGGCTCAGTGGATTAAGCCGCTGCCTTCGGCTCAGGTCATGATCTCAGGGTCCTGGGATCGAGTGCCGCATTGGGCTCTCTGCTCAGCAGGGTGCCTGCTTCCCTCTCTCTGTCTCTCTGCCTGCCTCTCCGTCTACTTGTGATCTCTCTCTGTCAAATAAATAAATAAATAAAATCTTTAAAAAAAAAAAGCACAAGTATTGTCTGATTCCACTTATATGAGATTCTTGAAGAATGAAATTGATAGAGACAGAAAGTAGATGAGTGGTTGCCAGGGCTTAGGGGAAGGGGTCCTGGGGAGTCCGTGTTTCATGAGTACAGGGGTTTAGTTTTGCAAAATGAAGAAAATTGTGGAGATGGATGGTGGTAAAGCTCATACAATACTATGAATGTACTGAATGCCACAGAACTACACACTTAAAAGTGGTCAAAATGGGAAATTCTATGTTACATATATTTTACAAAAAGTGAGTTGAGATTGATCAAATCAAAGTGTGCTTAAGTACATAGTTTTCCCCCAGAAACCATCAAACCTAAGAAATCACAACAGGGAAAACAAATTCCTCAATAAAGGAAAGATGGAAGGGAAAAATTCTCTTTTAGACTGTACTTTGTGTTTCTGAACTGAATGAAAACATCATTTGTAAAAAAAAAATCATCATCGGAATCTTACGATTCTCTCCACTTATTTGAAAATTTCAACATGATTTTGAGAACTCCACTGAAAGTGGGGAGAGATGTCAGGGTCAGTAAGTCCAGTAAGCCAGAACCGCCAGGATCCCTGCTTTAATCAGTCCTTCCCAACTCAGGACCGGGCCAAGGCTGAGGCTTTGAACAAAAAGCTCCGCAAACAGCTGGCTGAGTTCCGCTCGCCCCAGGTGATGGTGTATGTGCGGGAGAAGATCTTCAATGGGGAACTGGAGAAGACCATCAAGATGTGGGAAAGGAAAGTGGAGATTGCTGAGGTAAGTCCCAGAGAACCTCCAAGACAGGCAGTCTTTCATGTCCTTCACATTCTTGTCTAAGGTTTTGCTTTTAAGCTAAGAATACCAATGTTCGACATACAATGACTATGAGAAATCTCAGCAGTCCCTTCAAGTCTTATAGGAAAATGAAGGATGCCCTTTCTTTTTTTTTCTTTCTTTCTTTCTTTTTTTTTTTTTTAAGTTGCCTTTTCAGTGTTAGGGACAGGGTCTTTTCAAGTGATCAGGAGGAGACTCGGTAGTAATCATGTTTTAGTTGCTTGTTTTCTTAATGAATTCTCGAAGTTTCTGTATCACTTCCCCCACCATTGGTGATTTAGTCATTGCTACTTTATACATGGAGAAGCCAGTTTTTTAAAAAATGAGATAATAATGGATTTTTAATATCAGAACCTGATTCCATGCATTTACATAGTTGCCATGGGTCTTTCATCCTTAGTAACCCCACAGCCTTTCCGTATGGTACAGCATGCTCAGAGCACCCTAGCCCCTTGTGAGCGTGGAAGAGAAAAATGAGAAAGGTGCAAAGGGTCAGACAAAAGGAAGGGAAGGCACCAGGTCTGCCACAGGCCGGGTTGCATACAGAGGGCACTGGAGACATCAGCAGAGTAGCTCAGAAACCCAGGCAGGTCACTTTGGAAGCCTGGCTTTTTCCTGTCTAGACCCAGGCTCCTTTTCTCCCAGGACTTTCTCTTGCTCTTCCCATGGCCACTTGGTGGCAGGGAGTGAATTAGGATCCAAACTTGGGCCCATCAGATTTGGAGCCAAGAAGCAGCCCCACAGGAACCTGCAGCCTCTCCACCGACAGAAACAAACTCTAGGAAGAGTCTTGCAGCCTCGAATTGCCCACACACACCCCCTGCAGCCTTGCAGGGCTAGATGTGGGTTGTGTTCTGGAAAAATCACCATTGCTTTTCCCCAAATGACCTTCTCCCCACCCCACCCCCTTTTTCCTTTTTGCAGATGTCCTTAAAAGGCTACCGCAAGGCGTGGAATAAAATGAAAACCACCAATGAGCAGTTGCAGGCAATCTGTCCCCCTGAGAAATAGCCTGAGGGAGGCCACAGCTGCAGACCAGCAGGATTCATTAAAATCATCAGTTCTTTTCCAGTCAAGGGGTCCTCTCACTGTTCCCTGTGCTGCGTGGTGTCCCCGACTCTGGAGCCGTTAACACTGAAAGAACCACAGGGCACTCTAATGGTTTGACACTTGTTAGCCCACATTTAGTTCACAAGCACAAAGGAAAGTGACCATCCCGCATGCGGGAGTGGGGCAGAGGAGCCAGCCAGCCCAGAATGAGCCGTGGGCCTGTCCGTGGCAGCCTGGGTGTGCCAACTCAAAAAGACAGACACCAAAACGGCGTGGTAGCTGCCGGGCGCTCAGCATCCTGAGCTTACTCTTCAGTTGGGAGGGTTAGCTCCTAGACTAGATACCGTTGCAAAAGAAAACCAGCACAGAGAAAAACAAGATAATTTCTTGGGGCTGATGTAACCTGTTCTGACCTGAAGTAGACCCACCACTGTCCCCGGCCTCCCCGTAATAGTCATAGTACATGGGTTGTGCTGCCATAACAGAAGACTTGCCTAATTCCCCAAACCCTTTCTCCCCCATGTCTAGACTCTTTCTAGAGCTGTTTGTTGGCAATGCTGGAAATGTTGGCAATGTTGGCAATGTTGGCAATGTTGGCAATGTTGGCAATGTGTGAGAGGTGACCTTTATATGTCCTTGCATGTATGTTTGGGACCATTCACCCTGGCCCAGCCCGGAATGTTTTTTCGGCGTCATGATGACATGTGATGAGTAGCTGGAGAAAGGAAACGATTCCTCCCAGTGGTGGAAGGAAGAGAGTGGACGGCTGGTTTTCTTAGTCTTGGACATAATCCAGTCGCTATAGTCTTCCACCTTGATGTACAGAAATAGGCCAGGGCATTTCTCACCACCATGGGACAAGATTCCTGTCAGCAACCACATGTTCAGTTTCTGGAGCTGGCACATCATTGGGTTTCCTGGGTCCCCCTGTGACAAAAGACAGAAGGCTTCAGGTCTTAGAAAAACTTATTTTAAAAAAAATACATATATCCTTCTGCAATTTACTATTTGTTCTAGAAATGCTTTACACTAGTTCTCACTGGAGATGGGGTAAATTATAGGCTACCAATTCCAAACTAGGCGGCCACTACCACAAATTCCAACACGATGACTTTTTCTTTTATTATGCAAGTTATTTGTAGGCTTCTGCAGTTTGGCTCTAGCTTTCTGGTTCCCATTTCATTTTCATGGCCCTTTGACTAAATCCTCTCTGTCTTTTAGTTTCTCATTCCTCAAATGTTGACCCCCCCCCCCCTCGCTTTCTGGCTAGAATGCTTACATTTCTCCTTCTCCTCTCTGCTTTGTTTCCGTCCTTCATTTAAGCTGCTCCCTCCATCCCACACTCCTGCCGAGGTCAGAGTCACACACCCCCAGGATCACTGGCCAGGGAGGTTCACAGCCTGTCCACCCAGGGCAGCTGTCTGTCCGCGCCCCTGCTCTTCAGCCCTGCCCATGCTCCCACAGGAAGTGCTCCGCCACACAGACCTTATCTCCCTTCAAGGGAGCGTGTGGGCGCTCGGCACGCTTCCCTACATACATGACCCCAGTGAGTCACCTACTGGTCTCTGAGTTAAAGTGTTTGTACCACAGGCAGAACTCCTAACGCCATGCCTGGTGTACAGTCTGCGCTCAATAAAGAATCAGCTGCCATTATCCTGGTGTCTAGAAAAGGCCATCACTTTTCTGTGAAAAGCTGAGAAATATGGGAATAGCAACAAGACAACTTCTAGGTATCATTTACCTTACCTGCCCCACCCCGAGGTTCCCCTTCAGGGAATACCTGACCCCCATTCCTGCTCTGTGGTCCATCTTGGCCCAAGAGGGGTTGTCATTCAAAGGCTAGCCAGCCCCTTTGATCTGCGTGGCTGCCTCTGTAGGAGGACAGGGCAAGCACACGTTGTTCTTGCTGTCCTGTGCTGCCAGGGAGCAGAGGACAGAGATTTCATCCTGAGTTCTGGCTGGCAGTGGTAGTACTGTTGAGTTGGCTCCTGTCTGCACCTGCTCATGTCTACCTGGGGCACAGAGGCTCTCAGGCCAAGCATAGCGTGGTCTCCCCTCCTGTCACCAGTCCCACCCCCAGTTTACTTAAACTGTGGTTTCATAGCTTGAGGAAGAAAAACAACCCAATTGAGGACAAATGGTTTGATGAATGAGTGTGGGGTAGACCTTCCCAGCTGTGGCATGGTTTTGCAAGTTGCCATGTCTTGTGGGGATAGAATACACCGCTTTTTCTCTTCCTCATAATCTGTGGAACCAGACTTCTGAAGCCCAAGCAGCTGAGAGAAGTAGGACAGGGGCTCTTCTGGAGCAGTCCCACTGCATCTCCCAGGGGAGCCGCCCCAGCTTAGAGGGGCTCTTTCCTTGCGTGATCCTCAACCTTGACAGTAAACAAAAGCCCTAACGGTTGTGGGGAAACGGGGGGGCGGCAAATTCTGAGTTATTCCACTTTGGGTTGGGTTTCTGGGCACCCACTAGGCAGATACTGGATTTAGGTGGTTTATTGTACCGTCATCTACATATTTGAATGACTTTGAGGATCTCTGGACGCTAGAACACGTTTCTGAGAGGCAAGGATCCTAGGTAGACAAGTCACTGTTTGTCTGAGCCAATTTGCAAGCACAGTTCAAAAACAAAGGACTGACTACAGGTGTGCGCCAGTTAAAAACCAATAGGTAAAAACCAGTTTGAACTTTGCAGATAGATTTAAAGAGGTAATCATTTAGAGTATGCGCAGCTTACCATATTCCATTGAATCTAAGATGCTCTTGAAAAATTAGCATCTTTGGAATGAAATGTGTCTCTTAATTGGTTAATGTCAGAGTTCAACTGGCAGCATTTTCTCACGAGATATTCCATAGAAAAAATGGTGTATTCTACAACTTAGAATCTTAGATTTGATGAAATAAGGTGCTGGATTGATGGAATGGCTGATAGCAGGATTTTGATAAATAGCTATATTTTCTACTGTATTGTAACACATTATCTACCTTAAAAAGTTGTTAGCCTTTCACCTGGTAGAGAGTCCAATACAAAGTAGGCACTCGGGGCACCACAGTGGCTCAGTGGGTTAAGTGTTAAGATCCCAGACAGAGTCTTGGGATCCATCCCTGAGTCAGGCTCCTTGCTCAGTGGGGGGTCTGCTTCTCCCTCTGCCCCTCCCCCACCCCTGGCTTGTATTTTCTTTCTCTTGCTCACTCTCTCTCCCTCAAATAAATAAGTAAATAAAATATTTTTAAAAAGTAGGCCCTCAATAAATGTTGAACCAACTTTGGAAGGTCAAATTTACTGCCTAGTGAAAGGCAGTCCTTCAAACATTTGCAATAAAATTACTTTTAGAAAGAATTGTCTGCATATAGGTATTTTCCCCTCTTTCTCTAAAATACTTTCCCTAGGGGTGCCTGGGTGGCTCAGTGGGTTAAGCCGCTGCCTTCGGCTCGGGTCATGATCTCAGGGTCCTGGGATCGAGTTCCGCATCGGGCTCTCTGCTCAGCAGGGAGCCTGCTTCCCTCCCTCTCTCTCTGCCTGCCTCTCTGTCTGCTTGTGATCTCTCTCTGTCAAATAAATAAAATCTTTAAAAAAAAAATACTTTCCCTAGATCATCTGGAAAAAAAATTTCCCCACCAGGGAATCCTGAGTGGATGATCAGCACTTACAGAGGAGAAAAAGTACCTGGAAATCTGGTGGACTTATGTTTTCATCCTTACCCTAACGTTTATTAACTGTGTGACCTCTGTAAACTGCACCTTCTCTGGGTGTGGACATGAGGGAGCCTGGGCCAAGGGCTTGTGAATTTCGGCCATTTTGCTGAGGCAGTAGAAGCACATCTATACAGCCTGCATGAAGATGGAGGGCAGGGCTTCTTACAGAAAAAAACTTCGATAACTGATGAGCACCTAGCATCAGAGTCTAGGCTCCATAGAAGCTGAAGACGAGGACCCCACCCTGTGGACACGCTCCAAGTATATCTGCGTGCATGGTTTGAGCTCACACTTCCAAACTTCCAGCCAGTGAGAAAACGTCTATGACTTAGACATGCTTAATCATGTCACACTGAAAATGGTGCCTGTTTAGGCCATTCAGTAGATTTTTATGGAGCATTTGCTGTCTGCCAAGCGCTGGGAATCCCAGGTGCCAGTCCCTGCCAGTTCCCATAGAGTCCACCATGCAACGAGGGAGAGTCCCAAGGCTCCCTTGAAATGACTACTGCTTAATCTCAGACTTTAGCTTTTACTCCATCATGTTCTTACCAAGCAGACAGCATCAGTTTCCTGCTCTATGTGATTGCCACATCCTGTTTTCTTGATTCTGTGTAAAGGACACAGGTCGATGTCTTTCACGGAGATTTTCCTCAGGATACTCATCGTCATGTGATTTCCTGTCTGGACCATGCAACAGAGAGCCAGGAATTATTAACAAGAAGAAATTGCCTATGTTAACTCAACTACAACTCACATATCCAGATGGGAGTAGAAAATGTTCTGATAAACCCATTTTCCTTATAGAAATCAGAACACGTGTCTGAGTTTTTCTGAAAACTACCTTTGCTTTGAACTTGAATCTAAAAATGAACATATTCCACCCTTCTTCCACATCTACAGAGAATACATTTCCTTGTTCATGTCCCAAGGAAACAAAGATAGCTTACCCAAGAGGATAATCAGTTCAGGGAATAAGATTCCCTGACCCCTCCCTAACTTGGCACTCACTTCAGGTCGTTCCCTGCCTATGTACTTCTAATTTTGGTGTAGGACTAGAAGAAAAAGACCAAATGCAAGAACGATCACAGGTAAGGCAAGCATTGCAAATCTTGACTGATTACATGAGGGTTCCAGCCCAACTCCAGAATCTTGAGCAGCCTGAATTATTCAGATAAGCCCCAGAATGGTTCATCCACGTCACCCCCACCGCTAGCACACACACAGCCTCCTCTAGGAGAAGGAAGGCATTAACTGCGGACGTGGGATTCCATCCTGCCACCCAGCAATTCCGCAAGACTGGGGACACATGCAGCTTTCTGCCGAGGAAGCAGATGGGCTGGACCAGGCTGCTGAACTCTATTGCCGTGTCTGTCTTCAGGAGGGCTATGTTATTCATCATGGTTTCATTATCAAAATCCTCATGGATGATGATGGTGTTGACTGGATACTCTTCATGAGAAATCACTTTGGCATCCATCTTAGCTATACCAACTATAACGATGACGTCCTTCCTAGAGAGAGAGCAAGGGAAACTTGAGAAGCCAAGGCATGATGAAAGAGTCACCCTTCCCTGTTTTCATATTTATTGTTTTTTTTTTGTTTTTGTTTTCATTTTTGTTTTGCTTGGAATACTCATTCAACTCATTTTTCCTGGGCTAATTTTTACTGACCCCTTTGGATCCAGTCCCTAGGAAATCTTTTCTGAACCCCTAGGCTTGTGTCCTCCTTTGTGAGCCCATAGCATCTTGGGAATCCTCCATCCGAACATCATTTGTCCTACCACCCCAAAATAATCGTTAACTTGTGGCTAATTATCTTTTTTCATGCTTTTTCAATGGTTTTATTTTTTGTTTTTCTACATGGTCATTGTTACGGCCAAGATGTAATCTTGACTCGATTTTAGCACTTAACATTTTAACCTAAATATCTTATCTTTTCATATTATATACTCTGTAAATACTCTTCAGAGAAATTCCGATTTTAATAATGATGGAATACATTCTGGGTGTTTTCCCTTTCTCCTCTTGGGAATCACCCAAGGAACTATAGCAGAGTCTAAGAGGACAGTCCAGAAAGAAACTGAGGATATAGTCATCTTCCATGAAATTATAACTCTAAAATGAACACCAAGACAAAAACTCAAACTTCCCAAATTTGTCAGAAAAGACATACAAAACAAAACAAAGGCAATAGTGGGAAAAGAAAAGAAGCAACAAAAGCCGGAAACATAACCTAAAATAAAGCAAGAAGCAGGAGTTTCATTCTGACCGTCAATTCAGAGCAGAAGAGCATGAAGTAAAACAAAGAGAGGCTCTTAATGATGAGAAAGAATTCAGTCCACAGTCTACAGTGAAGATGTCATAGTCATAAACATCTGCAGCCCATGACATAATGTTCACAAAGGGAACACTCAGGAAACAGAAAAAGCCTGAAGCTTGTTTGTGATAGATTTTCATTTACCTTTGGCAGCCTAGGACGATCAAGGAGATTACCTCCCCCAGTTTTATATATTAAATTGTACACCAAAGACAGAATGAAATTTGAATTTTAACTGTGGGAAATGTTCACATGGATCACATATAGTAGACCACAAGGACAACTCCAACGAATTCCTAAATAGATCAGTTCACCATGAAGTATAACTCAAAATTCAATAATGTCAGAAAACAAAATAGACAAAACACCCCACTACCTGGGTATTTAAAAACTCTGTCTTTAATAAAACTCTAAGGCAAAGAGAAAATCAAAACCGAAACAGACCAGATAGAAAATAGCAATAATGAAAACACAACACGGAAAGCAGAACCTTTCTGGAAGGCTAGTTGGCAATGGCTACTACTCTTTGGCTGAGTCTTTCCACTCCTGGGTTATTTATGCTACAGGACATTGCATGTGTGTGGAATAACATATGTACAAGTATATCTACTGCAGCATTTTTGTACCAGTAAAAGATCAGAGGCAACCCCAATTTCCATTCATAGAGGACTGTACAATTATAGTAGATCCATCTTGGGATATTGTGCAGCTGATAAATGTGGGCGCTCTCTATGTAATGGTAAGAAAAGTTGGCTCCACATTCCCGGTAGGATGAAAAGGACTACGAGTGTAACACTGTGTTGGTGTGCTACCAACTGTATGGAGGTTGTTACAGACTGGACTGTGTCCTGCCAAATTTGTAGGTGAAGTCCTAGCCCCAAAGGTGACTGTATTTGGACAGAGGGCCTTTAAGGAGGTAATTAAGATGAAGTGGGCTCCTAAGTATGGGGCCCTAATCTGATAGGACTGGTGTCCTTGTAAGAGGGAACAGAGACACCAGGAATACTTGCATTGAGGAAAGGCCATGTGAGGACACAGCAAGAAGGCAGTGGTCTGCAAGCCTAAGAGAATCTTCAAGAGGAACCAGTCCTGCTGATCTTGGACTTGAACTTGGACTTCGGCCTCCAAAATGGTGAGAGATAAATTTCTCTTGTCTAAGCCACCCTGTCTGTGGCATTTTCTTATGGCAGTTCTAGCAGATTAATACAGGGGGAAGGAAAATTCTTTCTCTGTCAATGGATGTAAAAATCAATACAGATAGACCTATAGATATATAGATAACCATAAATACATTAATTAAGGAAGAATATTCAAGAAACTGATGACAGGCTATGGCTTAAGGGAAGGAGTTAGTCTCTGAAGGCCAGGGGAAAGGAGGAGCTGCTTTACCTTGTATACCCTTTGGTTCCTCCTGAACATTATACTATGTATACATATTTTCATTTGAATGCATGTATTTTTTAAAAATGCATGTGTTTTCAAATAATATAAATCATAGGTGTGAAAAATTCAGCAGCTGTACAATATTCCATTAAGAGTTTACACTATTACTTATTTAACCAATTATAGTAATTATAATCTCTCTCCCCATACTTTGTATGTGTATATACATTTATATACACCTATAAGGCATATAAATAGTATAAAGAGAGATAGATATGTAATTATATATTATTTATATACTGTTTGTTATATGCTATACCTATGAAAGAGTAACTATAATTTATTTATCCATGATAATTGGACATTACATTTCCAGTGTTTTATGTGTAACAAACGATCCTATGAACTTTGTGCATAAAACTTTTCCAGTGGCTAAAGTTACTTCCTTAATGTTGATTCCCAAAAGTGAAATCATGGGGTCAAAAAGTAAGATGTTTTACAAAAGAATTATTCCTTTAATACTATTTGAGGTTTCTTTTTCCTGGTTTACAAGAATGCATATTTACTGTACAGAATTTGAGGTTCAAAGATGAAAATGGAAATCATGTGCATTCTCAACGTTTAGGAGATAAGTGCTCCTAAAACGTTCACTCATTTCCTTCACGTCTTTTCTCTGTGTACATATATTTGAGGCAGACATGTTGTTAAGGCTTGAGGTTAAGATTTTTTTTTTAAGATTATTTATTTATTTGACACAGAGAGAGAGAGAGATCACAAGTAGGCAGAGAAGCAGGCAGAGAGAGAGGGGGAAGCAGGCTCCCTGCTGAGCAGAGAGCCCGATGTGGGGCTTGATCTCAGGACCCTGAGATCATGACCCGAGCCGAAGGCAGAGGCCTAACCCACTGAGCCACCCAGGTGCCCCGAGGTTAAGATTTTTAAGTGTGGGCTCCTATCAATTCATTTAACAAGACTAGAGTCAGGACCTCTAGTATCAGGAGTCAGTGCCTGGGATTGTGGTAACATGGGGATGGATATCCTTCCTTTGGAGGCTGGAAGGATTTCATTTCACTTTGCAGTCCCCATGGCAGCCAACACATTGGACAGCATGACTTTGACACCTGGTGATTTTAGGAACCCGAGAGTCCTAGCGAGCAAGTGCTGAGCCAGTAAGAAGCCCTGTTGTCCTGTTACCAGGAATCCACCTCCAGGCCTCCCTAAGCTGAACAGAAAAAGGTCCCTCCATCCCCACCTCCAGGGGGCTGTGTAAGTCCTAAAGGCAGGGGTACTGGCCTGTTCTGCAAGACGGATGCGATGCTGATGATCCAGAACTCACTAAGGATGCTGCCGAAAGTCAGGTGGGTGTACTGGGAGTCCTGCAGCGACACCACCCACGGGAATTCCTTGTCGTTGACCAAACCCTCCTCGGAAGTTTCTATAACACTGGCTTTCTGGACGCCACAACCTGCGGGGAAGGTGTGTGGGGACCTCACCGTTAGGGCAAGGAGTCGGTGGCCTGTGGCCACCATCACTGCATCTGACCTCAGGACCCCCTCTCCTGCTGGTTCCCCACTCCTGGCCCTCCATCTTGGTCACCACTAACTCTGCCACTGCCCCCTCGTTTCTTTTCCTAGTGGGTCTTCTTCTCCATAAAAGATGCTTGATGGCATCTTTGAGTTTAGAAATAACCTTAGGCTACCGATGATCTCTCTCATCCATTGGGCACTTAGCAGCACACTCGAGACAGTATCTGAAAGCTTTTACATACATCAGTGGTTCTCAACATGGTCTGGGACCTCTGTGACTCAAGACCCTTTCCAGGGTCTTTAAGATTTAAATGTTTCCATAAGAACACTAGACAGTATTTGTTTTTCTCACCCTCATTTTCTCACTAGTGTACAGGGGAATTTTCCAGAGGCTACATGATGTCATCACTCTGATGGCTAATAGCACATGTGAACCTGTGTGTTCTTCTGTTTTACAATTTTCCCAGTTTTTAATTTCTATATGGTAAAGATGGGAATATACAGCATCATAACCAAAATTTTGGGAGGAGGTCCTCAATAATTTTTAAGAATATAAAGGGGTCCCAAGACCAAAATGTTTGAACACTACTGATATATACTACTTCATATAATTCCTCCAACAGAATGAAGGTGGACTCTCTCATTCTCCATTTGCGGGGGAGAGCATCAGGTTCTAGAGCTGGTAAGCACTGTCCAAGTTACACAGCTGGTAGGCTACAGGGCCAGAATTCATACTCCAGACACCTTCAACCCCTCACCGTCCCTGTTCCAGCCAACATTTCATATCCTCAGATTTGTCCTTGCTGTTCCCTACCTCAGCAGCTGGCATGCGTGGCTCCCCCATGTCTGTTTTGCTTGCCTGTGTATCTCTAGAGGGATACACCTGGCCCACAGTAAGTGCTCAGTAAATCATCTGGTGAATGAATAAGAGCATTTTGCCGTATCAAGCACTTCCTGAAGTCTTGTCATCAAGGGGCTAAAGGGTCCTAACAGTTGGAGACTGCACCTGGCCCATTCAGGCAAGCTTGGCCTTTGCCTTCTCAAGCCCTCAAATGAGTTGCCTCCCACTGGGCAGTCTCTTGGGGAGTCTGGATTCTGTTTCAAATGAGAGTTAAATGTTGCCTAAAGTTTTAAGTAATATTCTCCTCCTGCCAGCCCTGGTTTCACCCAAGATGTTGTATTGCTCTGTATTAAAAAAGAAGTCCATATACATAGAATCATGGAGAGTGTAACTGTGACAGAGCAGGAAGGACCCTTGAAGCACAAAGCCCCAGACTGGGTGAGCCAAGACTCCTACTTTCCAGGCACCATTATGGGATGGCTACACGTGGGGTGTTTTGCTCTTGTGGACTGCTGACTCCCTCCCCGCCCTGTGTCCTACCTCTCATGCCACTCTTCCTGTCCCAAGCGTCCCCAAGCCCAGCCTCCTTACTGGACCTAGAGGTGTCTGTCTCATCCTCGGTACGCAGAGTGGAGTGCAGGAATTCTCAGCTCAGCCGCACGTTGCAGTCCTGCGCTGCCCAGCACTTCCCAGGCCCCTGGGGATGGGCTGGCGCACTGGTATTTCATACAGCCTCCCCAAGTAGTTTCTAATGCCTATTCAGGGTTGAGAGCCACGAGTGTTTTGGGAGGGCCCCGGAGGCAGTGTCCCAGGTACAGTTGGCCCCTATGCCGTGAGACCTGGGACAAGCCACTTCATTTCTCTGGGCCTCAGTTTCCTCTTTTGAAATGTGTGGTGACACACCTCTTGGAGTTGTAAAGATCACACAAGGAGACCATATGGGAAGGTGCTTTGCAAATTCTATCCTCATGACTGATAATGCTAAACCCAAGGCATCCAAAAAAAGGATGATTCCTTTTTTTTTTTTTTTAATGTAAACCACTACTCTGGTTGCTATTTATGAATCCCAGACCACAAGTACTCAGTACTTGTTTCTAAATTGGTGGCCCTGGGTGAGAGGTGTGACACGGTGGGCACCACTAGCCAGCTATGGGTCAGATCATTGGTGGCTATGTTTTCGGCGTTATTCAATTCACGGGACACTGGTAGTCTCTAGTGAACAAGGTTATGACTCTCACCCAGCCGAACAAGAACGTACGGATGGGTGATGACTATTGCTCTCTGAAAGCTCTAGTTGGCTAGTTTATTTGACATTATAAAACCCTTGGATATAATGAGGAAATCTGACCCAGAAATGAAATGTTTGCCCTGGGTCACTTGCCTGAGGCTTTTTAAGGAGGAGGAGAGGCCCTTTCTGTTTTGTGGGCATCCCTTGGTCTTTTGGGGGCTGTAAGGAAGTGGAGTAAGCTAGGAAGGTAGGGGGTTCACCCTTGATGTTGGGGTGTTTGGGGGGTAGGGTGGAGAAGAGTGGATGCTCTGTCATGTCTCCCATAGAACTCCGGGAAGTTAGGACAGAGCCAGCTGGTGGCAGCCAGAGCCACAGAGCTTGCTTGAATCAGGTGCCCCCTCTCTCCACCTGCCCCTTTCTAGCTGGAATCTTAGTCCTGGACAACCAGGAGGTCAAAGGAGAGACTGAGGCCCCAGCAGGTTCCCAGGTACGTCCTTGCTCCTGGGTCCAGCCCTACAATTGAGGGTCTATTCGGCAATACACTCTTTCGGATTAGAGAGAAAAGGTTTCATTGGGACAAAAATACCGAAGTAGAAACACAGGGAGGGCGTGGTTCCCAAGGGTACCAGCTGCCCACAGGCCCCTACCCGGGCAGGGAGGAAGGACATCCCTACCTCATGGTGCCTGGGGGATGAGCCCCAGGAAGAGCAGGGTGGGCTTTCTGAACAGGCCTTTCGGTAGCCCGAGGCTTACTTTCCTAATGGCAGTCTCGCTGGAGGATCAGCTCTGACATCAGACTGTGGAAGCCAGTTGCCTATATCCACACCCCAGTTCCCCTTCTTTGCCTGAGTCCCACCACCCACGCCTGATATCCAAGCAGAGCCCTGTGAGTCAGCTCCCCCTGGGTCCCTCTCTGGGCATCCCGGGCCTTTCCCTGGTCCAGTCCCCCTGCCGTGTAACACGAGCAGCTCAAGTCCCCACAGCGAGGAGTGTACTCACTGTGAGGAGCATACTCACTGGCAGAAGAGTGCGAGACGTACAGCAGAACTAGGAGCATCCCTCGCATCTCTGCCATCCCCAAAGCGAACTGCAGCGGACACCATGGGCAGCTGTGAAAACACAACATCCAAAGGCACAGGCTTTTCCTCTCCTCCCCACAGCGGCGATTTCCCCTCCACCCCCGACCCCCAGAGTCAGATGCCCTGCCTCTTTCCTTTCCACTGACAAAGCTTCCAAGATGTGGGAAACCAGACCTGTCACGTCCCAATTGCTTGGTTCCGTGCAGTGAAGAGCTCCGGGCCCAGCTGCCCAGCGCTGAGAGTCTTGGGATTGGAAAGGTGGCCCACGGAGAGGAGGCAGCCCTTGCTTGTCAGTTTTCTCCTCGATCCAGCCAGGGTCCCCAGGCTTCCCAGAGAGTTGGGGCTCAGAAAAGAGTTGTTTCTTGACTCATGGAACTCGACCCTTTTCTTAACTCTGTAGCCATAAAATGCTGCTGAAAGAAAAAGCAGGGTTTAGGGCAAGCCCACCCCCGGTTTGCCCGTCCTCCTACACTCGGAGGGCTCCAGTAATGCTGGGATTTCTTCTAACCACTGACAGCTTGTAATTTTACATAGCAACTGCCCAACATTTAGCTCAGCTAATGTGTATAATAACGCTGTGAGGCAGACAGTATCACTGTCCCCATTTTACAGATCCAGAAACTGACATTCGGACACGGAGAAGTCTGCCCAAGGTCGTACAACTGCCAAGTGGTAGAGCTGGAATTTGAACTAGGGTCTGAGTTCAAAGCCCACGCGTGTCTCACCATCCACCATACCACCAGGCCCACCCTTGCCTCAAACAATGCACAGTGGCCGTTCTCAGTCACCATGTTCCACTCATGACACTGATGTTTCTTGTTGTCTGGATGGCTCTCAGAGTCTTCTGTGAACTGCTACTGCCTAAGGAGAAATGAACTCACTCTGACCTTACACAGCAGAGCTCAACAGAGGGATTCCTTCTGCCACCTTGGGAAGAATGTTCCATTGTGGCATCATCGTTACCATGGTGTCACCAAGCAAACGTCTAGACGTGGAGACCTAGCAGGAGCCAGGATGAAAAGCCTGCCTGTTTCCTAAACTTGGCAGGGCTCTTCTGGAGAAGAAGAAGACATCCCTTTTGCTGGATCACAAAGCCCTGTCCATGTGGCCATGGTGTGTCTACGTCCTCAGCGGGTGCTAAGGCACCCGCCCTGTGTCTACATGACTTTGTCAGACTGGATGGAAGAAGCCCATTCTAGGCTGGGTTGGGTTTTTCCGACCCCCACGAGCATTCTGACACTCTCAGTGTGGTTTTCTGGGGCTCAGTTTCCCTTAGTGTTTCAGCTTGCAGGTCTAAGTTAAGCCACCAGACTAGCTGTGCCAAACCACGGGGCCAGATGGGATCTGCACTCCCGCCCTCACGGGCAGCTTTGGTTTCAGCACAAATTCCAGAACCTGAGAGAAGTGTTGACAACATTGTGGTAACCTATAACTCCGCAGAATCCCGGGCTGCCAGCTCAGTTGCATGAAAGATGTTTGTTAGACAGGTAGGTGAATGGCTAATAGAAAGAAAGACAGCTGGACAGAAGTGAAGTCTGACTCAGAAGGTAGTCACTATCTCCTTCCCCTCAAGATTCCCCCTGATGTTCTTCATGCCTCATGATAATCTGTCACCTTTAATACCGAGCAGTGGTTGGCTTCTGCTGGAGAAGAGCAGAATGGGAAAGATTTGGGGCAGTGGAAGATACGGAAGTTGACCCTTCAAGTCTGTTCATCACGGTGTCAAAATGCTTTCACATGTATTTTCTCATTCACGATTTACAATCACCCCGCCAGGATGAAGGAATTACGTGAGCTTTCCCCATGGGAACATGGTGGCTCAGAGTGGAAAAGTCACTTCCCTACAGCCACACATCCAGAGAGTGGCTGGGGCAGGACTCCAACCCAGATCCCTCCAACTCCAGGATGGTGAGCTGTGTCCAAGTCTGCATTTCTCAGCCTGGATCTTGTGCTGTCTGATAGGGGACTGAGGCAGAAGTGGTGATTAGGGCAAAGCCAGGGGCTGCTCCCTCTCTCTCTCTTTTTTTAATATGTTATGTTAATCACCATATAGTACATCATTGGTTTTTGATGTAGTGTCCCATGATTCATTGTTTGCATAGAACACCCAGTGCTCCAGGCAATCTGTGCCCTCCTTAACACTCATCACCAGGCTCACCCTTTCCCCAACCCCCTCCCTTCTAAAAACCCTCAGTTTCACTTATTTGTGGAACATAAGGAATAGCATGGAAGACATTAGGAGAAGGAAAGGAACAATGAAGGGGGAGAAATCAGAGTGGGAGACAAACCATGAGAGACTATGGACTCCAGGGTCTGCTCTTTGAGTGGGGATGCTGAGGGCAGTGTACAAGACCCTGGCTCTCTAATTCCTCTTTAATTCCTGCATGAAAGGAAGCCATGTGGAGGCCACCAAAAACATTCACTCTTAACAGGAGCTATCTAGCATAACTTGATAAAGACTCAGAATCTTGAGGGGGCCCAGCAGACTGTATGAACAGAGGACCTCAAATCTTCAGCCTCTGAGGGTCACTTAATGCAGACACATCAACTTGAGGTGAACTTTTAAAGGACCCATCACCAGGGGCGCCTGGGTGGCTCAGTGGGTTGAGCCGCTGCCTTCAGCTCGGGTCATGATCCCAGGTCCTGGGTTCGAGCCCTGCATTGGGCTTACTGCTCGGCGGGGAGCCTGCTTCCTCCTCTCTGCCTGCCTCTCTGCTTACTTGTGATTTCTCTCTGTCAAATAAATAAATAAAATCTTTAAAAAAAAAAAAAGGACCCATCACCATTTTGTAAAAAACTATTTAATTCTTTAAGATTAATAATCATAATGGTAATAATAGTTTTATATCTTGGAGAGGAAATTCATTTGCCATCTTATGCTATGGGCTGCATATCCAGGATCGTGACAGCATGAAACATGTAGTTTCTCAACAGGTCACTTTCTATTTTTACTCTTTATTTTTATGAAGTTAGAAAATCCTAACTCTCAAAGAAAAAAGAAAAGAAAAGAAAATCCTAACTCTCAAAGGACATCTGAAGTTGCAGCAAGTTCTGGAAACTCTGGCAGATAGTTCTGGATATTCAGGTTGGCTGTGGACTCCAAAATCGTGGAGAGAAGTTTTTTCACTCTGCTGATGATTGCCCCCAATTATTCATGGGCCTGCCCATGATGCTCAAAACCTGGGGTGTTGAAAACTTCTTCTGAGTAGTTTGCAAGTTTCATCCTAGGAGACAATGATGGTTGGATTTCTAAATCACTTGGTTACTTTTCCGTCTGGAAAATATGTCTTGATGTTCTGTTGCAGTTTTGGGAGAAACATGCCAATAAGCTTGACTGCATTTCACAACCTCTTCTCTTGTGAAATTAACAGAACAACAAAAATAATCAAGTACTAGTTCATTTACATATCACACATTTTCCAAGTGTGGCCTGCTACTGATCCTTGGTTTGTTGGACTGTTAAGCAAGATGCCTGCTAGCCCAAATATGTCTTAGTTACTGTGTACTATATAGTATGACTTCATACAGATGCAACATCCCACAAAGTCTTCTGAACAGGAATTTTATCAATAGTTCATGATGCATTTTCTTTGAATTATTTCTCATTACTATCGATGCTCACTGAAAGCTTCCTAGCAGCGTTATGATGTCTATGCTGAAGATTATAAGTTTGAATTAGGTTTTTGTCATTTGAATATCTTCTACATTGAGCAAAAAAGTACAAGAGTTTCTTGGAAAGCGTTATAATGTCCTCATTCTGGAAAAATATGTCTATAATTTATACACCAAAGAGGTCATTGTGCGTGAATGAAAATGATAAAAAGTATTTAATAGTTTCCTGCCATTATTTGGCACTTCTATTTTCAGATAATCTGTGTTGGATTTGCAGGTTTTTTGTTAAATAGATCATTCATACAACGTTTTTATTTTCCCCAAAGTTTTTGAAACGGAATGTCATGTTTATCATATTCTTAACCAGTAAAAAAAGAGCTTGTGTGCAAGAGTTTTTCAGTTTTTATTTTTATTTTTATTTTTAAAAAGATTTTATTTATTTATTTATTTGACAGACAGAGATCACAAGTAGGCAGAGAGGCAGGCAGAGAGAGGAGGAAGCAGGCTCCCTGCTAAGCAGAGAGCCTGATGCGGGGCTCGATCCCAGGACCCTGAGATCATGACCTGAGCCAAAGGCAGAGGTTTAACCCACTGAGCCACCCAGGCACTCCAGTTTTTCAGTTTTATCTAAATGAAATGCATTTCATTAGCCACTGGCCCCTGCAAGTCAAATTACCCAATCAGTAATCTTTGAGATTGGCTGACAAAGAACATTCCTACCACGTGTACTAATATGTCTATTAATGTAAATTCCCCCCCCCAAATTTCCATTTTAAGTTATTCCATTTAAAAGGAACATTTAGGAAATGTATTTCTTTATGTCATCTAACTTACAACACTAGAGCTAGACCATTACCATTATCTTGTACCTACCAACATGTTCCACCCTCTCACTCATTTTCTTGCTCTTGAACAAGTTTATCCATAGGTATGTATGCCTAAACTATCTGCTGAGGTTTTCTAGGGTGTATATACTTAAGAATAGGATTGCTAGGTCAAGAATGTGTTAGGATATGCCTCGTTCTAGAAGATAATGCTAAATTGTTTTCCAAGATAGTTAAACCAGTTTACATTCATACAGCAATGTAAGGTGATCCTACTGACCCATGTATGTCCTCTCCAATACTTAACTATTGTCAGGCTTAATTTTTGGCCAATCCAATGGGTATAAAACGATATCTCATTGCTAAGTTGCATTTCCCCAATACTAGTAAGTTTGAGGTTATTTTCCCATGTGTTTATTGCCTGTATGAGTTAATGCTTATGTCTTTGGTCCTTCTTTCCTATTGGGTTGCTTGCCTTTTTTTTTTAATTGAAGTGTAGGAATTCTTAATACATTCTGAATATTGTTCACTACATGTATTGTATCTTCTACCAATTTCTGGACTGTGATTTCTATTTTAATTTCTTTATGTTTTCAAATAAAGAGAAGTCTTAATTTTAGTTTTAATGACGTGAAATGTATTAGTATTATAGGTTAAATCTCTTTGTGTCTTGTTTAAGAAATCTTTCCCTAGATCCACTTTAGCAATCTATTCTACCATATCATCTTCTCAAATATCTAAAGTTTTGTTTTTCACATGTGAGTCCTCAATCCGTCTGGAATATTTTTTCTGCATGGTGTAGACCCACTTTTTCCACATGGATTACCCAGTGATGGCACTGTTCGTTTCTCCACAGGTCTCCAGTGTGACCTCAGACGTACGTGCTGGGACTGTTTCTGAGCTCTCTCTCCTGCTACACTGGTCATTTTATCCATAGCCTTAGCCAAGTCCACAGGATCGTAAGACTTACAGCTTTGCAACGTCTTACTATTCAGCAAGGCAAGTGCTGTAATTCTTTCTCTTGAGGAATGTCTTAACTATTTTTTATTTGTACTTTTATGTGTTTTTAGAATCAACTTGGCAATTGCCACCAACCAACCAACCTACCAACAAAACCCTCTAAGATTTGGATTAGAATTGCATTGCATCAACAGTTCAATTTGTGTCTACGTTAACATCTTTATAATATTGAATCCTTTTATCCATAAGCACACTGTCTCTCTCAGTTTAATTAGGTCATTAATTAACTCAATTTAGATCACTAATTAGCTCAAATGAAGATTTTTAGTAAAATTTTATGACTTGCCTCATAATGGTCTTGTACATCTTTTGATAGGATTTATTCCTACGTATTTATACTTTTTGGTTGCAGTTCAATGATGTCTTCTTTTATTAGGCTTTTTAACCATTTCTTACTAAACTGTTGTTATTTGTAGTAATTTGTTGTTAGATTCTTTGGGGTTTTCCATGTAAAGAATCATATCACCTGCCAGTAATGACAGTTTGTTTCCTCCTTTACAATTGTTATGCATTTCATTTTTCATTTTTTTTTTCTTGTCTTACAGTCCTGGCTAAGACCTCCAGTATAAAGTTGAATAAGATCAATAAAAGTGGGCATCCATAATATATGGTATAGATTGCTAAATAGATCTCCTTAGGTTAAGGAACTACTCTTTTATTTCTAGGGTTTTTTTTTTAATCAAAATCTGGGGTTGAATTATGTCAAGTAATTTTTTGGCATTAATTAAGATAATCATATGGTTTTTCTTCTTTACTTTATTAATATGATTAATGAACTTAAAGATTTTCTCAAGTTAAGCTTCTTGAATTTCGAGGATTAATGTTTTATCATCTTATATACTGCTAGTCACCAATGTTTTATATAGGGTTTTTGGCATCAGTGTTTGTGAATTAGATTGTCTTATCATTTTCCTTTTTTGTATGTTCCTTATTGGTTTTACTGGCCTTGTGGAATTAGTTGGGGAGATGGAAATGGTCTGTTATCTGAATGTTTGCAGAACGCATCTGAAAACTATCAGGGCCTGGTGTTTACTTTGTGGGGCAATTTCTAGCAGCTGCTTAATTGATTTTTATTTTTAGTGTTTCTAAGATTATCTGCTGTTTATCTTGAGACAGATTTGGTAAGTTGTTTTTCTAGGAACTTTTCCATTTTGTTTTCAAATGTATTGGCACCAAGATTATAGTACTATCTTTGAAAATCTTCGTTTTTAAATTTAATATTCATTTTTTCATTCCTAATATTATTCATTCATGCCTCTAATCTATTCTTTATCATTTTCTCCAGAGTTCCAGTTTGTATTTTCAGGATAAACTTTTGTCTTTGTTGATCATTTCTTTGTTTTGTTTTTTGTTTGTTTGTTTTTTGTATCCTGTACCTTTATCTTGTAGCTTATTAGTAGTATCTTTTTTTTTTTTTAAGATTTTATTTATTTATTTGACAGAGAGATCACAAGCAGGCAGAGAGGCAGGCAGAGAGAGAGGAGGAAGCAGGCTCCCCGCTGAGCAGAGAGCCCGATGTGGGGCTCGATCCCAGGACTCTGAGATCACGACCTGAGCCGAAGGCAGAGGCTTAACCCACTGAGCCACCCAGGTGCCCCAGTAGTATCTTTTTTATTGCCAGTACCAGTACTGCTTTATTACTTTGGTCATTGTTTTCTAGTTTGTTATTCTCTGCCTTTGTATTTATTATCTTTTTCTTCTAGCTTTCTTTGAATCTATCTTGTGTTCTTTTTCTAAAATTCAAGCTGGACATTTAGCTCATTATTTTTCCCTTTTTCTGAAATAAACCTTTAAAGTTATCTAATTCCTATGAAGTCCCACTTTCTTGGCACCTCTTAAGTGTTGATACATTGCTCCTTCTTTATCATTCAGTTCTAAGTATTTTTGCATATCATTATATGTGTTACTCTTGAACTATTTAGAAGTATGTTTTCAAATTCTAAATGTGTGGCTAGCTTTATTTAACTTTCAATATCCCCTTCTAACCCAACTAGTTGGAGAACATTTGTGTAATATAGATTTTTCAAATTCTCTGATAATTGTTTGTGGCCTAGGATGTGATAAGAAATTTTCTAACTGTTCCATGTTTGCTTCTGGAAAACGTGTAATGTCCATACTCATCAATTAGCCTTAGGTTTGTTAATGTTCTTTTCAAATCTTCTGTATCTTTATTGATTTTTTTTGTCTGCTTAACCTAACAATAGAAAAAGAAAGGTGTCTCCTGTTATGATGGTGAATTTAGCAATGTCTTTCTATAGTTACAGCAATTTTTTGCTTTATATGTTTTGAGTTTTTTTATATATACAAATTAAGAATTGCCATATCTTTGTGAATTGAACTACAATTGATTCTCATTATTCTCTGTAACTATGCTCTGTAGAGTGTGGCAAAAACAAAATTAATGAATACTGAACCATTGCTCTTAGGGAAAATATAGAGTTAGGTTTCTATGAGTCTGTGGTCATAACATTTTCATCAGTCAGTCAATACATAACCTTGTTTTATGTGTGCTTCTGTCTAAAGACATCTCATTTGTTGTTTTTTTTTTTAAGATTTTGTTTATTTATTTGACACAGAGAGAACAAGGTAGAGAGACAGAGAACATGCACAAGCAGGGGGCACGGCAAACAGGGGAGAAGCAGGCTCCCTGTGGAGCAGTGAGCCCTACATGGGGCTTGATCCCTGGACCCTGGGATCATGACCCAACCTGAAGGCAGCCTCTTAACCAACTGAGCCACCCAGGCACCCCTAAAGGCATCTCATTTAATGTGTGTTGTTGATTCATGAACATTGAACTCATGGCCAACAGCACGGTAACTCATGCCTGAATGAAGCTTATATAATGCATGTCTGTATTTTCTCCATGAAGCACCTCACAGCCTTCTTGTGCATGGGATCACTAGACCCCTCTTCAGCAATATGCTTGGGGGACATTGTGAACTGCAAAATCACCAATGAAAAACACAAAAATGCCCAAAATGTGGCATCATATAGATGCAAAAAGGAAACTTGTTTGCAGGATGTGCTGCCACAAGAACGCAAAATGTCACCTTGTTCAACCTCAACTGTGAATGTGTGCATTGAGTGACTCAAATGTTTTGGCACTCTGTGCCTGTCTACAGATGACTGCAAAGCTCTGCAAGTATTGATTTTTGAGTTAAAATAAATTTTAATGAGTAGGCAAATTTGCATTATGGAATCCATGAATAATATGGACCAACTATATTTATGATTTCTATCCCTTTTAAAGACTTATTTACTTTATTTTTAAAGATTTTATTTATTCATTTGTCAGAGAGAGAGAAAGTGCACGAGTAAGGGAAGCAGCAGGCAGAGGGAGAAGCAGGCTCCCCACTGAGCAAGGAGCCTGATGTAGGGCTTGATCTCAGGACCCTGGGATCATGACCTGCACTAAAGGCAGATGCTGGTCCAACTGAGCCACAGGCATCCCTGATTTCTATCCTTAATAGTACCTTTTTTCTTAAAGTTTATCTGATATGAAAATAACTATGCCTGCCTTTTTTTGTTGCTATTTCTTTTTCCATGCTTTTACCTTTTTACTTTCAAACTTTCTGTATCCTTATGCTTCACATAAATCTCTTATAAACAATACACAGCTAGATTTTTTAAAAAGAAGTTAAATTGACAATATGCCTTTTTAACTGGCAAATATACGATTATATTTTAGGGGAATTATTGATATATTTGGAATTGCTTTATTATCTTCCTTTAAAAAATTGTTTGTTCTGCTTTTTCTGTACCCCCCTCCGTTCTTTCTTGCCTTTCTTGTTTTTGTTTTGTTTTGCTTATTCCAAATTTTCTTGCTACACGTTTGGAATTCATACACTCTATTCCTATTCTTGTAGAGGGTACCATTGAAATTTTACCACGCACACGTAATTTAATCACCCCTAACATCAATTACTGTCTTAACTCCTCCTTGATAAAACTACAACCTTGGTATGCTTTAACTCCAGTCTACCTGTCATGCTATTACATGCTATTCTCATCCCATACTTTAGCTCTTTTTTTTTTAACCCCATACATTATACTATTATTATTTTATTCAATGTTTGGTTTTAAATAGTATTTACATGCCATTTGCTTTCTATTCCAGTTGTATTCTAGAGCTTGTATCTATGGCTTATATCTCTTCCCTAAAGAACACCCTTTAGAAGTGTCTTTAGTACAGATTTCTTGATGGTGAATGTTCTGTCTTTGCTAGCCTGTAAATGTCTTTTTCTGGTACCATTTTTCTTGAAAAGCTGCTTTGGTGGTACACAGTTCTAGGTTGGGAATCATTTCCTCTCAGTTCTCTGAAGATGTTCTTTCCCTGTCTTCTGGATTCTGTTGTTTTGAAAAACTCTACTCTCAGTCTAATTGTATTTTTTTATAAAAGAGATTCTTCCTCTCTCGGCCTTTTAAAGACCACCTTGTTTCTGGTGTACTGTGGTTTCATGAAAGTGAACTGAAGTATGAATTTATTTTTATTTATTCTGTTTAAGATAGGTTATGCTCCCTGGTTTTGTGTATTTATAGTTTCTTAAAGATTCTGGAACTCTTTCAGATATTATCTTTTCAAATGTTGCTGCTTCTTCAGCTCTTTATTCTTTATCTTTGGGATTCCAAACAGATGTGTTAGACTTTCTCATTCTATCTTTCATATCTTATTATCACTTCCATTTTTTATCACTTCCATTTTTTTCATTACTTGAACATAGACTTTATTTATTTAAATAAATTAAATTACACTTGATATACAATATTATATTAGTTTCAGTGTGCAACATAGTGATTCAACAATTCTGTGCATTACCTAGTGCTCATCACTCTAAGTGTACTCTTAATCCCCTATACCTGTTTCACCTAAGTCTGTTTGGGGTATTTTTTGTTGTTGTTCATATATTTTGTTTTTAAGATTCTACATATAAGTGAAACCGTATAGTATTTGTCTTATCTGACTTATTTTACTTAGCATAATACCCTTTAAGTCCACTCATTTGTCACAAATGGCAAGATTTCATTCTTTTTTATGGCTGAGTAATATTCCATTAGAAATAAATAAATAAATAAGTATATTCCTATATATATACCGTATCTTCTTTATCCACTCATCTACCAGTGGTTTAGGTTGCTTCCGTATATTGACTATTGTAAATGATGCTACAATGAACATAGGAGTGCATATACCTTTTTAAATTAATGTTTTTCAATTTCTTCAGGGAAATACTCACCAGTGGAATTACTGGACTGTATGGTATTTCTATTTTTAGTTAGTTGAGCAGACTCTGTACTGTTTTCCACAGTGGCTGCACCACTTTACCATGTACCAACAATGCCCGAGTGTTCCCTTTTCTCCACATCCTCACCAACACCTGTCTTTTTGATTCTCGCCCTTCTGACTGGTGTGGGGTGATATCTCAGTGGTTTTTATTTGCATTTCCCTGATTATTAGTGATGTTGAGCATGTTTTCATGTGTCTTTTGGCCATCTGTATGTTTTCTTTTAAAAGATGCCCAGGTCCATTGCCCATTTTTAAATTGGATTGTTGAAGGTTTTTTTGGTGTTGAGTTGCATCAGTTCTTCATGTATCAGATATATAATTTGCAAACATCTCCCATTCATTTGTCTTTTCATTTGGTTGATCTCCTTTGTTTGTTTGTTTGTTTGTTTGTTTGTTTTTGAAGATTTTATTTATTTGACAGAGTGACAGAGATCACAAGTAGACAGAAAGGCAGGCAGAGAGAGAGGGGAAAGCAGGCTCCCCGCCAAGCAAAGAGCCTGATGTGGGGCTCAATCCCAGGACCCTGAGACCATGACCTGAGCTGAAGGCAGAGGCTCAACCCACTGAACCACCCAGGTACCCCGATGATCTCCTTTGCTTTGCAAAAGCTTGAAAAGTTTGAAGTAGTCCCAGTTGTTCATTTTTCCTTCTGTTGCACTTGCCAGATGAGACAGAACCAAAAAAATATTGCTGAGACCAATGCCCAAGATTTTGCTGCCTATCTTTTCTTCTAGGAGTTTTATTATTTCAGGTCTTACATTTTAGGTCTTTGATTCATTCTGATTTTAGTTTTGTATATGGTATAAGAATGTAGTCCAGTTTCATGCTTTTGCATGTAGCTTTTCAGTTTTCCTACCACCATTTATTGAAGAGACTATCTTTTTCTCATTGTATACTTTTGCCTCCTTTGTTGTAGATTGATTGACCATATAAGCATGGGTTTATTTCTGGATTCTATATTCTCTTCCATTGATCCATGTGTCCATTTTTGTGCAAATACCATACTGTTTTGATTACTATAGCTTTGTAGTATAGTTTGAAATCTGGGATTGTGATACCTTCATCTTTGTTCTTATTTCTCAGGATTGCTTTGGCTTTTTGGAGTCTTTTGAGTTCCATGCAAATTTTAGGATTATTTGTTCTTGTTCTGTGAAAAATACTATGGGTATTTTGATGGGGATTGCATTTAATCTGTAGCTTGCTTTGGATAATATGGACATTTTTTACAATATTAACTCTTACAATCCATGATTATATCTTTCCATTTATCTGTATAATCTTCAATTTCCTTCATCAATGTCTTACAGTTTTTAAAGTACAAATCCTTCACCTCCTTGGTTAAGCTTATTCCTAGGTATTTTGTTCTTTTAAATGTAATTTTACTTATTTATTTTTTTAAAAAAGATTTTATTTATTTATTTGACAGAGAGATCACAAGTAGGCAGAGAGCCTGGCAGAGAGAGAGGGGGAGGCAGGCTCTCTGCTGAGTTGAGAGCCCGATGTGGGGCTCGATCCCAGGACCTTGAGATCATGACCTGAGCCGAAGGCAGTGGCTTAACCCACTGAGCCACCCAGGTGCCCCTAGATGTAATTTTAAATGGGGTTATTTTGTTCATTTCTTTCTGGTAGCTTGTTATTCATGTATAGAAATGCAACTGATTTCTGTGTATTAATTTTGTATCCTGCAACTTTACTTAATTCATTTATTAGTTCTAATAGTTTTTTGGTGGAGTCTTTAGGGTGTTTTCTTTTTAAGATTTTATTTATTTACTTGTCAGTGAGAGAGAGCACAAGCATGGGGAGTGGCAGGCAGAGAGAGAAGCAGGCTCCCCGCTGAACAGGGAGTCCAATATGGGACTTGATCCCAGACCCCTGGGATCATGACCTGAGCTGAAGGCACACGCTTAACCAACTGAACCACCCAGGCATCCCAGGGCTTTCTTTCTTTCTTTCTTTCTTCTTCTTCTTTTTTTTTTTTTAAAGATTTTGTTTGTTTGTTTGTTTTAGAAAGAGAGAGAGCATGAGCAAGGGGAGGAACAGTGGGGGAGAGAGGGAGAAAGAAAATCTTAAGCAGACTCTACGCTGAGCATGGAGCCTGATGCTGGGCTCAATCTCATGACCCTGAGATCATGGCCTGAGTTGAAACCAAGAGTCAGATGCTTTACTAACTGAGCCATGCAGGGGCCCCTGGAGTCTTTAGGGTTTTCTATATGCAGTGTCATGTCATAAGCAAATAGTGATGGTTTTACTTCTTCCTTACTGATTTGGATGGCTTTTTTTTTTTTTCTTGTCTGATTGCTGTGGCCAGGAATTTCAGTTCGATGTTGAATAAAAGTGGCAAGACTGGACATCCTTGTCTTGTTCCTGATTTTAGAGTGAAAGTTCTCAGCTTTTCACTGTTGAGTATGATGTTAGTTGTGGGTTTGTCATATATGACCTTTATTGTGTTGAGGCATGTTACCTCTATACTCACTTTGTTGAGAGTTTTTATCATGAATGGATTTTGAACTTTGTCAAATGCTTCTCTGCATCTATTGAGATAATCATATGATTTTTATCCTTCATTTTGTTATTGTGGTATATCCCATTGATTGATGTGTTGATCTTAAACTCTTGCATCCCCGGAATAAATCCCAGTTCATCATGGTTAGTGGTCCTTCCAATGTATTGTTGGATTCAGTTTGATAATATTTTGTTGAGGGTTTTTGCATCTATGTTCATTAGGGATATTTGCCTGTAATTTTTTTGTAGTATTTTTGTTTGTTTTTGGTATCAAAGTAATGCTGGCCTCATAGAATGAATTTGGAAGTATTCCTGCCTTTTCAAATTTTTGGAATAGTTTGAGAAGGATAGGTATTAACTCTTCTTTATTTTGGTTTATTTTTAATTTTATTTATTTATTTGAGAGACAGAGAGCACAAGTAGGAAGGACAGAGGGAGAGGGAGAGAGAATCTCAAGCAGTCTTCATGCCCAGTACAGAGCCTAATGTGGGGCCTAATTTCAGGACCCTGAGATCATGACCTGATCTGAAACAAAGAGTTAAATGCCTAACCCACTGAGCCACCCAGGCACCCTGCCAGGTATTAACTCTTCTTTAAAAGTTTGGCAGAAATCACCAGTGAAGCCATATGGTCCTTGACTTTTGTTTGTTGGGAGTTTTTGATTACTGTGTCAATTTCATTGTATTTGATATGTTCACATTTTCTATTTCTTTCTGACTCAGTCTTAGAAGATTTTATGTTTCTAGGAATGTATCCATTTCTTCCAGGTTGACCAGTCTGTTGGTGTATAATTTTTCATAGTGGTCCTTTATAATTTTTTGTATTTCTGTGATGTCAGTTGTAACTTCGGTTTCATATCTGATTTTGTTTATTTGAGTCTTCTTTCTTTTTTTCTTGATGAGTTTGGCTAAAGATTTATCAATTTTTTTTAATCTTTTCAAAGAACCAACTCTTAGTTTCATTGATCTTTTCTTTTGCTTTTTTAGTTTTTATTTCGTCTATTTCCACTCTAATCTTCATTATTTCCTTCCTTCTATTAACCTTGGGTTTTGTTTGTTCTTTTTCTAGTTTCTTTAGGTATAAGGTTAATTGGTTGTTTGAGGTTTTTCTTATTTCTTGATGTAGGCCTGTATTGCTATAATCTTTTTCTTAGAACAATTTTTTCTGCGTCCCAAAGATTTTGAACCATTGTGTTTCCAATTTCATTTGTCTCAGGTATTTTTTTTATTATGTTCAATTAGCCAACATATAGTACATCATTAGTTTTTGAGGTAGTGTTTAACGATTCACTAGTTGCATATAACATCCCCTCCCAGGTATTTTTCTATCTCTTTTTTGATTTCTTCATTGACCCATTCATTGTTGAGGAGCATGTGGTTTAGTCTCCATGTGTCTCTTTTTTTTTTTCTTGTAATTGATTTCTAGTTTCACACTGTTGGTGTCAAAAAAGATGCTTGATATGATTTCAGTCTTCTCAGATTTACTGAGACTTGTTTTGTGGTCTAACATGTGACTTCTCCCGGATGATGTTCCATGTGCACTTGAAAAGAATATATATCTTGCTGGTTTTGGATGAAATGTTCTGTGTATGTCAGGGCTATCTGGTCTAATGTATCATTCCAAGCCACCATTTTCTTGCTGATTTTCTCTCTGGATGATGTATCTATTGATGTTAAGTTGTGCGTAAAAGTCTCCTGTTAACGTATTACTGTCAATTTCTCCCTTTATGTCATTCATATTTACTTTATATATTTAGATGCCCCTATGTTGGGTCACATATGTATTTATAATTTTTATAGCCTCTTTTGAACTGATTCCTCTTATTGAATTGATTCCTCTTGTTAATCTTTGCTTTAAAGTCTATTTTGTCTGATGTAAGTATTGTTACCCCAACTTTCTTTCTGCTTCCATTTGCATGGGATATGTTTTTTCATCCCTTCACTTTCAGTCTATATGTGTCTTTTTAGGTGAAGTGAGTTTCTTGTAGGCAGCATACAGATGGATCTTGTTTTTTTTTAATCCATTCAGTCATGCTGTGTCTTTTGATTGGAGTGTTTAGTCTATTCACATTTAAAATAATTATTGTTGGTGTGTACTTATTGCCATTTTGTTAATTGTTCTCCGCTGGTTTTTGTAGTTCTCCTATGTTCCTTTCTTTCTCTCTTTTCTCTTTCTGGGATTCCTATAACACGAATGCTGGTACACTTGATGTTGTTCCAGAGGTCTCTCAACCTCTCCACTAGTTCAGAATTTAAACAGCTGTGCTACTGAAGCCCCTGCCCTAAGCCCATCCTTCCTTTCCCAGCCCTTAACTTCTGGCCTCAGCCCACTCTTCCCGGAACCTTCTCCTGTAGTTTATTACCAGCAAAGATAACTCAAAGGGTGTGTCCTCTGCCCTGTCTCTCAGCAAGAAGGCTCTTCAGACCACCTAGTCTGCAGCTCAAAGCCAAAAGGGACTGAGCTTTACAACAAACCACACATTAGAGATTGGACAAATAGATTCCCAGTAGAGGAAAATATAATTTCCAGGTAGTCATTTGTTGTACTTCCTATTTCACCTTTGGATTGTTTTGTTGCTGTTGTTTGGTTACTTACTTGAACTCATCATTCACTCAGAATCATTTATCCCAGAATGAGTCAATCGTATTTGAGTCCTAGCCTCTCTCTGTCTGAGTTACAGCATTTATGCTCCTGTTTTTAACCAGTATCTTTCTACTTCATGGAACCTCCTCACTATCCCCTCGTTTTGTGAAGTGGAGCTATTAACACTGCACAGGCCTGCTATTCCTGCCGGCCCAGGGGTGGATCTCTAACCTCAGCCAGGCCCTGTAGGTCCTCCCACCCCTGGAATCTGAGTCTTGAGCCAAGGGACTGAGAAACCAAAACAGCTGGAGCCGCCAAGCCAGGCCAACAGCAGGTCATGCTGGCCCTTCCTTCCTGTGCTGTCCTCCCTGAGACCAGGCTATTCCGTCCACTAGCTCATGTGCCTCCTGCAAGTCCCTCTACTGCCTAAGAGTCAGGCACAGTTTCTGTTGCTTCTGACCCAGGAAAACTTGACCACTCCATTGGCCGAGGTCTCAGACTTATCTTTTATGCCCAAGAATTGTCATCGCAGGTTTGATGACTGCCTGTTGTCTAGTAAGGTCTCTTCAACAATAAGAACAACTGCACTCACTGAAAAGCAGTGATCTGTCCCCACAGAAATCCGTGGGGTAGCATGTGCTAGATCACACACTTACAATATCACAATATCACTTACAGGCTTTCAAAGACAAACCTTTCTGAAATTTTATTCTTTTTTTTTTAGATTTTATTTATTTATTTGAGAGAGAGAGAGAGAGAGAAAGCATGAGTGGGAGGGAGGATACAGGCAGAGGGAGAGGGAGAAGCAGGCTCCCCGCTGAGAAGGGAGCCCCATGCGGGACTCAATCCCAGGACCCCGGGATCACGACCTAAGCCTAAGGCAGATGCTTAACCGACTGAGCCACCCAGGCTTCCCTAAAATTTTAATCCTCTTTATTTTCATTAATTCTCCAGCACTCATCTTTTATAGATGCTCATCATAGTTCTTACTGTGATCTCTTTGATAATGAAGTCTTAAAATACAGAGACACTTTATTTACTTATTAAAGATAAAGGAATATTCTTCACTCCCAGAAAGATGTGACCTCGTATTTCTTATGAAATACACAACCTTGTCCTCTGATCTTCCATTCCCTAATTTTTGATAGAAACTTGGGTGCAAAAATGATTTCATGCTCCTCTTACTACCCTGAGACAACAGCAAGACAGGTGTGATGACAAAATGCCGCTGATGCTTGTCAGCATTGTAAGGGATGCGGATCCACAGCAGCAGGATCTGGGGCAGGTGGGGAGCAGAGACCCTGTTTAAAGGAGGCATTAGGGAAAAGCACATCAAAACCACCCTGAGTTAGCACCTCGTGCCCATTTAGGAGGGCTGCTGTGAACAATAGCAACAACGATAAACAGAACTCTCAAGTGTGGGCGAGGTTGTGGAGTAACAGTGCTTTGTGCACTGTTGAGAATGTGAAATGGAGCAGCTGCCGTGGAAAACAGTATGCGTGCTCCTCAAAAAACTAAAAATGGAACTGCCATGTGATCCAGTAATCCCATTTCTGGGTATCCATCCAGAAGGAGTGAAAGCAAGGTCTTGAAGATTTATTTGTCCACCCATGTTCCTAGCAGCACTGTTCGTAACAGCCAAGAGGTAAAAGCAGCCCCAGATCCATCAAGAGATAAAGGCATAAAGGATATGTAGTGTATATATTAACAAGGGAATATTATTCAGCCTTAAAAAGCCAAGAAATTCTGACACATGCTACCACATGTATGGATCCTGAGTACAGGATGTTAAATGATATAAGCCAGTCACAAAAAGGTAATTATAGTATGAGTCCATGTATGTGAGGTGGTTAGAGTAGTCAAATCCATAGAAGTGAATGGAATGGCAGTGACAGGAGTGGGGGTGGGGTGGGGAGAGGTGGGGAGTTATTGGCCAATGGGGAAATTGTAAATTTGTAAAATGAAAAAGTTATGGGGATCTGTTGTTTCATGACCATGTGAATATACTTATCACTACTGAACTATATGCTTAGAAATTGTTAAGAAGGGGGGCATCCGGGTGGCTCAGTTGGTTAAGCATCTGGCCCTTGGTTTTGGCTCAGGTTATGTTCTCACAGTCATGGGATCAAGCCCCATGTCGGGCTCTGCGCTCGGTGTAGAGTCTGCTTCAGATTCTCTCTCCCTCTCCCACCCACTAGCTCTTTCAAATAAATAAATAAAATATTTAAAAAGAGACAGAGAAATGGCTAAGATGGTAAATTTTGTTATGTGTTTCTTATAATAAAAAAAATAAATTAACATCATAGGTGTGGGCCAAATATGAGATGTGGTCCAGGCAGGCAATCCCTTTTGTATCTTCCTCCCCAAAGTGAACACTATGACCTCTGGTGTTTTTTTTTTTTTACATTTTTACTACAAATCACACATCCGTAAACAATATGCCATATTCTGTGTTTTTAAAACAGTCTTACACAGTACCCGACAGTCTGCTGCTTGCCCTTTCACTCAACATGATTTCAAGTTATAATCCATTCATTTTAATTGCTGTCAAGTGTTCTAGCCTATGAATATGCCTCAATTTATTTATTCATTCACTTGGTGATGGACGTTTGAATTGTGCCCAATTTTTAAAATACTAACAAATAACCCAGCAGACACTGCTTCCATACAGGCCTCCATATGCAAGCATAAAGGATTAGAAAATCCTTTACATGTTTTGTAGAACTAACCCATTACACTAAAGAAACATCGTAACATCGTTGCTTGACTGTGCTGAGTGAAAGCTACAATTTGTTTTCCTCGGAGGAACTTTTCCTCCACATCCAATAAATCAACTCATCATATTTCTCATGGTCAATGACCAAAGCCCCAGAGGAAGTGGAAAATGTGACCAAACATGCTTTGTTGGGATCCCCTACAGCAAGACTCAGATCCAGCAGCACAGCTCTATCTTGCCCCCGCCTTCTCCTGCTTTCAGGCGGGTCCAGTTCTGCCCAGGGCCCTCTTGCTGCTGGGGGACTCTTTGCAACTTCCATGAGTCTGAGACGCATGGCATCCAGCCACAGGCTGGTGCTTTACAGAGGGCAAAAACCCTTTTTCCAAAGATCCCCTTGCAAATTGTATTAATGTCTTTGAGGTCTGCTTTTTCTAACACAGACGGCTGTGCTCAAGGCCACCTGTGCCTTTAACAACAAATTCTGCATGGACAGGACTCTTCAGCAAGTACATAGGAGAGGGTGCGACTCAATGCCAGGACCCTAAAAGGCCTGGCCATCTACTGTTGTAGGAGAAAGGCAAGTTAAAACCAAGGTGTAGTACATGAGCTCATTTCTGGTTTTGGTGGTTTTTTTTAAGTGCATTAAAATGTCTGAAGGACCACATCCATACCCCTGAGGAGTAGATTAGGAAGCTGGAGGTAGTGGAGAGAAGATAAGAATCTTTTGCTTTGGGCCTCATTTAATTATGTACTTTCTCTTTAATAAGCATGAGTTACCTTTAGAGGGTAAGGGACATTTACCAAACACAGGCTGCAGTCCATCCAGTCCTTCTGTGGAGCTCAAGGGAGCAGAGTTAATTTTAAAAACATTCTATTAGGGCGCCTGGGTGGCTCAGTGGGTTAAGCCGCTGCCTTCGGCTCAGGTCATGATCTCAGGGTCCTGGGATCGAGGCCCGCATCGGGCTCTCTGCTCAGCAGGGAGCCTGCTTCCCTCTCTCTCTCTCTCTGCCTGCCTCTCCGTCTACTTGTGATCTCTCTCTGTCGAATAAATAAATAAAATCTTTAAAAAAAATAAAAATAAATAAAAACATTCTATTATAAATAATTAACAAAGACTGTTGTACTTCAAAAACTACATCATATCTTTAACATTTATCAGCCAGTAAGCACTTACTGCATAAGAGTTAGAACAAGAAGATCTCTTTTCTTTGGAACAAAATGTGATGTATCTCAATCAGCCAATTAACTAATTAAGGAAGGACTCCAAATGTCCCTCACTATAAAGTAAAACAACTTAAAAGACTGTCAGACTGGCTCTTAAGATATTCTGCCTCTTTGCCAAAATTGACATCCTGGATTCATCCATATTACCTTATTGAAACAGGAGGGACAGGAAATTTGGGACAACCAATACCTCCACTGACAGTTGCATGCGATGGGACAAAAGAAGAGTGTTATAATCATGGCCTAAGTCCTACGCATGCCCCTCAAGGTCCACCCCAGAGCAGCTTACCCCTAGCCTCTTAGTCTGCCCCCAACCCCTCCACTCTCTCCCATGGGCCCTGCCCCCTCACTGGTCTCCCTCCCTCCCTCCATCCATCCTGCACCATGCTGCCAATCATCTTACTCACTGCTTTGCCTCGGTCTCCCTTCTCTGCCCATAGATAAGAAGCCCCCAGCATGGTCACAAACTCCTCTGCCATTAGGCTCCTGCCAACCTCTCTAGCCTCATCACTCCCCACTCGGCACCCACCTCACTAAATGTCAGCTGTGTCCCAGGCAATGTCCCATCCACCCTCCTCCAGAAAGGCCCCCCTATCCTGCTGCCACACTGGTGAATTCTGTATCTATTTCTAATATATAGTACTTAAGACTCAAATTCCACCTTCACTTAACACATCTACATTAATAATATGTGAGACACGTCATTATATTATTAACTCATTTGATTCTCACAACCAATCCGAACAGCAGGTCCAATGGTTATTGCCATTTTAGAGTTGAAGAAACAGGTTCAAAAGGCTGAAGACCGAGGGTCTGAATTCCGGTCTCTGCCCCTCCAAGTCCTGGGCTCCTCTCCACTGAGCCGCGCGAGAAACCCGTGTAGAGGTGTGTGCGCTCTGCATGGAAACTGGAGATTCCAGAAGGGAGAGACTGTCTTGTTTGCCTTTCTCTTCCCAAGGTGGAACACAGGGCCTGGTCCCAAAACACAAGGCAGGGAGGGAGAGAGGAGGAGAGGGAACATGTCTTTGGGGGACTGCGTTAGGCAGAACTGGGCACTGGCATCTCTGAGCGTTCAGTTCCTCATGCATCCCACACATGTTCCTTGAGCAGCTGCTCTCTGCTGGGCACAGCCATAGAAGCATGAACTAAATAAAGTCCCTACCTGCTGAGCTCGCCTTTTGGTAGTAAAAAATAAATAAAACCACATACCAAAAAAATAGAATGTCGTCGGTAAGTGCTAGGAAGAAAACACGAGGCAGGTACAACAGGGCAATACCTCAGGTGCTGTTCTGGAGGGAGCAGTCAGGGAAGGAGGCTGCTGTGGGAGGGTGTCGGCGGTAGGGCTGCACTAGCCACCCAGTGTGACAATGTGATTGCAGGAGGGAGCTGCTGGGGCAACCTGAGGGGATTGGCCAAGGCTCAGAAAGGGGAGGGAAATGTGGGTTCAAGAGAGAAATGGTGGTATTGGAGATATATTTCAAAGGCAACACAGTAAAAGAGATCTAAACACAAACTTGGCCTCATTCTCCACTGTCTCACACTCATAGCGGCGGGGATGGAGGGGCACCATTTTCACTTAATAATATCTTCGATGAAGCCATTTAAATTATTTTATTAAATCTTGGTCTTGGGGTACCTGGGTGGCTCAGTTGGTTAAACAACTGTCTTAGGCTGGGGTCAGGATCCTGGAGTCCCGGGATTGAGTCCTGCATCGGACTCCCAGCTCCATGGGGAGTCTGCTTCTCCCTCTGACCTTCTCACCTCTCATGCTCTCTCTCACTGTCTCTCTCTCAAATAAATAAATAAAAATCTTTAAAAAAAAAAGACTATTAAAAAATCTTGGCTTTGGAGTACATGGATTTTTAAAGACTGCATGTTGAAATATGAAGTAAGCATAAAACATTTTCTTCTGCAAACTGAAGGACAGTGGTTGTGTAGAGCAAAAGGACTCTGAACTGCCAGCCAACTAGCCCCTTTAATTTCTATGTAGCATCAGTTTCACTGGAAAGAATGATTTTCAAACTGTGATTACTCAGACTTGAGTATTTGACAGAAATTTTCTTGAAAACGAATGAAGGGAGGCTGTCAAGTCGAGGAAAACAACGGAAATATTTGTGAACAATGATAAAATTTGAGCTTCCAGGTGAATTTAACATTTGGAAAACTTGTATCGATTACTGTGAGGTAGACAGCCTTCCAGTACATAAATGACATCGGCAGTAATGTTAACAAACGTGATTTTTAAAATTTGTATAATGAAAACATTTGGAAAATCTGTACAACTTGATGAATGAGTATTTTCTAAATGACCCAAACATGATGTTACAAAATCATGCATGAGTAAAAGATCCATTCAAAGAGCAAGTTGGACCAAAAGATTTTAATATAACAGAGTAAAAAAAATCATTGATATGGTTTCAGGTTCCATCCTGCAATTTACCTTTAAGGAAAAATTATCAGTTAACTGAGTTTCAGTGTAATATCAAAGAAGGATAACTACAATTACCTAAAAAGGCCATTAAAATATCCTTTTCCCAACTACCTGTATGTGGGGGCCAAATGTTCTTCATACACTTCAACTAAAATAACAGTGCAACAGACTGAATGCAGATGCAGATATAAGAATTCAGTTTTCTATTGAGCTAGATATTAAAGATATTTACCCAAAAATGTACAACAATGTCACTCTTTCCCCAACTATTTCTTGTTCTGGGAAAAAAATTTTTTTTTCAAGTAATGTGCTATATCAATATGTAATTGGTTTATTATTTTTTAAAAAATTAAAATTTAAAAGTTTTTGTATTTTGATTTCTAATAGGTAGTTTATTTTTGGTAGGTATATTCTGTATAAACAAAAGCTCTTTGGAGTCCTGAGTAATTTTCACAGAGTAAAAAGGTTCTGAGACCAAAAAGTTTGAGAACCGCTTGTTTACAATAATAATTTGTGTTTAGATCTTTAATGGGAATGCCCCTACTTAGAAGACTGACCTCAGGACCTTTGCACCTGCTCCCTTTGATTATGTCAATTATCACGTTGGTGTGGAGAAGCCTTCTCCCATCATCTCCCCTTCTCTGACATAAGCAATTAGCACTTTCTCTAACCTGAATACTGTCCTGAATCACATTTATAGAAAATCTGGATGGCCATTGTTCAGGTCTTTGTTTAAATGTCACTTCTTCAGGGAGACTTTGCCTGAACTTACCCCTCCCCTACTCCATTCACTTCCGCATCCCCCATTCAAAGTGGCTCCAGGAGGCTAGTTGCCTTATCTTTTTGTTCATGGCCGGATCCTGAATTTCTAGGGCATTTGTTCAAAGAATGAATACATGAAAATGGGTATTCATCTATCTACGTGTGGACCAGCTGAAGCTAGGGGTTGTGGGCTTTGCAACTGTACATAGGGGCACGCAGCGTGGAAGCGGCGCTGGATACTTCCAAAAAAATAATAATGATGATCAGATCACAACAAGCTTCATTATAGAATTTATTTTCCAGAGCATCTGTAGACAAGATATTGTGGTGTCGAATGTAAGAGACAGGAAGAGATGGGGTGTGCCTTAGATGATCTCACTTTCCCCCTCTTCCCTTCTTTTGCTCCTGACCAATGACCCCATTGAAGGGGAGAGTAGAAGGAAGAAAGAAGTAGGCCGCCTTCTTCGTAGATCTCCGTTCAGGCCCTCCTCTCCAGGGAGAAGGCTGAGTACAAACAAGGATTTTTGTCTTCTATGGATTAGGAAAATGTGCGATTCAGAGAGGCTTAGTGCGGATTCCGCGGCAGACCCAGAAAATAAGTTTTAATAATGAGGAAAGAAGGAAATGATTGTCAAAATATGAATTCATTAAAGCATTTTCCTTAAGGGCCTACTTTGGCAGCGAGGGTAATTAAGCTTAACTTTTAAAGGTCAGTTTTAACCAGCTCAGGAGGCAAATGGCAACAGTGACATCAGACATCATCCTGGTCCTCTGTGTCTATGGCAACTGAATTTCTGAGCCGTGATTAAACGTAAAACTTGAACTACTGCATGAGTCCCAGCACCAGCCCCAAATAAGTGTATGAGCAAGTGGCAAACTTGATGCATCTCTTGAGATGTTCTGGGCATTGACTGGGAAAACAAGCAATAGAATCTGCTATTAAAACTGTCTACTAATGGAGCACCTGGGTGGCTTAGTCATGAAGCGTCTGCCTGCAGCTCAGGTCATGATCCCAGGGTCCTGGGATCGAGCCTTGGACTCCCTGTTCCCTCTCCCACTCCCACTTCCTCTGCTTGTGTTCCCTCTCTTGCTGTGTCTTTCTCTGTCAAATAAATTCTCCAAAAACAAAACAAAACAAAACCTGCCTGCTAATGAAACAAGGTCATTGGTCCCTGCCCTCCTCTGAGACCTTAGATAAGAGGAAGATCACCCCCAAATCCATGGCTCTTCATTCATGTATTTGTCTTAAGTTGGGGAGTAAAGGTAGCACAGGAAGCTGATTAATTAGGCATTTTCTTTTTTTTTTAAAGATTTTTTAATTTATTTATTTGACAGAGAGAGATCACAAGTAGGCAGAGAGCAGGCAGAGAGAGAGGAAGGGAAGCAAAGCAGACTCCCGGCTGAGCAGAGAGCCTGACGCGGGACTCGATCCCAGGACCCCAAGATCACGACCCGAGCTGAAGGCAGCGGCTCAACGCACTGAGCCACCCAGGCGCCCCTCATTTTTTTTTTAATAAAACTCTTTTTTTTGGGTTCCTGGGTGCCTCAGTGGGTTAAAGCCTCTGCCTTTGGCTCAGGTGATGATCTCAGGGTCCTGAGATCTCAGGGTCCTCAGGGTCCATGATCTCAGGGTCCTCAGGTCCTCCCTGCATCAGGCTCTCTGCTTAGCAGGGAGTCGGCTTCCCCCTCTCTCTCTCTGCCTGCCTCTCTGCCTACTTGTGATCTCTCTCTCTCTCTCTCTCTCTGTCAAATAAATAAATAATCTTAAAATATATATATATATAAATATTTTTTTAAAAACCCTCTTTTTTTCCTAAACATAAAAATGACTTAAAAGACACTAATCCATATTTATTGTAGGAATTTTTTTAAATATTTTATTTATTTGACAGAGATAGATCACAAGTAAGCAGAGAGGCAGGCTGGGGAGAGGGGAAGCAGAGAGCCTGATGCGGGGCTTGATCCTAGAACCCTGAGATCATGACCTGAGCTGAAGGCCGAGGCTTAACCCATTGAGGCACCCAGACGCCCCAATTGTAGGAAATTTCTAAGAGCCGCCTAAATGTTGAGAAGAAAAAGTACCTGAAATCTCAATGAGGGTATTTATTTCCTCTTTTCTGCATGTGCATTTATTTCATAAAATTAGAATTAATATGTTCCCATGTCATTATTCACCAAAATATTTCAAATATGTTAATATTAACAATGGCATAAAATTCTGTCACGTAAACCAACTATAAGTTATTTTTAAGCTTTGCCTCATTTCTTCCTAACTGTAAGATTAATTGAAGGGTAATTCTTATACTTTACATTTTTTACAGCCTCTTATGTCCTGTGCAGGCAATCTTGCCCCTCGCTTAGGAGGTAGCGTTCCCGGCATTTGCTGTGTTGGCCTCACCCCACTCTGGGTCCTCAGAGGAAGCTGGAATGAAGCAGTCTCATTTTAATCTCCTATTTCTTACATAACAACAAAGTGCAGGAATAACCAAGCAAAATGGACGGAAATACAACAGTGGAGGTAGACTTTCGTTCACTTATGTCAGTCCTTGTCGGACTAGATAGTGGGGAAAAGGTAAGAAAATTATAGATAATGATAATATAATTAATATGATTATTTAAATATAGTATTTTTATATCATAAAATTACATATATTATATATTAGTAATAATATATGTGTTTATTAATAATCTGAAAGAATGATGTAATGAGTAACTAAATATTCCAAACTGCATCTCTTTTTTTTTAAACTATTTCTTTTTTTTTAAGATTTTATTTATTTATTTGACAGAGAGAGAGAGATCACAAGTAGGCAGAGAGGCCACAAGTAGGCAGAGAGGCAGGCAGAGCGGGGGGGGGGGGGGAAGCAGGCTCCCTGCTGAGCAGAGAGCCCGATGTGGGGCTCGATCCCAGGACCCTGAGATCATGACCTGAGCTGAAGGCAGAGGCTTTAACCCACTGAGCCACCCAGGAGCCCCATCCAAATTGCATCTCTTGATAAGAGTAGATCTATTTTCGAGTATGAACAGAAAAATTTTATAAAAATGAACCCAAGGAAAACTCATTGTACATAATGAATTAGAAACAGTACAAATCACATTCTCTGATCATAACACCATGAACCTAGAAATAAGTTAAAAAGTAGAAGCAAAACATCAACCATTCAAGAATGCCAGGACTTTCTATCAAACTACCATTGGAAAAAAATAAAGTCATAGACTCTGGGAAATAATGCTGACGAAAGCATCACCTTTAAAACTCATGGATAGAGCTGCACTCTGAGGAAAATGGGTGGTCTCACCGCGCTCCCTACTGAGTAAGAAAGAAATCTAAAATACAGCAGGCAACCTCATTTACCCAAGAAGCAAGGATGAGAAACGTGGTTTTTCTTTTGGGGGCTCCCTGAACGAGGTGCCCCTTTGATTAACCTCCCCAGAGTCAAAGCTCTAGTCCAGCAAGACACGCAAAGAGGCAAACCTACGAATATCACAACTCCAAGCTTATTCAGAGCTCAGTAAATTAGACATTAGTGTTTTGTTGGTTTTTTCTGAAGTATATTGAGATATAATTCATATTCCATCCAATTCACCCACCCAAAGTTTAAAATTCGGTGGCTTTTAGGATATTCATGGATTTGTGCACCCACCACCATAATCAATTTTAGAACATTTTCATTACCATTAAAAAAACCTGTACACTTTTGGTAGTCATTCTCTGTTTCTCCCCAGCAACCCCGCCTGAGTGCCTGGCAGCCACTCTGTCTCTCGGTTTGAGGATTCTGGACAGTTCGTATAAATAGAACCATTCAATATGTAGGGAGAGAGGGAAGGGGGAGGGATCGCTTAATGGGTACAGGGCGTTAAGAAAGCTCTGGAATGCAATAGGTGGTTGCATGACACTGTGAATCTACTGACTGCCACTGAGTCATACTTTTTTGTTTTTTAAGATTTTATTTATTATTAGACAGAGAGCATGAGCAGGGGGAGGGATGGGGAGAGAGACAAACAGACGCCCCGCTGAGTGGGGAGCCCCGTACAGGTCTTGAGATGGGGCTCCATCCCAGGACCCTGAAATCGTGACCTGAGCTAGAGGCAGATGCTTAACAACTGAGCCACCCAGGTGCCCCCTGATTCCTACTTTAAAATAGTTAAAATGGTCAAGTTTAAGTGTGCTTTACTCCAATCGTAATTTTAAAAATCCAAATTGGTATTTGTGAAGTCCTTGGACAGGATCATATCTAATCTAAGAATGAGTCATGAATATTTAAGTGAATTATTGTTTTTTTGTCACATTGTATTAAGAGAAATAACAAAACACTACCAGCAAATTATCACCCGAAATGGCAAATATGGAAGCGTATTTAACTAAAACAAGGAGTTTAGGCATTTTGTTTCTTCAACAGCAAGGTACGATAATTTTAACAAAACAAACATATGGAGTCAAAAACTGTTTTCACTGTAAACATGAAACGTGCTGCTGTTGTATTTCCATAGACCAAGCTATCTGAGTGATTGGGAAAGGCATGGAACATCAGGGTAGGAGGCTGGCTTCCCCCTGCTCTTCTTTCTATTTACAGATTAGGGAAGGAAGGTTATCCTCCGGCTTCTTCAAGTCCTGGGAGATTTCTCACTTCCATAGCTGCTGCCCCATCTCTTCCCTCACCCCAGGACTGGGGGGACTCAGCCAGGGCCCAGGGGGCAAGTCAGCTCCCCCCAGAGGCCATCCCATCCTGCAGGTGATAACGTTCAAAGAAATGGCATCCCCGACTGTAGAGCAAATTCAAGCCTTCTTATCATGGTTGTGCCAAACGTCCTTCTGGCTCCAGGTGAGAGAACACGACTGTCAGTTTCTGAATGCTTTGGGATTTTATGAATAAAATTATTCAAGAATACCGCAACCAAGTACGAGGGGTTTGTGGGGTTGGCTGCACATTAGAATCATCTGGGGGCTTCCCAAAACCTCCATGCCCTCCCTGGTCCCACTGCAGACCACCTGAGTCAGAGGCTTGGGGGGGGGGGCTTGGCTCCCCAGGTGGTCCCAATGTGCAGAGGAGTCTGATGTAAGGGCCCGCCCGAGAAGCCTGACAAGAAGTGGCAAACACCTCCAGTTGCCAGCACTGAGGCCGCTAGACTTTGCAGGAAAAAACCTGTAGGAGGAACAGAAGGCCCGCTCCCGAAGGAGCCCTTCAGCGGTGCGGCTGGGAAAGTTCCAGGCGGGCTCAGTAGGTGGAGGAGACACAGGGGAGCCAGGCTTCCTCTCTCTCCCTCACCCGCTCAGCATTCATTTGCTCACTCATACATGCACTCAATGTTTCTAAGACCCCCCCGTAGGCTGGCCCTGGGGAAACCAAGTCAGAAGGAAGGCCTGGTGTCCCACTCAGAAAGCTTGGAGTGTGGCAACTGAGTATGAAAAGTGCTCTAGGAGAAGCGCTGGGCATCCTGGAGCACGCGGCGGGAGGAGCACGTCGCCTGTGTCGCCGTCGCCTATGTCGCCTTCTCGAAGACAGCTTTCTCAAGGAGGGGACACCGGACTGGGACCAGGTAGGAGCTAAGTGCTATACTTCGGAGATACAGCAGCAAACCCTATGAATGTGGTTCTCAGCCTGGGCTGCTTCCGGAACCCTCGGGGGGGCTTCTAAGCAAGCACATTCATCTCCAGTCCCACCTCCAGAGGCTGTGGTTTCAGTAGTCTGCAGTGGGGGCTGGGCATTTGTATATTTTATAAATGTCATCTATTTTTATTGAGGTGACAGTCACACACAAAATTAACCGTTTCAAAGCAAATGATTACGTGGCATTTAGGACATTCACGGTGCCCTGCAGCCACCACCTCTGTTTGGTTCCAGGATATTTTCATTGCCCTAAAGTAAAAGCCCGTATCCATTAAACAGTCACTCCCCATTTCACCCTCCCCCCAGCCCCCGGCAACCATAAACCTGCTTTCCATTTTTATGGATTTTAACTATTCAGGATCGCTCCCATAAAACGAATGCTACAAATGGAACATTTTATATCCACCTTCTGTCACCTAGGTTCATCCATGTTGTAGCAGGTGTCAACACTTCATTCCTTTTTATGACTGAGTAATAGTCCATCTTACGGATATTCCAAAATTTGTTTATCCACTCACCCGTCCGTGGTCATGTGGCTTCTTGCCACCATGTGGCTAATGTGAACAGTGCTGCTGTGAACATGGGCACACGAATGTTTGACATCTCTTTGCAGTCCTTTGGGATTATACTGGACATCTGTAGTTTTTAAAAGCTCGCCAAATATGCTAACATGGAGTCAAGGCTGCAAATGGCTGATTTGGGACAGTGGTCCCCAAACTGTTGTTTTGATTTAAAGGTTTTATTTATGTATGTATTTATGTATTTATTTGAGAGAGCGGGTGCACGAGCGAGCAAGAGCCGAGGGGAGGGAGAGGAGCAGAGCGGGAGCGAGAGGGAGGGGGAAAGAACCTCCAGCAGGTTCCTCACTGAGCCTGGAGCCCAACAGGGGGCTGGATCTTATGACCCTGAGATCATGACCTGAGCTGAAAGCAAGAGTCAGACACTTAGCTGACTGAGCCACCCAGGAGCCCCTGGTTCTGGTTTCATAGATTTCTGGGCCTTGCTCTGGACAGTGTAATTTAGTGGCCCAAGGAATCTCTTTCTGGTTCCTTCTCCGCCTTGGCATCTCCTTTCTCCGTGTTGACAGACCGGCATACCTATCAGCCTCAGGAGAGCTTCTGACAATGCACAGCTTATCAACCCCTTCCCCTCCAAGAGAGGTCCCTCGTTTCCCCCAGCTCAGCGCCCCCAGGCTGGTGCTTCTGGGACCACTCCGGGTGAGGCAGAGATCTGCTCATGCTTCCTGCCCAGGCCAGTCCCTGCTCCTGATCTCCTGTGGGAGCTTCTTGGACACTCTCATCTCCCCGAGAACAAATGCTCACATTCAGAGATGGTGCAGTCTGGGTTGATCCTGATGCCCCAGAGCCCTCTGACTCTGTAAGGACAGATCTGGGCTATAGATGTTCCCACCAGGCACCTGTCTCATTCCTGGGATATCCTAGCCCCCAACATTGGTATTTTGGTCACAGACGACCACTCAGTTGTCACCAAGAACCTTTTATTTTTGTCACTAAAAGGCCCCTCCTGGAGATTTTCTCTAAGCAAAGGAGGCTGCTCCAAAAGTGATCACAGCATTCTGAGACAGAAAACTGACCGCTTTCAAAAACTACATCTCCAGCTTAAAAAACAACAACATTGAAGTCCATGGGTACTGGTTATTTAGATCAACCAAAATTTTAGAGGTTCTGGCACGAGTGTCCAATCCAACGACATCATGGAGCCTCTGTGAGTCTTCACAAACATACCTGGTGTGACCTCTTGCAGGACAAGGCACCCCCTTTCCTCCCCTGAGAACTGGAAAACCAGGGAAGCCAACTTGTTTGCCTCAATATGGGGGTCAAAGCAGCTCTAAAGGGCTAGAGCATTAGAAGATAAAAGTTTGAAAATGCTCCCCTGTCAACCAAGTCCTATAAGTCACAGAGCCGAACCAGCTTAATATATCTAATCTACATGTCAAAATACTTATAACATTTATTTGTACCATGGGCCAAACTCTGCTCAGTGCATTAACACATATTATCTCATTTAATCCTCACAACTCCCATGTGAGGTGGAGTTTATTATCTACATTTTAAAGATGAGGCAATTAAAGCCCAGAGAAGTTAATCAACTTGCCCGAGGTCACACAGCTATTAAGAAATGGAGCTAGGATACAAACCCAGATCTGTCTGACTTCAAAGTATGTGCTCTAAATACAAATATTCTCTTAAAAAATGTATTTTGAGAAAAGAATGACCTACTGATCTGCACAGATGCTGCTCCCACTCAGAGCGGTAAAAAGGATCTAAAAAGGATATCTACTGGGCGTATTTAAAAAATAGAACATGATGTAAGCTAAGTGCTAGACTGTGCCGTCTGTGGGAGGCAAAGGACCCAAGGAACGTCCCTCGTTGCCAGCACCTGGCCCCGCAGCAGGTGGGAGCTGTGCTGGGAGAGATCTGGTCACTGGTGACGTCCCACCTGATCTTAGATTGCTCTTTCATATTTAATAGCTCATAAATCCATGAAGTGACCTCTCTTCAGAGATTCTATTCCACAGGGTGAGTTTGTAAAACGTTATTCATCTTGGACCACACCAGTTGTTCCAGAGACTGAGGATTCCCAGACAGTGGCAGCAGAAATAGTGGGAAAGTTATGGGCTGTTATTCTTTCCCGAGGTGACCACATACCTATTATCACCCATCCCTGGTCCTCTCAGGTCCAGCCAGGGAACTTTCGTAGGTAAATATTTCCACCCGCAAGCCGCCAGGCCAACGGAAGGCCACCCTGGCACTTGCGTGCGGTCGTCACTTCAGCCAGCAGGCGGCGACCTTGCCCGCTACATTCCACCTTCCAGGTTTCTCTGAAGGGCAGCCAGGTGCAGCCTGAGGCAAGTGAACCAAAAACCCCTGCACTCCTTGGCAGAGAAGCTGGTATTTGCGACAGCAAAAAGAGTGTCAGAAGCAGATGCACCTTCTCCGGTCTCCAATCACTGTTTTTAGAAGGAACTACTTTTTTAAAAAAGAAACAGAATTGCTTGCTTTGGTCGACGTATTGAAAATGTATTATTACATTCAACTAATTAAAACTTGAACTACAATTTCGGCGGGTTGGGGATTTTTTCACTGATGTCAGGTAGCCGGAATTTCCCTCATTTTCCAAGGTGGCTTAGCATCTGGGTTTTTCTTTTAAATGAATTCTCAAAGTAGAGACTGGACAGGCACACTGGTTTTGCAGGAAAATGTGTGTCTGCGGCTGTTACCCCTCACTGGGTGGCAACGTTTAGAACATTCTATCTGCTTCACTGAAGGTGGGGTTCCAGCTGCTACTCATTCCCCCCTCCCCCCAATCTCACGGACAGCCTGTGAACCCAGGAGACTGAGGAGGGCGCCTGCCTTTGTAACAGAGATTGAAGGTAAGGCTCTATTGATAGAAATTCTCTGTTGCTGTCAAAACAAACAAAACACCTTTAAAAACCGGTAATGGCACAAAGACCCAGGGGTGTCCAGTGGCACAGAGAGGCTGGCGGGGGGGGGGGGCGTGAATTACACTTCAAGATTGGCAAAGATGAAGCTCTTTACAAAAATGGTGTTTAAACCACGTTGTGGTCAGTTTGAATACGTTGACAGAAGTTAGCGTTTGTAAGCTTGAATTGTAAATGAAAGCTCAAAAAAAATCCAAGCTTCAGAGGAGAAAATGGTCATCTAAATTATTTTTGAAAAGATGATCAACCCACAAGAAGAGATTCCTGGATGGAGCGAGCGTCTGCTTGTCTCACTCAGACCCTTCTCCTGGGAGAGAATTCTGCCCTCCCCTAGCGGTCCTCCCCTCACTGCCTCACTGCCTGGAGGGAGCCTTCTCTCTTGCCTTTGCCCTTCCCCTGAATCTGACTGAGCTCCATGTTGTTGTCTCACAGAAAACCATAGTGGCTATCTTTTTGTTCTGGCAGTGACAAGAGGTAAAGAACCACCATGGATAATTTTGGAGTTGGGAAGGACAGGACTCAGATGGTCCAACTCCCTCGCTGACAGAAGCGGGGGCCAGTGACTTGCCTGGGTCACCCTGGGTTACACAGCTGGGCTAGAGGCAGCAGATCTGATGTCTAGTTAGGAGTTTTTTCCATTGTGTCCACAAGTGCCTAAGCCCAGCTCAGTGGGACTGTGCACATTGAAAATTGCCTTGGAACGAACATCTCATGACCAAATTCCCCAGAGAGTTCTTTCTGGGCCACTGACAGAATTTAGTTCCCATTATGGGAAAACAAAAGAAATGGTGAAGTTGTAGAATATTTTGTGGGTTTTTTTTTTCTCATGACCATAATCTGATGAATAAAAGAGATTTTTAGGAAATTATTCTTTGTACATATATATTGGCTCCTTTACAAGAGTGTAAGCTCTTTGAGGGCAGAAAAAGGGTTATATTTATTCCTATAAATTTGAAAATATCCTCCTGTTCTCAGTTGATGTCCAAGAAGTATTCGTTGTTTGAACTGAGATGGCTCTGAATTAAAGACTGGATTCAAAAATTGAAAACAATGGCAGAATCTTTCAGACTTTTCAATTTTAGGACGACTTCTCCCCGTGACAGGCCTCCTGCAAGTTCTCCTCTTCCCTCTTTCACTTTTTCTCTGTGACACCCAGTAGAAGTATTGTCACCTACAGCCACTTCCTACTGTTTCATGTACCACGTCTTCTTTCCCTACCAAGGTTGTCCTTGAAGGCGAGGCTAATGTTTCCCGTGTTCCAGTGTCCACGTCAGTGGTGGTGTGCTAGGCCCGTGGAGAAATTCTAAAGGCTATTGAAAAGAGCAGTCACAGAACTGGTAAGGATTGACATGATGCTTTTAGATAGCATTTTACTTTGTAAGTTCTCTCTCAGATGATACTCCTTTTTCAATAACATAACAAGTTTTTAATTTTCAAATTTTATTCAAAATAATATTTTTTAGTTTATACATTTTTAATTGCGGTGAAATTTTCAGAACCTAAAATTTACCATCTTAACCATGTTTAAATGTATAGTTCAATGATAGTGGTACACTCATATTGTCATACAACCATCTCCAGAACTTTTCTCATCCTCCAAACCTCGAACTCTATAGGCATTACACAGTAACTCCCTCTTCTCCCCTCTCTCCAGCTCCTCCCGTTCTATTTTCCGTCAAATTCTGTAAATCTAATAACTCTAGTGCTTCATGTTGGTGGAATTGTACAGTATTTGTATTTTTTGTAACTGGCTCGTTTCACCTCGTATAATGTCCTCAAGTATCATCCATGTTGTAGCATGTGTCAGAATTTCTTTCTTTTTAAGGCTGAATAATATTCTATTATGTATATATATCTCACATTTTGTTTATCCATTCATCTGTCAATGGACACGTGGGTTGCTTTCACCTCTTGGCTACTGTGATTAGTGCTGGTATGAACATGCGTGTGCAAATATCTGTTCTAGTTCTTGTTTTTTTTTTTAAGATTCTATTTATTCATTTTACAGAGAGAGATCACAAGTATGCAGAGAGGCAGGCAGATAGAGAGGAAGAAGCAGCCTCTGGCTAAGCAGAGAGCCCGACGCGGGGCTCGATCCCAGGACCCCGAGATCATGACCTGAGCCGAAAACAGAGGCTCAACCCGCTAAGCCACCCAGGGGCCTCCTAGTCCCTGTTTTTAATTTATTTGGGTATATACCCAAAAATGTGATTGCTGGATTATTTGAAAATTCCATTTTTAATTTTTGAGGAACCTCCATAGTAGCTATGCCAGTCCACACTCCTACATGCAGTACACTAGAGTTCCAGTTTCTCCACATCCTCGCCAACACTTGTGATTTTCTGCTGTTTTGTTTCTGTCTTGGTTTATGATGGTCATCCTAATGAGGTGAAGAGGTATTTCATTGTGGTTTTGCTTTGCATTTCCCTAATGATTAGTGATATTGAGCATCTTTTCATATACTAAATGGCCATTTTCATATCTTCTTTGGAGAAATGTCTGTTCATTCTTTGCCCACTTTAAAATCAAGTTATTTGGGGTTTTTTTGTTATTGAGTTATAGGAGTTGTTTAAATAATCTGGAAATGTATGATTTACAAATATTTTCTCCTACTTCATGGGTTGCCTTTTTACTTGTGATGGCATCCTCTGATGCAAAAAAAGCTTTTAATTTTGGTATTGTCCAATTTATCTATTTTTCTTTCACTATCTGTGCTTTTAATGTCTTATCCAAGAATAAGCTAACAGTTTGGTAGTACAGTGTAGTCCCCCAAAATGGTTTCTAGCCCTAAAATATAAGAAATTTGACATCAATTTAAGAAAGGAATGTTATTTTGTTATAACATTCGTGGTATTTTATTTTGTCACTCACTTATGGTATCCATAATGTTGCCTACCCTAGGAGAGTGCGGGGGAGAGGCAAGGAGGAGAGAATCTCAAGCAGAATCCAATGCTGAGCGCAGAGCCCCATGTGGGGCTCTATCCAATGATCCTGAGATCACAACCTGAGCTGAAATCAAGGGCTAGACACCCAACCGACTGAGCCACCCAGGCACTCCTACTCTATAGGATTTTTAAGTTTCTCCTACATTTTCCCCAAATTTGAAAACAAGAACTTTTCTTTTTTGTGAGCTCACATGAAAATTCCAAGCTTACATGAATATGAGGACTTAAAATACAGACTCATTCTCAAGTCACCAAAAAACATGGGAAGTGTGAAAAATACATTCTTAATTATATTCTGGTTTGGGATTTTCAAACTTTTAAAAATCATCATGAGTCTTTATATTAAAATGTGAGCTGACCTTTTTCAAACACTAGACTTACTGATACATAAAAGAGAGATTGTCATAAAGTAAAATGTATGTGAGTTGTATCTAGCAATTCATATGAACAGAGACTTTTAGGAAAATAATAATAATGGCAGTGTGTCTGGGTGGCTCAGTCACTTAAGCATGTGCCTTTGGTTCAGGTCATGGTCCCAGGGTCCTGGGATCGAGTCCCATATTGGGCTCCCTGCTCAGCTGGGAGGCTGCTTTTCCCTCTCCTCCCAACTTGTGCTCTCTTTCTCTCTGTCCCTCTTTCTCAAATAAATAAACAAAATCTTTTAAAAAAGAAAAATAATAATAATGGCAATAGCATTTTAGAGTTATTACTTATTAAGTTGGAAATGAAGATTATAATACATTTTTCCTGTCTCTCTGATGTTGTCACCTACCTGAGTCAAAGAAAAATGTAATATATTTTCCACATATAGGTGGCAATCTTTATACTATTAACATGGTCTTTATTAAAAGGCAGATGATTAGAAATAATTAGAAATCCTCTTTTTGCAAAAATTTTATAGAACTTTTTTATTATGAAAATGTCAGGCATACATAAAAGTATAGCGAGTACTATAATGAACGACCCTGTTCTCACCAGCCACTTCAAAACTTACAATGGCCAGTCTTATTTTATTGGGCCATAGCCCCTTCTCCAATATCTGAATTTTTTTAGAGTTTGTCTATTTATTTATGTATTTATGTATATATGTATGTGTGTATGTAATCTCTATGCGCAATGTGGGGCTTAAACTCAGGACTCCGAGATCAAGCGTCCCATGTTCTTCTGACTGAACCAGCCAGGCGCCCACACCATCTGGGTTATTCTGGAGCAAATCTCAGATATCGCAAAATTAAAATAGAAAAATAAATTTATGGTCCCACCTTTAAAACACCTCCACGGAATTCCAGGAGCATACATGGCATCCTAATGGACACAAAAACAAACCAAAAACAACCTCTGTACTATGAAGATGAAGAAGCATTGAAGGCCATACCCTATAAAACATGGCGTGGAAAACCTCCATCTATGAAGTCATGTGAGAATGTTCTTATTATATATATGAGGATGCAGGTGAAATACAGGTGATACTTTGGGTCTGAAGGAGAGAAATTTCTTTTTTTAAGCAGTGACTAAGTTACAGAAATACCGAGTGACAGGATATATGACATCCATATCCTTCCTTGGGGCTAAAAAAGTGATAAGACCAAGTTAGAAGTTTTTGCAAAATGAATGACGGGATATATAAAGGGGATACGAGTAAGCAAGGGGAATGGAAAATTACCAACTTGTTAGAACAAAGCAGTGACAGCTGCTAGCTCTAAAATTAGGAACAGAGAAGACATTTTCAGAGCACCACCAAACAAAGTCGCAATCCAGCCAGCACCTTTGCAGAGTTCAACCCCTTAAACAATAAAAGGCCAACAGCTACTGCAGAGATGACCACTTGGTAGCTGTTCTCTTGCCCAAACCTTGATGCTGTCTGGGTCCAGGACCACCTGTCTACAGAGGGCTGCCCCTGAAGCACGGCTCACACGGAAACCAAGGGCAGGGAGTGAGCATCTCTTGAAAGACTTCAGCGCATCTATGAGTTACTGAGACATTTAGGACTTCACAGACAATCTGAAAGTCAAATGCATTTTGCTCACATCTTCATCATGCTCTCTGAGCTCTTCAAGCCCGGACTCAGGAAATAAAATGATTCCCAAAAGAACTCTAAGCATCTGGGTTGTAGACTCCTTTGTCTACCTGAAGTATAAACTTAGCCACTGCTACTGAAAAGGCTTTTTTTTTTTTTTTTTAAAGATTTATTTATTTGAGAGAGAGAGAGAAGGAGAGAGGGAGAGCATGAGAGGGGAGAAGTCAGGGGGAGAAGCAGACTCCCCACTGAGCAGGGAGCCTGAAGCAGGACTCAATCCTGGGACTCCAGGATCATGACCTGAGCTGAAGGCAGTTGCTTAACCAGCTGAGCCACCCAGGCTCCCCGAAAAGTTTTTCAACCACAAAAAATCCCACATGAAGATCTATAAACAGAGCACCTCCGAACGAATAGAAAGCAATGTTAGGGTCCCCAGACCTGCTTTCTAGTCAGGCCACTGCTCTGGGTTGACCATCACACAAGCCAGGTGGGGCTTGAGATCCCTCCCCCAGGAAGAGGGAGTAGCTGTGCTTGCTGTCACTGAGTCACGGGAATATTGCTGAGGACAACTAGGAAAATTGCCATAAATACACTTCAAAATTTTTGAAACACGGAAAAGTTAGGTGGCTCAAGGGTTTCTTTTGCTCTGTTTTATGATTTATTATAAATGTTTTTACACTAGTGGCCATTTGCTCTCTTGATGGCCTAGTATCATTACCTTCTCCTCTGCTGATAACAGTCAGCAAATTTGCCTCTAGGGCAGCCCTCGGCACTCTCTGTCCTGTGCTTGGGTACACTTGACTTCACCCTCTGCCCCAGAGCAGGGGCCAGTCTGACGGCAGGATAGCCGGTGTCCAGTGAGGGCCTTGTGGCTTGGGGTGCAGTTTTAAGGGAGTAATCAGAGTCCTTTCTTCTCTTTTCCTGCTGGACTTGAACCTAGAAGGATGGGAGGGTAGAGCCCAGCCTCCTTGCCTCAACCTGAAGCCTGGGAAGGAAGCCAACACCCAGAGAGAACAGAGTCAACAGACCAAGAGGTGGGGGCCTGAGCGTATCACTTTAAGATCCGAAACCCAGCTGCCCCAGGACTGCTGGGTTATGTCAGTATATTCTCAGTTAGGGTTGGATCTTCTAAAACTTGCAATAACAAGAATCCTAGCTGACAAGACAGTCCCTCCGTAACTTGCTACAAAGTACTCACAGCATCATATGGGGAAGCTCACTATATCACAAAGGGTCTCACTCAAAAACAGAAATTCCTTTGACACTGACTATCCTGTGGTCTCTGGGGGTGAGTCTTGGTTACCTCCAAATTAGAACTCTTCAAGAAGGTCTGAAGTTTCACTTCCTTCTTTGCTCTCAAGAAATCAGGGAAATACTACTTGGAATGTTGAGGATTTCTATCCTGTGATGGTGGCTGACAGCTATTACCTGGGTCCTGTATATTTCAGATTCATTGCTACATGGTGCTGCTAATGTGGAGATATTTGCTGTAAACAAACCAATTTGCGGATTATATCCATCTTCTAGATCACCAGATGGTCAAAAATTTGAAAGTGTTCTTGCTCAATAGCTAAAGGGAAGAGTTCTGACCGTCACCTCCCCAAGAAGCTAGAATATTGGTACAACTTATGGTTTCCACAATAAAATGCCTACAAAGTAAGATGTAGGACGAGGTTGTAAAAGCGTTGGGGAAGGTCAAGTTTTGGAACCATTAAATGGGAGAACTTTTTTTTTTTTTAAGATTTTATTTATTTATTTGTCAGGCAGAGATCACAAGTAGGCAAAGAGGCTGGCGGGATGGCGGGGGAGGAGCAGGCTCCCTGCTGAGCAGAGAGGCCGATGAGGGGCTTTATCCCAGGACCCTGAGATCATGACCTGAGCTGCAGGCAGAGACTTAACCCACTGAGCTAACCAGGTGCCCCAAACGGGAGAACTTTTTAACATAAATTTAACTGTTCAGAAACATTTTTGTTGGTACTCAACTGAAGCTGTTAGAACCTTCCTAGATCTCCTTTAGGGAAAAAGAAGGCACTTTTCAATTCCATTATGTTCGCTGTGAGTCCTTCACTGAGAAGGTGCGGTCCAGGTGGTGGAGGGAAATGCTGCCACTTTCTTAAGTCCAGTACTATGGACATTTGGGGCCAGATGATTCCTTGTCATGGATGGCTGACCTGTACATGGTAGCCTCTACCCACCAGACACCAGGAGCACCCCTCCCCAATTGTGACAACCAAAAATGTGTCCAGACATTGCCAAATGTCCCTTGAGGGGAAAAGTGCCCCTAGCGGAGGACCACTGGTGTATGATTTCAGCCACTGAAGCAGAACTGTCACCAAGTTGAAACTGAGCCGGTTACATACACACAAGCCTTGGGCTCCCATCTGGTGTGGTAATTACGAAGATTAATGAGGAAGCTGTCTACTGTGGCTCGCTTGGGAAATTCCAAAAAGTAAAATATGGGCTGATAATCTTACAGTGGTTAAATAATCGGACGGTAATATATTTAGAGTGTTTGTAAACTGTAAGAAATCTCAGCTCAGTAAAGTTCCTTTTCTTTAAATCGTTATTTTAGTGTGAACAACGACAAAACTGTAGCACTTGTGTGATTCCACTCATCCAAGGTACCTAGAGTAGTCAAACACATTGAGACAGAAAGGACAAGGGTGGTTGCCAGGAATGGAGGGAAAGGGGAAGTGGGAATTATTGTTGAATGGGCACAAGACTTTCCATTTTGCAAACTGGAAAGGGTTCTGGAGATGAGTTACACAGCAATGTGTGCATTTAACACTACTGAACTGTACACTTAGATGGTTAAGATGGCAAATTTTATATTATGTGTATTTTACCACAATAAATTATAGAGTTCACCTCATTTGTGGTGGAGAGAGAGTAAACCTTTTCCACACATTTAAACATCCTCTTAGTTGATCTCAGACTGATAAACCCAGAGAAGGGTTCTGATGGGCAGGGCTTTGGAAATGCCCATGTGTGAGTCAATCAGAGGTGAACAGGATTGGGGCAGTATGATTTTCCCAGGCTTCAGGAGAGAAGGAAATATCACATACCCATCCCTGACCCAATTAACTCTAGCCAAGGGTGGCGAATCTGTCATGGCCAGCTTTCATCCAAACCATATGGCTGGAGTGAGGGGAGACACAGTTCCAGGAAAGAGAGGGAAAAGAGGTTCAGGGCAGACAAAGCAGTAACCGAATATTCCAATCTTCAACGACCATAATTATGATCTAGTGTTCTCTTTCCTAGTTCCCTCCTGTTATCACCATTACCAAATTGAAACTGAGCTGGTTACATACCCACGGAGCTTGGGACACCATCTGGTACAGTCATCATGAGGATTAATGAAGAGCTGCAGGTTTTTGCAAAGAGAAACTTATGACTTATAAAAGCTAAGCCTGTGTTGAGTAAGAGTCTGCATTGCATAGCCTGGGAAGAGACTGGAGTTGACTCTGCTTTATTCATTGCCTTGTCAGTGAAGGCATTAGACAATAGAATGCCTGGATAGAGCTGTGCCACCATGAACTTTGCAGTTAGAGAACCTGAGTTCATACCCCAGATCCACCACTTTGGGGCAGGGGGTCCCTCTTGGACCCTCCATGTTCTGATAAAAATGAACCCAAGTGGCATCCCTACCAGGCAGTCTGCAGAAGAATACGGCTGGAGGCAGGTGATGGGGCTTATCATGAAGGTCTCAGCCTCAGAGAGGATGGGACGCTCACTCAGGCACTGCCCCCTACAGGAGCTCACAGAAAGAGCCACTAACTGGCCTGATGCACACTGACGTCCTTTGTGGTAGGAGGACTGCAGCCCAGATGGAGTTCCCATGAGAGAATCTGATAGGGACAGCTAATTGCCCCCTTCACTTGATTGGGTGGGGTATTTTCAGCTGGACCCTTCATAGGGTGCTCTCCTCTCTGAGTGGACTGGTCTGAGCCAGCTTCTCCTCCCTGGGTTGGGCATCTATGGCCCAGGAGTAGGGTTTTATGATGTAGAAAGTAGCCACCTGTGGCTATTCCCTCTGAATGACTAGGACAGAGTTGTTTTTTTTTAAGAGAGGAGGACTGAGGGGAATTGGTACCATCTTAACCTAGTTCAAAGCCCACATATACAGTAAGCACTCAACACATTTGCTCTTACCCTTAGAACATTCATGTATTGTGTTCCAATGACTGTGTTGGGCACCAAGGAGATGTGGATAGGATAGATTAAATCCCTGACTCCCTGAGCTCCCCTGCTGAGTGAGGGAAGCATGTAGAAGTTTCATGTGGGTGATATAGATGTTGGGAGGAGATGCCCTGAGTGCCTGGCATAATGGCAGCATGGGCTAAATTTCAGTGGGGAAGGGCAAGACCAAGGGGACCCCTGAATGTCACAAGTATTCTCCTGTTTCCACTGGAGGGCTTTAAGGTGGAGAACAATACTTTGGCATAACCAGAGCAAGAATGTTCATGAAGGAATGTCCCCATTTCCCTTCCTGATTCCTTCATCACATTCTGCCACTGATGCTCCAGTGGTGGGGCCTACAGGTGTGTGGTTTCCCTATAAGGACCAAAAGAATAGAGGCAGAAGAAGTAGAAAAGGGTGTGTATGTTGGGAGGGGAGTGGAGAACAATACAAATGGTACACAGGGATTTTTTTTTTTAATTCATTTTTTAGAACAGTTTTAGGTTTGGGGCACCTGGGTGCTGCAGTTAATTGAGCATCTGACTCCTGGTTTCAACTGGGGTCATGGTCTCAGGGTCGTGGGATCGGCCCCACATCGGGTTCCATGCTCAGTGCAGAGTCTGCTGGGGATTGTCTCTCCCTCTGTCTCTGCCCCTCCTGCTTGTGTGCTTGCTCGCTCTCTCTCTCTCAAATAAATAAATCTTAAAAAAAAAAAAACAGTTTTATGTTCATAGCAAAATCAAGTGGAAGGTACAGAATATTTCCCATGCCACTTGTCCTGACACATGCACAACCTCCCCAACTATCAAAGTCCCCCAGCAGAGTGGTACATTTATTACCACTGATGCACCTACGGTGACACATGGTTATCACCCAAGGCCCGTAGTTTACATTAGGGTTCATTCTTGACGTTGTACTTCTTATGGGTTTGGACAAATGTATAATATGTATTAATTATTATAGTATCATACAGAGTAGTTTCACTGCCCTAAAAATCCTCTGTGCTCCACTTACTCATCCTCCCCTTCCTTGAACCCCTGGTACCCATGGTGGTTATTGTCTCCATAGTCTTGCCTTTTCTAGAACGCCATACAGTCAGAATCATACAGCCTTTCAGATTGGCTTCTGACACTTAGTAATGTGCATTTAAAGTTCCTCGGTGTCTTTTTATGGCTTCGATAGCCCCCCCCTTTTAGCACTGAATAATATTCCATTCTCTGGATGTACCGCAGTTTATCTGTTCCCTACTGAAAGATGTGTTGGTTGCTACCATGCTTTTAGCAGTTATGAATAAAGCTGCTATAAAGACTTGTGTGCAGGTTTTTGTGTGGACACAAGTTTTTCAGCTCTTTTGGGTAAATACCATAGAGTGTGATGGCTGAATCATATGGTAAGAGTATTTTAAGTCCTGTAAGAAAATGCCGAATTGTTGTCCAAAGTAGCTGCACCATTTTGCATTCCCACCAGCGATGAATGAAAGTTCCTGTTGTTCCACATCTTTGCCAGCATTTGATGGTCTTTGTTTTTTGTTTTTTGTTTTTTGGTTTTTATTGTGGCCATTCTAAGAGATGTGGCACCTCATTGTTATTTTATTTTGCATTTTTTGATGTGGTGTGATAGGTGAGTATCTTTTCATGTGCTTATTTGCCATTTGTATACCTTCTTTGTTGAGCTGTCAGGTCTTGGGCTCACGTTTAAATTGGGTTACTTGTTTTCTCACTGTTTAGTTTTAAGAGTTCTTTATGTATTTTGGATACCAGTCTTTGTCTTTTGAAAATATTTTCTCCCAGTCTGTGGCTTGTCTTCTAATTCTCATGTCTTTCACAGAGCAGAAGTTTTTTTTTTTCAATTAAGTCCAGTTTATCATTCTTTCTTTCATGGAATGCCTTTGTTGTTTGTTGTTGTATCCCAAAACATCATCACCATACCCAAGGTCATCTAGGTTTGCTCCTCTCCTATCTCCTAGGAGTTTTAAGGTTGTGCACTTACATTTAGGTCTGTGATCCATTTTGAGCTAATTTTTATAAAGGGTGTAAGGTCTGTGTCTCAAATCATATTTTTTTGCATGTGCATGTCTGCTTGTTCCGGAACCGTTCATTGAAAAGACTGTCTTTGCCCCATTGTATTGTCTTTGCTCCTTTGTCAAAGATTAGTTGAATTATGTTGGCCTATTTCTGGGCTTCCTATTCTGTTCCATTGATCTGTCTATTCTTTTGCCAATACCAAATTGTCTTTATTATTGTAGCTTTATAGTAGGTCTCGAAATGAGGTAGTGTCAGTCCTCTGACTTTGTTCCTCTCCTTCAACATTGTGTTTGCCCATTCTTTAAAATCAATTTGTCAATATCTAAAAAATAATTTGCTTGGATTTCTAATTAAGATTACATTACATCTGTAGGTCAAGTTGGGAATAATTGGTATCTTGACAATATTGGGTCTTCTTATCCACAAATGTGGAATTTCTCTCCGTTGATTTAGTTCTTCTATTCCTTTCATCAGAGTTGTGTAGTTTTTCTTATACTGATCTTGTACATATTTTGTTTGATTTACACCTAAATATTTAATTTTTGGAATTGGTCATGTAAGTGGTATTGTGTTTTTAGTTTTGAATTCCATTTGTCCATTGCTCATATGAATGGAAAGCAACTTTTGTATATTAGCCCTGTATCCTGTAACCTTTTGATAATTGCTTATTAGTTCCAGGAGGTTTTTTCTGGGGACTCTTTCAGATTTTCTACATAAACAATCACGTCATCTGCAAATGGAAACACTTTTATTTCTTTCTTCTTTTTATTTATTTTTCTGGTCTTATTGCTTTATCTAGGATTTCCAATATAATGTTGAGAAGAAGTGATGAGGGAGGACATCCTTCCCTTGTTCTGGATCTTAGTGGGAGAGCTTCTAGTCTCTCAGAGAATTAAAAAAAAATTATTAAACAACACAAAATAGTTTAAATGATCCATAATACATTGTGTGTGTGTTTATAAAACCCTCAAGTCATCTATCTCCCTCCCTCCATCATCACCTTGCCCTAAAGTCACTACCTATTAATTGTTTTGTGAATTTCATGCTGAGCTTGTCCCTATATATACTCACACATACCTTTTGAAAACATAGATGGAAATGTAGTCTCCATTTTTGTCTGTAACTTGTGGGGTTTTTGGTTTTGTTTTTTTTTTTTTTTTTTTTTTTTTTTTTTTTTTTTACTTAAGAGTATACTAATCATTTTAGCTTTCCAGGCTAGTACATATCAATTTACCTTATTCTTTAAATGTCTGCATAATGGGGAAAGAAGATTTGGGGAGGCAATGTTTGGGATTAAAAATAAGACCTCTTTTGATGTCCTTTAAGATTTAGAAAAGGGGCGCCTGGGTGGCTCAGTGGGTTAAGGCCTCTCTGCCTTTGGCTCATCGGCTCAGGTCATGATCCCAGGGTCCTGGGATCGAGCCCCGCATCGGGCTCTCTACTCGGCAGGGAGCCTGCTTCCTCCTCTCTCTGCCTGCCTCTGCCTGCTTGTGATTTCTGTCTGTCAAATAAATAAATAAAATCTTAAAAAAAAAAGATTTAGAAGAGAACATTTGAAGGGTTTTTCATTTCCTTTGCTCACTGAGGTGTGTTTCTTTGAATGCCACACCAAGCTGAGATGGACAGTGGAGACCCCAAGTTTATTCAAGTTATTTTAGAAAGATTTCTAGGCCAGTGGGGTGGGGGTTATAATTCTAGAAGATGGTGGTTAGACTAGAAAGGAAAAGGAGAATAAGGACTGCAGAAAGGTGGCGGGTAGGGGATGAAGCCTCCAAGGGAGACTAAAAATTATCGCTAAAAGGCAAGAGCCGTACCAAGGGAACGTGCTATCTTGAAATGCAAGAGGAGAGAAAATGTCAAGAAGAGTGGGGTGGCAAATCGTATGCTGCAGAGAAGCCAAGCCAGGCAGGATCTGAAAAGGTTCATTGGATCTAGGAGATCATGGGTAAGTTCAATGACACGGAGGGAACAGAAGCCAGAGAGCCAGGCTGTGGAGCGTAGAGAAATGACTGGGTGGAATTTAAGAAACAAAATAGATGAAATAAGGGAAGGGAAGGAAAAATAAAATAAGATCAAAACAGAGAGGAAGGCAAACCATAGGAGACTCTTAAGTATCAGAAACAAACTGAGGGTTGCTGGAGGGGGTTCGGGTAACTGGGTGATGGGCGTTAAGGGAGGTATGTGATGGAATGAGCCCTGGGTGTTCTATGCAACTGATGAATCACTAAATTCTACCCCTGAAACTAATAATACACTATATGTTAACTAAATTGAATTTAAATTAGAAAATTTTTAAGAAATATTTGAAAAACTAAAAAAAAAAAAGACTGGGGAGCAAATGGTAGGCACAGCAAGGATGTGCTGCACTTTTGAGAAGTTTCACTCAAGATGAAGGAAAGCAATTAAGCAATGACTAAACTGAAGTCACATGAGGCTACAGGGATAATTTTGAACTCCTATTATTGTTATATATAAACATGAAAAAAAAATCAAAGTTTGGACAGTCCCTTTCAATTTTATAAACTCAAACTCTGTCGAGTTAATGAGCTTACAGAAGTGAGTCAGACCCCATTAGAGCTTATGTCACTTGGCTGTTCTGGGTACCTGGCTGTGACTCAGAAACGCAGACAAGCAGCCACGTGACACCATGGATTACTAAGCATCACCTCTGCATTGTCAAACAGTGATTTAAAAGTTCGCATAGCGGTATACAGCTGGCAGACCAGACCAGAACTATGGAAGCTCCATTTCCTTCTATGGAAACTTTGGGAGCCCATATTTGATTCAAAAATGCTTGCGATTATGAACCCCAATCCAGAAAGACACAAAAGTTGTATATTTCTTTATATCTAATTCTCTGTAGGACAAAATGTCCCAGAAATATATTGGTTTAATTCCATAAAAATTTTTTCCCCCTGGCTCAAGTAATTAATCTTTCTAAATAACTAGATGGCAGTGTAGGGTATTGGTTAAGACCACAGGCAGTAGGACGCACCTGACTTGGAGTTAAAACCCCAAGTCAGCCTCTTATGAGCTGTGAGGTCTTGAGTAAATTCCCGACATGTGGAGTGAAAAGAGTAATAGTACCGATGCAGAAGGTTTTTATGCACATCAAATGAGGCCATGTCTATGCAGAGCTCAGCCCTGAGAGTGGTACCAAGCAGGTGCTCAGGAAGTATGAGCTGAACATTCGGTTCACTGGCCCGGCAGGTAAACACTGGTATAAAGGGCATGGCAGGCATGAAGGGCTGAAGGCAGTAAGGACAGTGATGCAGCTGGGAGAGGAGAGGAAATTGGGAGGGAACCAACAGGAAATAAAATAGGTAGGGGTGGAATCAAGGTATGTGGATCTTCTGTTGGGAAAAACAATAAAGCAAGATTCCAAACAGTATCTGTATTATATATAATTGTGTCTATACTCACGCTCTTCTCTCTCTCTCTCTCTCTCTCTCCATATTACCATGAAAGTCTTCCCTATGCTTTGGTAAACCTCTGACTGAGATATCTGAGCCACGCTGTCTCTCCATATTAAGTGACAGAAACCCAACTTCAAGTAGCACAAGTCAAAATTGTAACGTACCAGCTCATGGCACTGAAAACTGCGGGGGAGGGGGCCTCTGGCAGAGCAAGATCTAATGCCTTCAAGAGAACCCAGCCTCACCCCACCTCACAGCTCACTTGTCTCCATGGGCTCCCAGGCTAGGCAGCTGCTCCCTTCCAGGCGGCCAAGAACTCAGTTACCTTCCCAGCAGCCCTCACTGGGGGATAATGCTCCTGGTGCCAGGATTGCTCTGGTTTGGTCACAAACCTATCTCTTTACCTTGATCCCTTTTGAAGATGGTGGTGGAAAGAAGGTATTGCTATTCTGATTGGCCAGCCTGAGACTCATGACCATTTGGGTGAACCTCACAGAATCCACATGGACTGAGCGTGGGTAGTGGGGACAGAAGTTGGGGAGGGGGTCCTGCAAGTGAATGGATCTTAAGCAACAAAAACAGCTCGTGTCCTCCATCACCTTCATCTTGGAGGTTGGAAATACTTTTAAATGATTTAAATTTAGGAAATTCGGATCTGAATAAGTTCTTGTGCATCATTTTTAAAGGTTCCAATCCTCCACAGCAGAGTTTCCAAACTCATCACTATTAACATTTTTTTTTAAGATTTATATTTATTTATTTGACAGAGAGAGAAAGAGAGAGCAGGAACACAAATGCGGGAGTGGGAGAGGGAGAAGCAGGTTTCCCTACTGGCAGGGAGCTGAATTCGGGGCTCGATCGCAGGACCCTGTGATCAAGAACTGACCCGAAGGCAGATGCTTAACAACTGAGCCACCCAGGCGCCCCACCATCGACGTTTTGAGACAGATAATTCCTTTCTTGGTCCACTGTCCTGTAGATTGTAGTATCTTCAGCAAATCCCCAGCCTGAGCCCACTAGAAGCCAGTAACACCTACCTACCTTCTCCCTTCTGTTCTGAAAACCATAAATAACTTTCAAGATGAGCAAATATCCCCTGGGAAGCCAAATCACCCCCTGTTGAAAACCACTGCTCTAGGCTATGTGATTTTTCCCAGGCTTATTTTTATTGTAATTATGCAGCTAAAATCCAATTTTATCAAGTGATCCTAACTCCAGAAGGTTTCTCAGTGAGTACAACTGACTTTTGGGGAGTTGGGGGAAGAAATCCTGTCCAAGTAGCTCATGTTACAGGAGGATATCATGAGAATAAGGGCAAATCTGACTGGCCCAGCTCATCTTTCAAGCCACACCATGAGTCGTGCTCTGTTTGGACCAATGGTCAGCCCATCCAATCCGCTATATCCAGGGCTGGAGGGAAAGTGGGATCTGGTGCTTCAGAACCTGCCCTTTCGAACAACAGGGGCTGAGACCAGGGAATCCTCCACCTGTGGGATAACGGTTTGCGTGAGCAGCAGGTGAATCAAAATACATTTACTGTATGATAGAGGTGCGGCGGGGGGAAAGCACAAAGGCGCAAGACAGGGGTGGCCCACTGTCCCAGTTTGTCTAGCACTGGCTTGGTTTTCTTTTTTTAACTAAGAAAAATTTTACGATGGTAAAATATACATAAAAGAACTTACCATTTTAACCAGTTTAAGTGTACAGTGGCATTCAGTACATTCTGTATAGAATATGTATACTAAGCGACACATTGGAATTAAGTACATTCACATGGTTGTACTATCCCTACATCCATATCCAGAATGTTTCCATCTTCCCTAACAGAAGCTCTGCACCCATTTAAGAACTCCTCAGTCCCCAAGCCCCTGGAAATCCCCATTCTACTTTCCATCTCTAGAAATCTGACCCCTGTAAGTACTGCACAAAAATGGATCATACCATATATGTCCTTTTCCATCTGGCTTCTTTCATTCAGCATCATGTCCTCAAGGTTCGTCCATGTTGTAACAGGTTTCAGAATTGCATTTCTTTTGAAGGCTAAATCATGGTCCATTTTATGGACATACTACATTTTGTTTATCCATGTATTAGGATGTATTCGATGGATACTTGCATTGTTTCCCCCTTTTGGCTACTGTGAATGGGAATGTTTTTCAAAGAAATTCTAATATTTTAATCTTAAAACAGGGACTGAAGATTTCATAAAGCAGATTTCTGTATCAAAAGCATCAAGATTATACACATCTGCTGTAGGGCACTGACTGACCAAAGAGCTTTCAAAAAATTATATATCTTATCTCCTTTTTATAGCTTTTTAAAAAGTTTTATTTAGTTAAATAATCTCTCAACCCCATGTGGGGCTCAAACTCATGACCCTGAGATCAAGAGTCACATGCTCCTCTGACCGAGCCAGCCAGATGCCCCCTTCTTTGTGGCCTTATTGAGGTATAATTGACATACAAAAAAATCATATGTAGTTAATGTATACATTTTAATGAATTAGGATATATGTATACATCTATGATATTGTTACAACCACAATCAAGAAAATAAGTGTATTTGTCACTTCCAAAATTTTCCTTGTGTCACTTTGCTTTTCTGTGTGTGTGTATGTGTGTGTTTGTGTGTATGTGTGATGTGTGAATAATATTCAACATGAGATCTATGCTCTAGACTTTGTAAGTGCATAACACCACGTTATTAACTATAGGCACTATGCTATAGTGTGTCTCTAGAACTTACTCATCTTGTATAACTGTAACATTATACCCCTTGAACAACAACTTCTTGGAGCCCCATCCCCCATTCCCTGACAACCACCATTCTATTTTCTGCTTCTGTAAGTCTGACTATCTTATAGACGTATGTAAGTGGGAATCACTAAGTCATCATTGTGATAACTTACTTCATGTAGCATAAGGTCTTCCAGGTCCATCCGTGTTGTTCCAAATCGTAGGATTTTCTTCCTTTTTAAAGGCTGAATAATATTCCATTGCATGTACATACCTCACTTTCTTTGCACATTTATCTGTTGTTGAATATTTGGGTTGTTCCCACATCTTGGCTATTATGAATAAGGCCGCAATGAACATGGATTGCAGATTCTCTCTTCAAGATCCTGATTTAAATTCTTTTGGATATAGACCCAGAAATGGAATTGTTGGATCATCTGGTAGTCCTATTTTTAATTTTTTGAGGAACCTCCATACCGTTCTCCATAGCAGCTGCACTATTTTGCACTCCAGCCAACAGTGTACGAGGTTCCAAATTTTCTGCATCCTTGCCAACATTTATTTCCTTTTTGGTGTTTTGGTAACAGCCATTCTAACAGGGGTGAGGTGATATCCCATTGCAGTCCTCATGTGGTTTGCAGATATTTTCTCCCATTCCACGGGTTGCCATTTCTTTCTTTGATTGTTTCCTTTGCTGTGCAGAAGCCTTTTAGTTTGATGTCGTCCCACTTGTCTATTTTTGCTTTTGTTGCCTGAGTTTTTGGTGTCTTATCATGAAATCATTGCCAAGACCATTGTCATGAAGCTTTCCCTCATGTTTTCTTCTAGGAGTTTTACAGTTTCCGGTCTTATGTTTAAGTCTTTAATCCTCAGTGCTTAGTTTTCCCATGGAAAGTCCTGTGTCCCAAGAAACCCCTCAGTCCCAGACAAACTGGGACAGGAACGCACCCTGGACAGGAACCCAGCTAACACACTGGAAGCTGGGACCTCAGCCCAAGCAAGTGAGCTGGAGCTCTGTCCACCCAGAGCACGATTTCTGGGTTCCAGGAAAGGTGGCCTCTCCCACACAGCTTCAGAAGACTGAGCAGGCTAAAGAGAGGTGACTCTCAGAGGCCTCCAATGGACTGTCCAGTTCTCAGTGACAGAATCCATGTCCAAAGGGAACACCAGGGTTGCCTGAGTGGCTTAGTTGGTTAACTTCTGCCTTCGGCTCAGGTCATGATCCCAAGACCCTGGGATCAAGTTCTGCATTGGGCTTTTGGCTCAGTGGGAGCCTACTTCTTCCCCTCCCTCTCCCTCTGTCTGCTTGTGTGCTCCTCCCCCTCAAATAAATAAATAAATGAATAAATCTTTTAAACAAAACAAAGGGAACACCAAAGAATGCTCTCACACATTCACACAACAGGAGTCAGTTTTGCCTAAACCTGACCTTATTGACAAACACGGTGCATCAAAGACCTAACTCATGAAGCTAAGAGTGTTTTCCATTAATTAAAAACTTTATCACAATCATGCATTTTCAGTAAATCTGTGATCAGTTTCTTCCTTTGTGTTTTTATGCATTATTTCTTAAACGTGTAGCTGCCAAAGGTATCCCTTTTCTATGCATGGTTTTCACAGTGGTTGTGTAGTCCAGAAACCGAATGCTCACTTTCTGGCAGTAAACATGTTCTTTGGCACGACTGTCAGCATACCCAACAGGGGCTTCTATTTTTCATGATCTGTAATGTGTCTTGTTGTGTGGTAGGAAGAGGAACAGTAGGATTTGGGGAAGTGTAACATTCTATTAACATCGTCCTCCCAACTGTTGAACACTGACAGATTTGAGCATCTTTCAGGTCTGAAATATTTTCAGTCTTTGATGGCACTGGAGATGGGCGGAGGGAAAGAGAAGTTTTAAAGAAATAAGTACTTTTGTTCTTTGAATCCCACATTTTAAATTTCAACCATGTGATACTGGCTTTTGTCTACTGGTAGTGTGGGATGCAGGAGGTTTTTTTTTAGTGTATTTTTATAGACTGCTCAGCTAATTTTTCTATTTTTGTTTAAATAAAAATCTTTATTCCTAAAAAAAGGTCTTACCAACAAATATTAGGTGAACATGATCAGGGTTAAAAAATAAAAAGAGCTCAGTCAAGATGATGTGGTATTGATCATTGTAAACTTAGTAAAAAGGTCTATTTCTAAAGATCAAACAGCTCTAAGGAGCTTCACTATGAGGATCAGAGTCGTCAAGGTGGTGTTCCTGGTTCCCACTGGGAGCGGGGGCCTTCTTCACCTTCAGCACACGTTCCAACTCAACATGTTAATACATAAGAACACCTACGTAGCGGGGATGGATGATGGATTTTAAATGTTAAATTATGTGTAATGATATTTTGGAGGATGAAAGTTTCCCCTGGGACTGAACCAGGGGATCTTAAACGTGGAGTCACGGGATAGTCTGTTCAGCCCACAGTAGAATGTCGGCAATGTTCTTCTCAGTTTAAGGAGCGCCTGGACAGCCCTCCTGCCCGGAACTTACAAAGTAGGAGACACCAGTGGCCTTCCAGCGGGGGTACATGCTGCTGGAGCTTGCCCAGAAGTCGTTTCCCTTCCTCCCAATAAAAGTCCTGATTTCCCCTATTATGAGGGGCATAGGATCCTCGTGATGTGTAAAATGATGGCTCATAAGTGCTCATCTTTGCTTTCACTACAAAAATATATATTTGATATTCAAACTTACTTCATTTTAAACTTTCTTAGAGTTTTTTAAAAAGATATTTTATTTATTTGTTTGGCAGAGAGAGAGCACAAGAAAGGGGAACAGCCGGGGGAGAGGGAGAAGCAGACTCGTCACTGAGCTGGGAGCCTGATGCAGGGCTCGATCGCAGGACCCCGGGATCATGACCTGAGCAGAAGACAGACACTTAACTGACTGAGCTACCCAGGGGCCCCTAGATTTCTTAGAGTTTTTAATGTAAAAGTAAGTCATGCACAGTTTTAAAATATCAAACTATGCAGAAGATTATGCCATGACAATTGAGTCTCCCTTCTCCCCTGACCCTCAGTCCGCATTTCTCCTTCCTAGAGGAGACCAGTTACCATTTTAAATGAATACCTTTCCAGAAATAGTCTATGCAAAGACAATCAGATCTGTAAATTGACAGCCCCCAGTTCTGCAAAAGTGGTAGCATGCTATATACATTGTTCTGCATTTTGCTTTTTTTAAAAATTGAGATTTTAAAGAGAACTGTAGGTGTACATGCAATTATAAGAAATAATGCAGAGAGATCCATGTACCCTCTACCGAGTTCTCTCCAATGGTAGCATCTTGCAAAACTGTTCGACACTATAGCAACTAGGATATGGACATCGATACATTCCATCCACATCATTCAGATTTCCTCACTTTTCTTTGTGCTCCTTTATGTGTGATCAGCCCTGCACAAGCTTATCACATGTGCCGAGTCATATATTCACCACCACAGTGAGGACAGAACAGCTCCATCACCACAAACATCTCTTTTGGGGATGCTTTTATAACCATATCTGACTCCCTCCCAGCCCCTTCCTCATCCTGAACCCCTGGCAAACACAAATCTCTATTTCTAAAATGTTGTCTTCTCTCTCTATTTTTTTTTTAGTTTAAATTTTAATTTTTAAAGCAACCTCTGCACCCAGTGTGGGGCTCAAGCTCACAACCCCAAGATCAAGAGTCACATGCTCTACCAACTGAACCAGCCAGGCACCAGGCAACCCCAGAATTTTGTCTTTTCAAAAATGTTACATAAGTGGAACCATATGGTAAGTAACCTTTGGTACTAGTTCTTTTTCTCTTATCATAATTTCCTGGAGATTCATCTAAACTGTTGCATGTCTGAGCCAGTTTATTCCTTTTTTTTTTTTTTTTTTAAGATTTTCTTTCTTTGAAAAAGAGAAAGAGCACACGGGTGGGCGACATGGGAGGGGCAGAGGGAGAGGGACAAGCAGACTCTTCACTGAGTGTTGAGCCCTATGTAAGACTTGATCTTCCGACCCTGATATCGTGACCTGAGCAGAAATCTTAACCTGACTGAGCCACCCAGGTGCCCCAGTTTGTTCCTTTTTATTGCTGAGCAGAGTCCCCCAGTGTGGATGTAGTACAGTTTATTTAGCTATTAACCTGTTGGAAGACATCTGGGTGGTTTTCAGCGTGAGGCTCTTATGAATCAAGCTGCTACGAACATTCATGCACAAGTTTTTGTGTCAACGTAAGTTTTCATTTCTTTTGGGTAAATGCCCGAGAGTATAATTGCTGGGCCATATGGTAATTTTATGTTTAATTTTATAAGAAATTGGCAAACTTCTATTTTAACCACTTTGCATTTCCACCCGCAACCCAGTTTCTTTGCACCCTCGCAGGATTTGGTGTTTGTCATTACTTTTTCTGCATAAAAGGAGTTTTATTTCTTCCTTCCTAAGTTGTACATCTTCTATTTCTTTTTCTTGCCTTCTCACAGTGTTATTGCTGTTGCTGTTGCTTCACTTAAGAGCATAACTTTTATGGGGCACCTGGATGGCTCAGCCAGTTAAGCATCTGACCCTTGTTTTCAGCTCAGGTCATGATCTCATTGTCGTGAGATTGAGACCCATGCTGGACTCTACAGGAAGGAGAGGGGAGTCTGCTTGAGGATTCTCTCTCTCTCTCTCTCTCCCCCTATTCTTTCTCTCTCTCTCACGCTCTAAAATAAATAAATAAATCTTTAAAAATTTCTTTAAAAAGAACATAAGGAGCCCCTGGGTGGCTCAGTGGGTTAAAGCCTCTGCCTTCGGCTCAGGTCAGGATCCCAGGGTCCTGAGATCGAGCCCCGCATTGGGCTCTCTGCTCACTGGGGAGCCTGCTTCCTCCTCTCTCTCTGCCTGCCTCTCTGCCTACTTGTGATCTGTCTGTCAAATAAATAAAATCTTAAAAAAAAAAAAAGAACATAAACTTTCAGTCATGAGATTTTTCAGCTGAGGATTTTTCAGCTGGGGAAAGCTGTTGTTAAAATCAAGAGGGCCTGCAGTTTGTCTAGCATCAGTGACCAGTGTTTGATAAACATTCTCGCTGGTTTTCTTCAAAGAACTTCTTAATTCCATTGAAGCTGTGAAGAGCATTGTGCACACCGAATTTGATTCCTACATCATTTAGCTTATATCATTAATTTTACTTAATCTCTCACCTAGAAGTAGTACTGAGTAAATAATATTTAAAGTTAATTGCTTCAGAAGTATACTTTTGGCCTGCATTCTTTATCGGTTAGTGTTATCTTTGTCCATAAAATCACCAATGGGTTGTTTGTTTGTTTTAAGATTTTATTTATTTACTTAAGAGAGAGAGAGAGCTTGAGTGGAGGAGAGCCAGAGGGAAAAGCAAACTCCTTGCTGAGCAGGGAGTCTAATGCGAGACTCAATCCTGGGACTCCAGGATCACGACCTGAGCCAAAGGCAGTCGCTTAACCAACTGAGCCGCCCAGGTGCCCTCATGAATGGTTTTTTAAAAAGAATATAACATGGATATCCTACCAATCAGTAATAGGATCTGCTTTATTCTTTTTAATGGTTTTGTAGTATTCTATAGTATAATCTCCTTAATTTATTTTACCAGTGTCCTATCAGTAGGCTTTTACTTGATTCTGATATTTTGCTATTATTAGGAACAATGCTTCAATAAATGTCCTTGTACATATCTTTTCACACATGCACAGGAAACTATAGGAAAAAATCCTAGAAATAGAATATTGCATTAAAAATATGTTCACTTTAGGGGCACCTGGGTGGCTCAGTCATTAAGTGCCTGCCTTTGACTCAGGTCATGATCCCAGAGTCTTGGGATCAAGCCCCACATCAGGCTCCCTGCTCAGCGGGAAGCCTGCTTCTCCCTCTCCCACTCCCCCTGCTTGTGTTCCCTCTCTCACTGTGTCTCTCTCTGTCAAATAAGTAAAATCTTAAAAAATATATATATGTTCACTTTATATCTTGATAGTGGCTGAATTATCCTCCAAAGAGGTTGGACCAATTTATAGTCACATTCAACACAGTGTCTTCTCAAATTTTTAAAATCTTTGCCAATCTGATAGGTAAAAGAAAGGATTTTGTTGTCATAGTTGCTGAGTTTTAAGATGAGTTTAAACTTTGCTTGAAATGAAATCAAATTTAAGGGTGCCTGGTTGGCTCAGTTGGTTAGGCATCTGCCTTTGGTTCAGGTCATGATTCCAAGGTCCTGGGATCGAGCCCCATGTGTCCTGTAGACACTCTCTCTATAGTAAAGATAAGAAAGAAAGAAAGAGAGAGAGAGAGGAAGAAAGAAAGAAAGAAAGGAAGAAAGAAAGAAAAGGAGCTAAGCTGCACCTGGGGGTTAGAGAAGGCTTTGAGCTGAGTTGATCAGTAAAGAAGGAATGAAGTTTAGCTGGGTGCACCAAGGAGGGAATGGCAATCGAAGCAGAGGGAACAGCATAGGCAAAGACACTGAGGCATGAGCAAACAAGCTTGGGGAATGAGAATACCAGAAATTTAGCATTTCTAGAGGGCCAGAACGAGGATTAGGCCAAAATTCAAGCAGGAGCCCAGTAAGAAGCAAAGATTTAAGCTCTTCTACAGTCTATAGGAACCATTGATGGCTGTAAGGAGAAAATGATCAGATTTGCACTTTCGTTACTTACTCTTTCCATGTTGCGCAAGCCTGGATATGCAGGTACTCAGATGGTTATGCCTTTTTGGCGTGCCTAAAATATTTCATAGTGATAGAGACCAAATGTTGTTATGCATTAACATTTTTCCTAATTATGTCTTGCCCTTTGTATTAATAATTGCCACAAACTTAGTGGCCTACAACTACGCCAAGTCTATTACGTTTCAGTTCTGGGCGTCACAAGTCTGAAACAGGTTCCACGGGGTTAAAGCCAAGATGTCGGCTGGGCCCTGTTCCTTCAGAAGGCTCTAAGGGAGAATCCTTGTGTTTCCAGTTTCTGCATCCCTTAGCTCATCGCCCCTTCTCCCTCTTTAGAGCCAACAGAGCCACATCTTGAAATCTCTGGCTCCCTCTGTGGCCTCACTGTGTCACTTATAAAGATCCATGTGTCTGCACTGGGTTGGACTGAATCATCCAGCATAATCTCCCTATCTCAAGGTCAGTTGATTGACAACCTTAATTCCCCCTTGTCATGGAACATATTTCCAGTTTCCAGGTATTAGGTCTTGATGTTGGTGGGGGGGGGGGTAATATTCTGCTTACCACACCAGCCATCCAACATTAAACCTTTTTATTCAAATTGTGGCAAATGAGACAGGACATAAAATTTAGCACTTTTCAGAGAACACTCAGTGCCATTAAGTACATTCATGTTGTACAACTGTCACCACCATCCAGCTCCAGAACTCTTATCTTTTTAAACTGAGTCTCCATACCCATTAAACATTAACTTCCCATTCTCCCCTCCCCATAGCTCCTGGCCACCACCATTTGACTTGCTTTCTCTATGAATTTGAATATCCTAAGTACTTTATTTTTGATTTATTTTTGTTAAGATTTTCTCTATTTATTATTTAGACAGAGAGAGCGGGGGAGAACACAGAGGGAGAGTGAGAGGGAGAAGCAGACTCTCCGCTGACCAGAGACCCTGATGCAGGACTCGATCCCAGGACCCTGAGATCACGACCTGAGCCAAAGGCAGACAGTTAACCCACTGAGCCACCCGGGCACCCCACCCTAAGTACTTTAAACAACATTTATTGAACACCTACCATGTACTCTGCCACATACTCTGATTCATAAGTTAATTTGCCCTGATATTTTTTTCTCAGCTTTTTATTATAAAATTTTCACGTGCAGAAAAGCTAAAAGAGCTGTATGATGAACAACCAACCATATACCTAGTACCTGGAATCCAGCAATTGTTAACCTTTTGCTGTATTTGCTTTGTGTGTATGTCTGATTATTTTGCTGACGCATTATATAGTAAATCGCAATCGTAATGACATTTGATCCATAATTACTTCAGGAAGTATCTCTTAGAAATCAAGACATATTTCTACATAACCGCAAAACCATGATTGTATCTAGAAAATAAACAATAATTTTAAAATGCTATCAAATAGTCCATGTTCAAGTCTCCCCCATTGTCCCCAAAGTATTTGCAATTTAATTTTTGAACCAGAAGCCAATCAGGGCTGACTTACTGCATTTGGCTGCTGTAGTCCTTTAAACCGACCCATCTTTTCCCCCACATGACTTTGACTTTCCAAAGAGCCACATTCTGTTCTGGAAATCTACAAAAAGAAATCTTAAAATGTTTTATAACTTTAGTAGCTTAAAACCACTATTTTTTAATTTTAATTTTTTTTAAGATTTATTTTTAAGTAATCTCTACATCCAGCGGGGGGCTTGAACTCACAACCCTGAGATCAAGAATTACATGTTCTATTGACTGAGCCAGCCAGGCGTCCCTTAAAACAACTGTTTCCATCTCACAATTTTGTGAATCACGAATTCAGGCAGGGCCCAGTCATCTGTTACCTATAACATTGACAGATGGTGCTGGCTGGTATTTGGTCGGAAGATGGACTGGGCTGGAGGGTCCAAGTTGGCTTTGTGTGTCTGTGGAGGACCTGGGTTGGGGTGGCTGGAAGGCTGAGCTCAGCTGCGAATGCCCACTAGAGGATATCCATGGAGTCTCTCTCTACCACAGTGGCCTCACTGTGGTCAGTGTTCTGATAGAATAGATCTTCATCTGGGAACAATGTAATCAGGACAGAAGCTGCATTACTTTTTATTATTATTATTATTATTTTAATTTATTAGCTTCAGAGTCACGTAGCATCACTTCCATCACACTGCATTGTTTGAACTAGTCACAGAGCCCAACCAGATTTAAAGAATTTGAAACTATGTCTTAAAAATTGCCATGAGACGGGCGCCTGGGTGGCTCAGTGGGTTAAAGCCTCTGCCTTCTGCTCAGGTCATGATCTCGGGGTCCTGGGATCGAGTTCCACATTGGGCTCTCTGCTCAGTGGTGAGCCTGCTTCCCCCTCTCTCTGCCTGCCTCTCTGCCTACTTGTGATCTCTGTCTGTCAAATAAACAAATAAAATCTTTAAAAAAAAATTGCCATGAGACCATCGTGCTCTCCAGCCACAGATTATTTGCTTTTTTTCACTTGCAAAAGACATGCACCTTTTCCCAGGGCTTCTGCAGAATCTTCTCCCATTATGACAACAGGATCAGGTTATTTGAGAGATGAGGTTCCTTATCCTGGGCTCCCTGTGAAGCCCTGGACTACATCCTTAGGAGTACAAGCATACCTCTGAGATATTACAGATTCAATTCCGACCATCCTAACAGAGTGAGTCAAATGAGTTTTTTGGTTTCCCAGTGCATACAACATATTTACTCTACTGTAGTCTATTCAGTGTGTAATAGCATTATCTAAAGAATGTACTACTTTAATTAAAAGACACTTTATTGCTAAAAGAAATGTGATCACAGACACTGTAATAAATATAATTAACAATGAAGCATTTTGAAATATTGTGATAATTACCAATAGGTGACACGAGACAGGAATTGAGCAAATGCTGTTGGGAACATGGCACCAACAGACTTGCTCAATACAGGGTTGCCATAAATCTTCAGTTTGCAAAAAAAAAAAAAAAAAGATTAATAATAATATTAGTGATGCAGTCTCTGCAAAGCACAATAAAATGAGGCATACCTATATTAGAAGCACAGCTGTTGAGCTGAGAGGAGCTACGTAGCATGCCCTTAAGACTCTCAGAGAGCTGCTTGTACACCTGAGTGGATTATGAAGAACCATCTTGTGCTTCTGAGGTCATAAACACACATCTTACAGTCAGGTTCCAGATTCCCCCAAACAGTGTTTTATTAGTTGGTACCCTTGGGGAATGGTCCACATTCTGCTTTTGTCTACTTGTTTCCTCTTGGAATCTTTTAGCTTTTTCTCATGGCCAGCCCCCACCCCCACCCCCAACCCAACTCCCATATTTCCTGTGATGTCCAGACACTTGACTGGATTCAGGTCGGAATGCTAGTGGGTCAACACACATACTACAAATCTATAGCACAGAGACCGCCCCACTATTCGTGTGTTAGATTTGAGCACTTCCATGTGGTGGTGACTAGCCAATTTCTCCACTGTAGAAATTCATTTCCCTCTCTGTGATTAGTGTGCAGCCTGTGGGTCATACTATGAAGAATACGGGATGCTTCACAAAGTCACGTGGTCCTTGCCAGGGCCCATGCTAATCTTTCAGACCTCCTCCTAGTTTTGTTCTGTCTTCTGCAAGTAAGCCTAGGCCTTTAATGTTAAATGAGGTCATAAAGGTGGGGCCCTGATCCAAGAGTACTGGTGTCTGTATGAGAAGAGGAAGAGAGGGGTGTCTGGGTGGCCCAGCCAGTTAAGCATCCAACTCTTCATTGCGGCTCAGGTCATGATCTCAAAATTGTGAGCTCAAGCCCCGTGTTGGGCTCTGTGCTGAGCATGGAGTCTACTTGTCCCTCTCCCTCTCTTCTTCCTCTCTCTCTCTCAAGTAAATAAATAAAATCTTAAAAAAAAAGAAGAAGAAGAGGAAGAGTCTGCAAGGATGTACATGTACAGAGGAAAGGCCAGGTGAGGACACAGCAAGGTGGTGACCATCTGCAAACCAAGGAGAAGAGCCTTGGAAGAAACCAACCCTGCTGACACCTTGAACTTAGACTTGCAGCCTCTAGGCCTGTGAGAGATTGCTGTTGGTTAAGCCACCCAGCCTGCAGTATTTCGTGATGGTGGCCCTCACAAACTAATACACAGTTCTTAGAAGACACCTAAGACTTACTGAGGAGTTTAGAATGTATTCTGTAATCAGTAGGAGGTGATTTGGGTTGTAAGCTGCGAGTAACAGGATCAAATCTTTTGGACAGATCACTGCCAGAGAAGTACAAAGGGACCTTGGAGGAAGGAGAGAGTAGAGACAGAGGAAAAAAACCAGTCAGGAGGGATTTTAAGAGTATGGGTAAGAAATAATGAGGACTCAAGGGGCGCCTGGGTGGCTCAGTGGGTTAAGCCGCTGCCTTCGGCTCAGGTCATGGTCTCAGGGTCCTGGGATCGAGTCCCGCATTGGGCTCTGATCAGCAGGGAGCCTGCTTCCCTCTCTCTCTGCCTGCCTCTCTGCCTACTTGTGATTTCTCTCTGTCAAATAAAAAAAATAATAATAATAATGAGGACTCAAACAAGAGCAACTGGACAGACAAAAGAATGTAAGACAGTAGAATCAGTAGACTGTACTGACCAGCTGGACATGGGGAAGTGAGAAAGGAAACTGTACTGAATTCTCCCAGGTTCCTGACTGGGTGGTGATCGTAGTGCACATTTATTTGTTTCCTACCCAGCTTCCCCCATCTGAAGAACACTCCAGAATTGACCCCAGATTTCCCTATTGTGTAGCCCCTGTGCTTTGGGGAAGCTCACCCTGTCCTAGCATTAATGGTGGGCTATGGCTGACTTACACTAATTAGTACATTGCATTGGTCTGGCTATAGTTTTCGGTTCAGGAGTGAGCATGTGGTCTAAACATTGTCAGTGAAGGGGAATGTCAGAGCCCTCGACTGGAAGGCTAGGACTGAATGCTCTTCCCCACTGAACAAGAACAAGAAGCTTGTAGGCCCGACTTAACTGGCAAACATTTCGTGACTCCAGGGGAAGGAGCTGTAGACTAGAGCTGACCATGTGCAGAGCAAAGCAAAGATAGATCCCCAGGGACATGCTTGGATCAACTGACCATGAAGTCCTGGGCTCTCCAGTTATGGAGTCTAGAAATCTGCTGACATTTAAGCCGGTTTGAATTGCGTTTTCCTGTGACTTGCCAGATAGATACGGGTAATCAGGTGAATGGTGGAGCCATTAACTCACATATGCAAGCCAAGAGGAGGGGCTCCTTTGAAAGGAAAGTTTCATCTTGAACTGTCACAGTCCCACCCCTTTGCTCAGAGTTGATCTTTGGGTCTGGAATGACCCCCTCCTCACGTCTGTGGGCCTGCTACAAAAGTCCTCCTCACACCCAGAGGCCCCATTCTTACGCACCTTCCTTTCTAAAGCCTTCGTGAACCCCTATTCTGCGTAGATCAGAATTCACCACTCTTTCTGAGCTTCCACAATATTTTGGACACGGTTCTATCATAGCTTTTATCACCTCATGTTACTAGTTCCTCCGCTGGACACCAGCTTCCTAGTCAGTCCAGAACACATTGTATCTTTTTCCATGCCCACATGAGGAGGACCTGTAGCCGCTGATCCTCCCGACAAATAAATGATGGCTCTTCTTCCCCCATATTCTTCTCATACTAATGAATTTACTTGCCACTCCACCCACTTTGGACTGAGGGAAACTCTGGCTATCAGATCATGGTTTAAATTATATAAAGATTACCCAAAAAAAGATGAAAATATAGGAATGCGAGGAAGGGGTATTTTTATGGAGCTGGGAATACAGAAAAAGAAAAGTTGGATCAAGCAAGCACCTTGATTATAACGATGTGATCGCTGCTCCTTTGCCAAGTTAGGAGGGTGACACACACACTGAGTCTCTCTGGATGTATGAGATGGGTTTACAGTGTCTCCTCGTACTGCTAAAGACTGTGGGAAGAATCCAAAATTGGCGCTACCCACACATAAGGTCGCATCATGCCTATCAATTTATTTTGATCTCATTGAAGGCGTGTGGAGCAGTGCTCAAGAAATAGCTCAACCAAAAGAACATTTAAATTATGCAAAAATGAACTCCAGTGATTTAAATCCATTAACCTTACATAATAACATTTCAAACATAGTACTGTAATTGCAAAAAAATGAAAAAAAAAACACCTTTAATAATTTGAACTCAGGAGAGATAAGTTCTATATGATCTTTGCAGGAAGAAGTTGAAGAATACTGATCTGTCCTCCTCAAGTCCTTTTGGAAATGTGAATTGACGGGGAGGCAAGCGTAGCCATGCCTAGATCAATGACAATAGTAATGAACGATGATAGCCTTGAGCCTCAGAGTGTGTGCTATGTGCCAGGTGTCATCTGAGGTGCGGAGGACATAGCATCTGAATAATGACAGTAAGAAGGACACTTACCGAGCCCTTGCTATGTATGGGCCAGGCCCTGAGCTAAGTGCTCTGTGTATATTGGCTCATTCATTCCACTCCTACCATCATTGTCCCCATTTTACAGGTGCAAAAACCATGGTTCAGATGGGTAACTACTCCAAGGTCACAAAGCCAACTGAAGTGGACTCTATCCAGGCCTGTTGGATCCCAGAAGTCACACAGCAGTTGAGTATAAACAGCCGCTGTGTTCCGTGGGTAGGGGGTTAAACCATTTTAAATCCCGTTCACTCCTTTTGCTTACACATTCATTATTTACAGCTGGCGTGAAGGTAAAATTCAGTATAGTTCTACTAAAACTTCAACAACTTTCAATCAGGGGAGCTCAACTAATGAGTTTTCTTCAAGGCATTTAGCAGTGACTTTAGTCCACAAATCTAGAAGATTGTGTAACCTAATCTGTACCTTGGCAAACCATTTTTTTTTTAAGATTTTAAGATACTACTTTTTAAAAAAGTTTTATTTATTTATTTATTTATTTCAGAGAGAAAGTGTATATAAGTGAGGAGGGAGAGGGGCGGAGGGAGAAGGAGAAAGAGGATCTCAAGCAGACTCCCCACTGAGCATGGAACCTAATGTGGGGCTCGATCTCACAATTCTGAGATCATGAGCTGAGCCAAAACCAAGAGTCAGATGCTTAGCTGACTGAGCCATCCAGGCACCTCACTTTTCTTACCACTTTAATTCAGTGCTCTCTGTGTTTCACTACTATGCTTTGGGACTGTGGTAGTAGGTGCTCACCACTTGTACTATTATTTGCTTATAATTGATTCATTGTTTTTTGCCTAATGTTTTAGAGGAAAATATCACCCCTATAAAGAACCACTAATTAATTCAATGAATATTTATGAAGTGCCTAATATGCATGAGGAAGTGGGGATATAGTAATGAAAAATACACCTCAAGAATCCTTGCCCTCATGGAGCTAATGTTCAAGTAGGGGTGACAGACAAGCAACAAGGAAAAGAATAAAATAGAGGGAGGCCTGGGGGGCTCCATCAGCTAAGCATCTGCCTTCAGCTCAGGTCATGATCCCAGGGTCCTGGAATGGAGTTCCGCATCAGGGTCCCTGCTCAGCGGGGAGTCTACTTCTCCCTCTCCACTGCATGCTGCTCCCCCTGCTGTGCTCTCTCTCTTTCTCCCTCTCTCGGACAAATAAATAAAAATAATTTAAAAAGGAAAATATATAGTACATAAGAGAGTGATCATCCTAAAGGAAAAAGACCGAGAGAGAGAGAGAGAGAGAGAGAGAGAGAGAGTCAGTTGGGGAGGGCTAAAATTTTAGATACAGTGATGAGGGAGGCCTCATTGACAGGATGACTTTGAATACAAAGACCTGAAAGGGACCACCCATGTGGAAATTCAATAGAGGAAAAAAAAAAAGGCAATTCAGGGAGTAGGAACAGACAGGGCCAAGCCTGGAGAAATGAGAATGCTTGGAGCTTTCAACCATAAGGCGGTCATGGGCAAAAGCAAGACTAGACAGGAAGCTGTTGCAAAACTCCAAGCAAGAGATTATGTTGGTGTGGACCCCAGTGATGAGAAATAACCAGATTCTAGAAATATTTTGAAGACAAAGCCAACATTTGCTGATGGACCAGTTACAGAGTACAAGACAAGATGAATCAAGAAAAACCCTAGAACTTTTGGCCTAGGAAGCAACTGGAAGGATGGAGTCCAATATATGTCGTCTTTTTTTTTTAATCCCTCCATAGATCCTCCCCCGTCCCCTTGATCTGGATCTCTGTCACTTGCATCACAGCCTCCCCACTCAGTGGAAGAAATTTAGAAAGCACAAGCATTCAAAAGAACAGATTTAAAGCTGCTTGTAGTTTTGCTGATCTAGAGTCTGTGTGTGTCCCACGGTTCTAGGATTCTGCAGTCTTGAAATGACGACACTGGGAAAAATTAGTGGGGTTTTTTTCCAGGGATCCAGCAGACACCTTTGGAATACTGAAATTCTGTATATGGTAAATATATTGAACACACTCTGAATATCATAAATATGTTGAAATTCTGTCTAGTGCAATTCTGGTATGTAGATTGATTGGCTGGGTAGTAAGGAACACAAGCTTTCAGAGGGAAAAGGAACATTCCTGGCTCTTAAAATATAGGCTATAAACAGATCTATGCTTGATAAACTATGTACCGCTTGTGTCAAGTGAATTAATGTAACTATTTAGCATCCCAAGCTCAAAATTTAATTTCACTCTTTCTGGCTTACTCAGTAGTTCAAAAAGAGGACAGATTAAATAGCGCAAAAATACACAAGCAGTGAATGAGTTTCATGGTGAGCCAAGACATCACAGAAGAAAAACACGATAATTCGATTTTATCTTAAACACTGGCCTGTTACTTTAATATTAAAATAGCGGTGGTATTTGAGTTTAGAGCCAATGGTCTCTGTACAAAAATAATGCCTTTCTTGGCACTGATAAATCATTAATCTTCCATCTTAAGGGTTTCAACATCAAAAATAGTTTACTGGCCTTATCTGTAAATAACCTGCATTGCCTTCAATTAGACAAATTAACGTACTCACTGCATCGGCCCTTACAGTCACTTCATCAAATTATAAATTCTGACTATGAATTATGTTTACTTTTACATTGGACAGTGTAGCGAGCTGAACATTTAAAATATGATCAAGTTCAAGGCTGTCCTGTAACTGCCTCTGGACAGAGACCAAACTAAAGGTTCACAGCTGGTTTCTCCGTAGAGCTGCAGACCTACCATCTAGTGGCCCCTGGAGTCCACTGTAAGTGCCATCCCAAACTCATCTGTGGCCCCACATTGCCCATATTCCTGTGCTCTGTATCTGTTAGAGACATCTCCATCCACCTGCTCAGCCAGGTTAAAAACTCGAATTACCTTTGACCCCTCTCTGCCCTTCTCTTCCTATATCCAATTAGTTGTAAGGTGTTGCCCCTTGAACTTCCAAACTGACTTCCTGTATCAAATCACTCCCTTCTTCACCCCGCTGCCAGATTTATGTTGTCACTTGCTCAAAAATCTTACTGTTTTCTATTTCTTATGGAATAGCCTAAACTCCTTAGTGCTGAAGTCTTTCCACAGTTTGGCCCCGATTACCCCACCACCTCTTGTTTCAGTTACACCAGGATTTAATTCATAAGGGTGACTGAGTAATGACAGAGTGGTCAGTGCCATTGAAACAAGTTTTACTGCTCACCATTCCCAAGAGAAAGGGGCACATCGTGCCATTCAGAGCCACACAGGAAGTACCAGGGTCAGGAAGGAAGCAAAAGGAGTGAGAGGGAGAACATGACCCAGAGCCTCTATTGTGGTTTCTGCAGGAAGAAATGGATGAGACAGGGTAGGCAAATTTGAGCAAGCTTAGGATGGGATACTTTGAATAATATCTGTGGACTCTGGGCTATAAAAGGTGTCTCTCATTGTCCAGTACTCAGCCCTGGAATGATTTAGGACAGGGGAACTGTTGGCTTGGTGAGAGGTAAAGGAAGTGGTTGGGATATAGGCTCTCAACCGTTTGGTTAATGGAAGGTGTGTTCACAGGCAAATTGTTTGTTACTCTAGGCATTAGCTCATCCAAAGAGGGAAAGCTCCTGGGGTGGAGGGGGTCAAAGGCCCCAAGATGTCACGTGCCTTAAAATGCAGCAAATAAGAAACATGACTAATACATATCTTCCTTCCCATGAGCCCCTTGCTCATAGCTCTCCTAACCCAGAAAACGCCTTTCTGTATGAAGTTCTACAGCGCATCTCTCAACACTGCCACTGTCCACAGGGGCAACTGTGGCCAAGTCTGGTGGCATATAACTGTCAACCTTAAAAATAAAACTGCCAATTATTTTACCAGCAAAAATATGTTTATTCAGGAATAGCAGAGAATGCCCATCCAGGGCAAGCAAGCTATGGCAAAACCAAAGACAAGACCAGAGAACACATGAGACCTGGCTCATTTATGGAGGAGAGGGGCACTTGGGGAAGCTGTTATAAAGAAGAAATCCATTGGAATAAAATGGGAGTTCAAATACAGTGGCTTCTCATTGGCTGAGTTGGGACTATTTCTCATTGCCTGGGCCTTTGGAGGAAAGCCTTTCTTCCTCTTGCTAAGGTAGTAAAATTGTATCCATGTGCAAAGTCCTTCTCTCCCTGTTGGATTTGTAATAAGCGAAGAGTGGTAGAGCAGGAGAGCTCCCCCTGCTGAATGTCCTGACTCCATTTTAGTGAGGTTTCTCTATTAATTTTCACATAACCATGATCCCTTCCCTACCCCTTTTCCCCCCACTAGACAAAGGACCGCACCTGACACAGATACTCATCCAGTCTATAGGGTGGCTGGCAACATAAGCCTCTTAAGATCTTTTTCAAAAAGACAAACTGGGCCAATTAGATTTCCTCTTTTAAGGATTCAAATTAAGAGCCGCAAAAGGAGATTTCCAGTGGGTGGTAAGGTGAACTGGGAGGCTCTGAAGTAAACTCAGGACCTTTGTGAGCCAGACGTAGCCCAGTGCTTTCCCCTATCTCCTCCCACTCCATCCCTTACCCAAGCCAAAATATTACAAACAGTCCATGACTATCTGGGGCTAGTGCTGGAGGTTTTATTTATTTTTTTTGTTTTGTTTTAATGTTTCTTTGAAGTACAAAGATTAATAGATTCAGTAACAAAACTGTTGTAAATAGGTCTGACTTGATCAGGCCTGAGCCGGAGGCCACAATGATGCCCACTTATAAGCCCCCAAACGTGTTGCTAAGTGTTTTTAACTTCATGTAAACATTTAAAGGACCACATAAAATCTAGTACAAATCATCCAGACACTTCAATGAGCATTTCCAGCTCCCTTTTAAAGTTCCCACACTGTGGGGCACCTGGGTGCCTCCGTGGGTTCGGCCTCTGCCTTCTGCTTGATCCCAGGGTTCTGGGATCAAGCCCCATATCAGGCTCCCCACTCAGCGGAAAGTCTGCTTCTCCCTCTGCCTACTGTTCCTCCTGCTGTGCTCTCCCTCTTTCTGTCAAATAAATAAAATCTTTCCAAAAAAATAAATAAGTTCCCACACTGAGCTCACACTCTGCAGGGTACAAATCTTCCCCGCGCAGGTAGGAACTGCGCCCCGCCCCTGATCACGTGGGACCAAGTCCGCAGGCTGTCGATTGTTTCTGCCTGGGCAGGCCCGCCGGGAGCGATTGCTCCAGTCTGGCCCATCCGCAGAGCGGGAAAATTTTCAATCAGCCTGGCGGCCACAGCAAACCGCCACACTCTTCACAACCTTGACCAGCATCCGCTTTTTCAGGCTTTTATATCTCGGACTCCCGGCACCACACGAGTGGAAGCGAAGAAGTTCAAGCCGCCGCCGCCGCCATGTCTGAGGCTTATTTCCGGGTAGAGTCGGGGGCGCTGGGGCCTGAGGAAAACTTTCTATCCTTGGACGACATCCTGATGTCCCACGAGAAGCTCCCGGTGCGCACAGAGACCCCCATGCCTCGCCTCGGCGCTTTCTTCCTGGAGCGGAGCGGAGGGCCGGAGACTGACCACGCGATCCCTCAGGTAAGCCTGCCCACGCGCGTTCCCGGGGAAAGACTACAGTTCCCGCTGGGCGTGGCCGCCGCGCCAAAACCGTGATCCCCCTTGGGATTTGTCGTTTTGGGGTGCGGGGGAGGCGGGCTTTATGCACAAACAAGCTGTAACCGCCGGTCTCGGCGCGCTGAAGCGCTTTCTTAGCGGCGGCCTCCTGTGTGAAACCGAATTTATCCTAGGTGGTCTGATACCATTTTTGAAGCTGTCCAAATTGAGCAGTGCCCCCGCTCGCCCTGTCTTGTGTCTAAGGCTTAAAGGACCGGCTACTACTGACGACTTCAGGATCGGGGGGTTCTGCTCACGTTTGTCTTAAAACGACAGCGTTGGGTTCTGTAAGAGGATGTGATACGTCTGGGAACCGCAAATTCCTAGATTCATTCCTGCGCAGCGACGACGGTATCCGCAACCGTCTACCGAGGGCTTCAGTGCAGGCGTGGATGGTGTGGGGGAGGGAATCTTCCCTTCTGTGACTCCTTTAATCCTTCCATGACCCTATAGTTGGATCTGGTTACACACCAGGAATCTGAAGCCCAGAAAGGTTGTGTAACTTGTTCAGGGTCCCACTGCCCGTGGTGAGCTTGGGATTGGTGCCTGGAGCTGTGGGACTTCACAAGCTAGTTTGCCCCAGGAAGGGGCTCAAGATGGTTATTTTGTTATTTCCTCTTTAACCTACATTTTGCTTGGAAGGGTGTGTTAGTTTGGCGTGTTTGTTTCCATTTTTATCAAAGTAATCCATATACAAAGGTCAAATGGTGACGACAAAATTTCTAACAAAAATTAGGGGGCCCTGCTTTGCTTTCCCCCCAGTTTTCCTTGCCGGGTCCACCCGGTCTGTCGACTTTTTATTTAAAGAGTTTCTTCAGGATTTGCCTCTGTGTTTAAAAATAATAATCGTGAGCTTGTTTTTTTGATTTGTGGAAAATTAAGACGTTATTTCTTAGCTTTGCCTTATAGTCAGAAGGATTGTGTTCTCATACACACTTGTAAGCAGAGATGTGCTGCCCATATGTTATTCATATTGCCTTCCTTTTACCAAATGGCCTTTTTTGTGTTCCAGGATTCCAGCCAGGTCACCCCCGTTGCATTTAGTATCCCGTATCCTTAGGCTGCTCTTGGCTGTGATAGTTGATCAGATTTTCTTTGTGTTTAGTGACCATGACAGTTTTGTGGAGTGCCGGTCAGGTAATTTGTGGAATGTTCCTCAGTTGGGATTTGTCTGATGATTCCCTCATGGTTAGACTGATTTGAGGAGGAAGATCACAGAGGTGAAGTGCTATTTTCATGGCGGCATATCAAGGGCATATAGTGTCGGTGTGGTTTATCACCGATAGGAACCTCCATCACCTGGCTAAGGTAGTGTTTGTCAGGATTCTTCACCATAAAGTTACTTTTTCCAGGGCTCCTGGGTGACTCAGCTGCTTAAGCATCCAGCTCTTGATTTCGGCTCAGATCCTGATCTCAGAGTCGTGGGATTGAGCCCCGAGTTAGGCTCTGTTCTGGGAGTGGAGCCTGCTTAGGATTCTCTCCCTTTCCCTCTGCTCCTCCCCACCTCTCTCTCTATCTCACTCTTTCTCTCTCACACACACACTCTCTCCCTCCCTCTCTCTCTCTCTCCCCCAACCCCCCCCCACCAAAAAAAGTTAACTTTTTTCCACCTTTCCATACTCTTCTCTTTTGGGGAGGGAGTCATTATACACAGCCTCACGTAAGGAGTGGGTGGTTATGCTCTACCTCTTTGGGGGCGGTGTCTACATAAATTATTTGGAATTCTGTTTGGGAGATTTGTGTAGGACGGTTTTTAATAACATACTTAATTTCATTCATAGATACAGGACTATTTAGGTTTTCTGTTTCTTCCTGTGTTTTTCTTGGTACATTGTTTTCTCCCCTAGGAATTTGGACGATTTCATATAGATTTCCAAATGTAGTGGTATAATCTTCAAAATATCTTTTTACTATCTTTCTGACATCTGTAGGATTATATTGGTGTCTTGGTTTTTATTATTTGGGTTTTTTGGGTTTTTTTTTAAGATTCTATTTATTTAGGGATACCTGGGTGGCTCAGTGGGTTAAGCCTCTGCCTTCAGCTCAGATCATGATCTCAGGGTCCTGGGATCAAGTCTCACAACAGGCTCTCTGCTCAGCAGGGAGCCTGCTTCCCTCTCTCTCTCTGGATAGTGATCACTATCGATCGAATAAATAAATAAAAGCTTTTAAAACAAACAAACAAAAGATTATATTTATTTATTTGACAGAGAGAAAGAGCGAGAGAGGGAACACAAGCAGGGGGTGTGGGAGAGGGAGAAGCAGGCTTCCTGCTAAGCAGGGAGCTGATGCAGGGCTCGATCCGTGTCCCAGGACCCTGGGATCATAACCTGAGCTGAAGGCAGATGCTTAATGACTGAGCCACACAGGTGCCCCAGTTTTTATTTTTGATATGGAGAAATGCTCCTTTCATTAGTCTTCCTAGGAGTTTATCAATTACATTAGTCTTTTATTTTCTTCAAAATTATATTTAAATCCTAGTTAGTTAACATACAGTGCAGTATTAGTTTCAGGAGTAGAATTAAGTGATTCATCACTTACATACAATACCCAGTGTCATCACAAGTGCCCTCCTTAATGCCTCTCACCCATCTAGCCCACCCTCCACCTCTCTCCCCCATCAACCCTGTTTATTCTCTATTGTTGAATCTCCTATGGTTTGTTACCTTCTCTCTCTCTTTCTCTCTCTCATTCTCCCCCCTCTCATGTGTTCATCTGTTTTATTAGTCTTTTAAAAGAACTAACTTATAACTCTCAGTTTTCTTTTTGTACCCTTGTTTTCTAGGTTATTAAGTTCTTAATTAGTTCTTAACTGCTACTTTCTTTGGATTTAATTTTCTATTGTTTTCTACCCCCCACAACTCTGCCCATGCATTTTGAGATGGGTCCCCAGGTGATTGATTTTTCAGCTTTCCTTTATGCATTTTTTAGCTCTGCATTTCCTCTGAGCTCAACTTTAATTACATTCCACAAGTTTTGATCTGTTGTATTTTATTTTCATATCAGTGAGTTCAAAATAATTTCTAATTTCCATTGTGATTTCTTCATTGACTCATAGTTATTTAGAAGACCAGTGCTTAATTGCAAACATGTTGAGATTTTGCTTTTCATCTTTTCTGTTTTTGATTTCTAGTTTAATTCATTACCCTGTGGCAAGAGAATGTAGTCTGAAAGATTTCGGTCTTTTGAAAGAAAGCTTGTTTTATACTGCAGCATAAAATCCACTTAAACATTCTATATGCACTTGAATAGATATATATTATGAAGTCATGATGTGTGATAAATAATGTAAGTCAGGTCAAGTTTGCTGTTTTGTTGAGAACTTCTCAATCCTTATTGGGGTTTTTGGCTATTACTTATCTAAAGAGATATGCCAAAGTCTCCCACTATAATTATGGATTTGTCTATTTCTCCTTTTACTTCTGTCAGTTTAGACAGATGCCTATCTTTTTCTTGTGGATATGATGACCCTTTTATTATTGTATCTCTAGTCTCCTTTCTTTTATTACCTGCATGACTTTCTTTTTTCAATCTTTCTATGTCTTTTTATTTAAGATATATCTCTTTTGGGGCACCCAGGTGGCTCAGTGGGTTAAAGCCTCTGCCTTCGGCTCAGGTCATGATCTCGGGGGTCCTGGGATTGAGCCCCGCATCGGGCTCTCTGCTTGGCGGGGAGCCTGCTTCCCCCAATCTCTCTGCCTCCCTCTCTGCCTACTTGTGATCTCTCTCTCTCTGTCAAATAAATAAATAAAATCTAAAAAAAAAAAAAAAAAGATAACATCTCTTTTAAGCAGCATATAGTGGGGTTTTGTTTTTATTTGGTTAGACAATTTTCCAACTGGTGTATTTAACTTATTTACATTTAATTTAATTACTGACATATTTGTGTTTATTTTTGCCTTCCTACTGTTAACTGTCTGTCCTGTATTTCCATATTTATTTCTGGGATCATTTTCATTCTTCAAGATTTACTTACTCTGTGTCTTCTGGTGATAAATTCTCCATTTCTGTCTGTACAAGGGGGTCCCCAAGACCAATCCGCGGTTTGATGATTCACTAAGAGAACACAAAGGACTCAGTATACAGTCATTCTTATGTTTACATTTTAATACAATAAAAGGATATAGAGTAAAACCAGCAAAGGGAAAGGGTGTGGAGAATGACGTTTGCAGAAAGCTGGATACAAGCTTTCAAGTCCCAGCGGAGTCACACTGGATCCACTGAATTTCTCCAGTAATGCATTGTGACATGTGTGAAATATTTGTGTACCAGGAAAGCTCATTAGAGACTCAGTACCCAAGGTCTTATTGAGGGCTAGTTACATAGGCACTCTACCTAACATATACAAAGATTCCAGACTCCCAGAAGGAAAGCAGGTATTCAGCATAAACCACATTGTGCAAACTAAGCACAGTGAAGCACATGTATCCATTCTGAGAATAGTGGGAACCCTCCTGAAACCCAGATTCAAGGACACCCACCAAGGACCAACCTTACAAGCAGGCCTTTCTAAGGAGGGCAGTCTGAGGCCTGCTGGGTTAACTTTCCGCACACTTCCTGTGTGAAAATACCTTTGTTTTCCCATTACTTTTTAAAGGATATTTTCACCGGGTATAGAATTTTAGATTTGCTGTTATTTCAGGCCTTTTTAAAAGATGTCATTCCAGGGGCACCTGGTTGACTCTTTCAGTTAAATTTCAAGCCTTCGGTTCAGTTGATGATCATGGAGCCCTACATCAGGCTCCCTGCTCAGTGGGGAGCCTGCTTTTCCCTCTGGCCCTACCCCTTCTTGTACTGTCTCTCTCAAATAAATAAAATCTTTTTAAAAATAAATAAAAATAAAAGCTGTCATTCCATTTTCATTGTTTTGTGTCTTCCTTCATTTCTGTTGAGAGGTTGGCTTTGACTCTTCTAGCTCCTTTTGTAAAAGATGTGTTCTCACCCCACCAGCAATGCCTTCTAAGATTTTCTCTAGGTCTTCGTTTTTCAGCAATTTGAGTAAGATGTGCCGAGTTGTGGTTTTATTAATATTTTTCCTACTTCGGGGGCACCTGGATGGCTCAGTGGGTTAAGCTCAGTGGGTTATGCCTTCAGCTCAGGTCATGATCTCAGAGTCCTGGGACTGAGCCCCGCATTGGGCTCTCTGCTCAACGGGGAGCCTGCTTCCCCCTCTCTCTCTGCCTGCCTCTCTGCCTACTTGTGATCTCTGTCAAATAAATAAATAAAATCTTAAAAAAAATATTTATCCTGCTTCATAATGTTCCTAGAATCTGTAACTTGATATCTCTCTTAAATTTTGGAAATTCCATGACTGTTTTCTTCTCAGATACTTCCTTTGCTTCAATCTATTCCTCTTCTCTTTCTGGGCTTCAAATTACATGCAGGTTAGACTGACTTCCTTTCTTTCTACCATATTCCACATCTCTCATGCTGTTTCCTGTATTTTCTTTCTATGCTTCAGTTGGACATTTTCTGATCACTCTTTTTTAAATTCATGGCCCTCTATCTGTGTCAAATCTGGTAGGCATGTCAAATGTAACTTAATCTATTGAGTTTTGGTTTTTTTTAAGTGGGGAGGGGGAAAGGGAGAATCCCAATAGGGGTCTCAATCTCTGGACCCTGAGATCATGACTTGAACTGAAATCAAGAATCAGATGCTTACCCAACTGAGTCACCCAGGCGCTCCCCCCTGTTGAGTTCTTAAAGTTCAATTCTTGCATTTTTCAGATCTGTAATTTCTAATTGATTTTTTAAGATTTATTTTAAAGCTAGTGCCTAATTACTCATGATATTTGGTACAGAAATTGGACTTCATTCTCTCTCTATCCTTTTCTTCTCAAATCTTGATTCCTTATGTTCTGGCTTCTTTGGAAGCCTTGAACTCAGCATTTGTCTCCCTGGCCCTGGGAGGTTGGCAAAAAGCTCTGCTCATACACACTGCAAAGCCTCTCCTGCCTTTTGCAGCAGTTCTGCTCCATGAGAGTTCTATGCTATTGTACCTCCTTCGACTTAGTTAGGTTTGACTTTTATTTTTTGGATATTTCTCTCAATTTCTGGTCTGTTGTGGCCCCCTCACCATATTTTCCAATTCTGTTAAGGCTTTAAAAATATAGATTTATCTTTTCTGTCATCTCTGAAACTATGAAGTGGGAAACAGAGGGCCTGTGGTCTGAGGTCAGGCTGATACTGTTTTTCCATCTAGCCCTTGGCACCCAGGGTGTGCTTCTTAGCACATAGCAGGCCCCCAGTCAGTGTATATGAGGAATAGATATTGAATATTCAGAGAAAGTGGAAATGTTTATTATATTTATGAAGTGACTGCAATTGGGAGCTTTTATTTCTGTGAGTTAGAAAAGTTTCCCTTAATACCATGGTTTTGTTCTGTACTTTGCTTTCGTTGAATAAATCCATTTCTTGCCGTTCCATCATGACATTGAACTTGAGCCCCTGCGGTTCAGTTTTTCAGGTCACAACCAGGCTTCTGCACATGGTAGCCCTGCCGCCAAGGAGAACAGCCAACACTGATATTTGCCAATGGAGTGTGTATTTCTTTTCTAGCACACATGCTTGCTATGTGATTTGTTGTTAAAATCTGTGTTCTTGTCTGATGCAGGGCTCAAAGCTTGAACTCCCCTTGTGGCTGGCAAAGGGACTTTTTGACAACAAGCGGCGGATCCTTTCCGTGGAACTCCCCAAGATCTACCAACAAGGTTGGAGGACGGTGTTCAGTGCCGACGCCAATGTGGTGGACCTCCACAAGCTGGGGCCACATTTCTATGGGTTTGGCTCCCAGCTCCTGCATTTCGACAGTCCAGAGAATGCAGACATTTCCCAGTCTCTCCTGCAGGCAAGTGATTGATGTGAAAACCTAAGGCACTGCACGGGCCCTGGGAGCTGGTGTGGTCGCCGGCAGACTTCACTATTCTTGGGGAAGTGTACCATTTACACGGTTCGTTCGTTATTCCACGTCAGCCGACAGTTAGACTGTGTTTGCTGATTATATACCTACTTCAAAATGATTGGTCTGCAGCTTTTCATATTTGCTTGTTAAGACTTGGGACCAACAGAAAGTCCTGGAAATAAGAAAGGGACGATGGTTGACCACAGGGACAGGCTCCCAAATGTACCAGCCCAGCCCGAGGACTGGCCTGAGGGCGCCTGTCAGGAATGTACCTGTTACTTGTTCCCTTCCCTTGCTCTGGGGCTAAGATGTGGCTCTGCATCTGCACTGTGTCCTCACGGTGTGATCTGGTCAAGCTACTTGTTCTCTCTAGGCTTCTCAATTTTTCGCCTATTACGTAGAGATACAATAGTGCCAAAATTACCACATCACAGTGAGATTATATTGTGCTATTTAATAAATGGTAGCTATTACTGTTATGTTCCATGGACAAGACAGTGTTATGCACATAGTACCATCCTTTAGGTATGACCTTATTTTAACTTTTTATTCTGCTAATATTAGAAGAAACCTCCTTTTCTACCTCTTGTTTTACTCCTTCATTTCTAGCTTTATAAGAATCGGTGGCTAAAGACACATTTCTGCCCAGTGTTGGGCTAATGTGTCCTTGTGCAATTTTTAATGTGGATAGTAAAGAAACACTTCATTGCTCTGCATTCAGATAAAGAAGCCAATACACAGACTGTAGACCATTGGAGCTTAGGAAACTCTTGTGAGCAGGAAGCTAAAAGTGAGGAAAACCCATTTGTCTTACAGTATCTCCAGGACATGTTCTTGAACTGGAACACTGCCCTTGGCTAGTGATTTCTTTGTTTTCTTTTCCCATCATTGCTTTGAAGTCCTGTAAAGTTGCTGACATATAAGGTGACATCGCCACAAGGTCGAGGAAGAAACTGAAGCCAGGGCTCGTGGCTTGGTCTCGGAGCCCTAGGGTGGAGTGACACTCCTAGATCACATGTGTCTCTGTCCTGCTCTCAGACTGAAAAAAGTAGAAAATGCGTTCAATTAGATCAGGAATCTTCTTTGGTTGAAACCTGTCTGCACGTGTCACTGTGCATTATTATGGCCTTTGTCCCTAATAACAATAACAGGTAATGCTTTTCGAGGAGCTTCTTCTTGCAAGTCATTTGTGAGATGCTTTACAGGTGTTCCTTCACTGGTTTCCGTAACAACCCATTGGATTTTCCTAATAGTCTGTTTCACAGACGGGGAAATTGAGGTGTGGCAACGTGATACAACTTGAGTGGTAGTGGCCTCAGACCTCCTCCCGACTGAGTCCAAACTTCCCCTTCGTGACATTTAATGTTCAGGGATGTTCAGGGATGGGCCACCTGGCAGCCTCTGTCAATGGATCACGTGACTCTTGATCTCAGGGTTGTGAAATCAAGTCCTTCTTGAAAAGGATGAAGAGATTACTTAGAAATAAAATCTTTAAAACAAAAATGTACAGGGGTAAAATGGATCTGATTTCTCTCATTTGCTTCTCCTTCAGACATTCATTGGACGTTTTCGCCGCATCATGGACTCCTCCCAGAATGCTTACAATGAAGACACTTCAGCACTGGTAGCCAGGCTGGATGAGATGGAGAGGGGCTTGTTTCAAACAGGACAGAAAGGACTGAATGACTTCCAGTGTTGGGAGAAGGGGCAGGCTTCTCTGATCACAGCCTCCAGCCTCGTTCAGAACTATAAGAAGAGAAAACTGACTGACATGGACGACTGAAGGCCAGAAGAACACAGAAGTGCTCCTGTTGGAGGGAACCACTCTGTGTGTCCTTGATAGGAGCCTTGCTGACCTTCTATAGGACCAGAACCGTGTCCCATGTCATGGCTTATTTCCTGCAGCAGTCCGTGTGGGAAAGGATGTGCTGTAGGAGGTCCTTGACCTATGAGGCATATGAGATTATCCCAACCTGCTGACCCACAGCCCAGGCCTACTTAACCCATGAACCCCCAGCTGGAGAGAAACCAAAGTCCCTTATAAAGAAGGATGGTTAATACATGCATCGCAGTACAGTTGGAACTGGGATCCCTTGTGCCTGGGAGTGTAATAGCCTCCAATTGTCCAGTTTCACTAGCTCCACAGGACAGGTACAAATGGGCCATCTTCGCCTGCTCACAGATGTTCACGTGAGCGTAACTGCTCCATCTTCCTCATGGGTGCTCAGAGGACAGCAGTCAGCCCTAGGATGTCAGCCTTACTTGTGTCCCCTGCCTGTGGGGAGTTACCCCAAGCCAAGAATAAAGAAGAAAAAGGAACAGGCAGATGAATGGTGGGACTTTTACTGAAGGGGCTTTTACACATTGCCTTCCTCCTCTGGAGCCAGGGCTTTGGGGTCTAGGTGCACAAAGCTCTGCAGGCAGCCTGGAGGGGAAATGGTTAACCTGAGCCTGGCTTTTGTCTTGAGATCTTCAGAGCCACCAGCACAGCAGTTCCTTCCCTCCCTAGAGCAGCTGTCAGGGAGTCATTTGGAATCGCAAAGTAATTATTAAAGGGCGTGTACCAGCTCTTCTTATATTGAAAACCAGACTTTAGGGTGGCTGGTTAGGAAGGGCCCCATTTGAGAAGCTTCACGGGGCAAATGTAAGTAGGTAGGAGACCTTGACGCTGTTTTCCCTCTTCAGTAAATTCGGCAGCACCATTACCTACAGGATTCCTGACCATGTACCGAGGATCTGTTTCAGCAAGCACAGAGCTCTTCCCCGGAGATCAAGGCGGAAACCTTGGCTTGAGTAAGAAGCTTTGTTCCCTGCAGGCCACCCCATTTGAAGGATAGTTGTCTCTACGCTGACTTCCCATGAGTGACAACTATCTTTGTCATTAGAAATTATAGAGGGATTTGGGGATCCAAATTGTGCAGATGTCTCCCTGCAAACTTAGAATGCCAGAATGGCTTTTTAAATGCATGTTTTAAGATGGAAACAGTGTTTTTATAATTTGATTTTGTTGCTAAATAAATGATCGGTTTTGCACATGAATACATTCTGTACAAGTACTATTTCTGTAACTCGAGTACTACAGATGATCAGACAAAGCGATCAGAGAATTTTGTCTTTGATCGTAATTGACAATAATGCCCAACTAAATCCGTGTTCCGGGGCTGCTCTTTTATTTGCACCAGACTCATGAATTTGAGGGATGTTCTCTGTAGCAACGATTTGTGTCCCAGAAAGGTGGGCCTTTCTTTGCTAGCACGGTGTTTGCATAGAGCCAGGGCCTAGAGACAAGGCATAGTCAGAGGGAGAAAAGTGTATTGTTTCATTTTTGGATTCACTGTTTTCACAGATAGCTTTGTATTTAAAGTCTGTCCTAAGGCGGCTGCCATTTTTTTCTCTTGTTGGGAAAAAAAAAATTATGCTGGAGTCACATGCTGGGAATAAGTGGGTATGCATGTGCAGAATTTATTCCCTGTTTTACATTTCGAACAGATTATTATAAGTAGCTTTTGAAACCTATTTCCAGTTACAAGGTTGCCTTCAAGCCTTTCAATTACTACCCCTCTCCCTTGCAGTCCTCCCCAAATCAGGCTTATAGATCACTATTTGTTCCCTTCAAAGAGGTGAGTTTTTCAAAATGAGTCCACAAATGACTCAAACAGCAAACTGCTCTTAAAATCAATAGCAGGAAAATGTGTTTCCTTTCCCCTTAAGGCTCTGTTCCCAGGTAACTGAGGCCTTAATTATATGCAAACACCTCACCACATTCAGGTTTTTCCCTGGGACCATCCGGGCTGCCAGGGGAGTGGGGCAAGTCTGGACTCCTGGGTCTGTCCCTCCTGCTCTCCTTGACCTCTGAACTTTGGACGGCCCCAGTCTGAGTCTTTGAGTCTCTCCTAGCCTAGCCGTTCTCCCTCGTGAGGGCATCTTATCCTATCTCAAGCTTTTTAAATATCTACGTGCTACCCAAAATTTGATCTGCAGCTCAGACCCTCCCTCCATCTCCAGACTTGGATCCCGCCACCTACTTGACATTCTACTTCAACGTCTGACCTCACTTGGCTGAAATGGAACTAATCTGCCTCAGTCTGTTCCTCCTATAATTTCTGTCTTCTCTGTTACAGACAACACTATCCTTCCCTCTTGCACAGGACAAAAACCTGGGTGCCTCCTTGGCCCTGCCCTTCCTCTCCATGTCTTTTGGGTCTATCTTCAAATCACCTGTACGATCTGACACGTCTTCCCCCACCGCCAGTCTCGCACTGGATGGTTGTGTCCCCTCCCAATGGCCCCCTGCACCCACTCTCCACCCCACCTTGAGACTTCTCACCATAGCAGCCACAGTGGTCTTGTTCAAAAATAAGTCAGATCTTATTTATTCTCAGCTCAAAGCCCTTCCAAATCCAAGAAAAAGATCATTCCACCATCCCAGCCCCTTTCATTAAAAAAGTTCACTTAACCCCAGTGATCTGGCATAGAAATTTTTTTAATCTGTTTTTTAAAAGATTTATCTATTTCATTTAGAAAGATAGTGAGTGAGCAGGAGGAGGGGCAGAGGGAGGGAATCTCCAGCAGACTCCCCGCTGACCATGGAGCCTGTGGCGGGGCTCAGTCTCAAAACCCTGAGATCATGACCTGAGCCAAAATCAAGAATCAGATACTTAACTGGCTGAGCCACACAGGCGCCCGTGGTGTAAAAAATTTTTAATGCTTCTGTAGCCGAATTAATTTGTTTCTTATTTTAAATATAAATTGCGTGCTCTGCCTAAGAGAGTTCTCAGTATCTTACAGAGTTTCTCCTTAATCTCTCAGCACCACTGGACCTGAGAAGTTTCCAGAACACTGCTTCTGAAGTAGTGCAGTCAGAATGCAGAAGTATTCAGTGACTTACTCAGGTCAGCCCCACTGTGAGTCTGTCTGTTCTGTTCCCCCATCCTTCAAGAAACCCCAAAAGAGCTGTTCATCTTTATGCTTGAAACAGTTGTGCTTAAATGAAAATATTTTACACATCTTAGCAAAGGAAAATAACTGTGCAGAGGCCGTATGTGTGTTTCTGAAAGCAGATATCTTTGTGTTTAAAAGAAAAATCTATACTTGAAATAACTTGAACAAAATGTAGGATAAATGCTTAACAATAAGAAACTTAATCTTACAATCCTTACCTCATATGGGTAAGCTGAAATTTTTTAATTCAAATATACACAGATAATTTCTAAAAGACAGTTAAATACCCTAAAACGTAAAGAAATTGTCTGAATTTGGAATTCTGTTGCTCACTCTTGATATCACTATTTTGAGTGAGCAGTAAACTCCCCTCCTTAATGAATAGTGAATAAAATCACTAAAATAGTGAATCAAGGGGAATCCTGAGACCATGTATAACCACACTCTCCTACTGAGAGCAAATGATTAACAAAGGTGACAGGCCCAGCCTGCTTTTGTTTGAGCTCATTTTGTTGATTTTTCCAGGTCTGTGCATTTCTGTCTAGCACAGAGACACCGTAACCCAGCCCACTCGGCTGGCAGCCTTCCTTGGGACACGAACATTCTCGTTTCAGGGTACCCTCTACCATTGCCTGTGCTGTGGTTTAGGGGAAGGTACAAATGGGGCTCCTCCCCAAGCCAGAGGTCTGCTCTTCAGAGATCAGAGTCAGGTCAACTGATGGGGCACCATTCCACTGAAGATAGTATAGAGAGGCAGCCTATATCCTCCACCCAGGGTCCCCCCTCATCTTATGTAACCGTGTGCATTTATTAAACTCTGTTAACTAAGCCACGGGCTTTATTCACATTTCACCAGTTTTTCCACTAATGTCCTTTTCCTGTTCAGAATGCAATTTAAAATCCTCCATTGCATTTAGGGGGCAATCGGTTTTGAAAGCAAAAAAGAACATCAGACTCTTCCAAACTATGTTAATTTCAGGAGTTCAGCTTATTGGAAACGTTTCATTGCATTGATGTAGGTCAGGGCGGCCAATTAGGGGCTTGTTGGGCCTTGCCCAGGAACGAGCTGCAGGTCAGTTCATCAAAAAGGGAGAATATTAGCTTTTCACCTGAAAATGTCACTCACTGGTACTTGGATCTGTTGGGAAAAGGTCTCTTTGATTTTACTTAAAGCTTTCGCATTCTCTCTCTGACAGCAATAACTTGATTTTCTCCCCTTTCCCTTCTGGCACATACTAGCTAATTTTCTTTGTGTCTAAATGAGTTTAAAAAGAGCACAGCTTTATACACCAATATTATTAACAAGTGTCAGGACAGCTCTGAAAATAGTCCTGGGAACTGCTAGTGTTTCAGAATCCATAAAGGGAGCACACAGAACCAGCTAATCCTTGCAAACATCTCCCACCTATGCCTAATTAAGAAAAAAACAAAAAACAAACAAAAAAAAACTCAGAGTTTTTAATCTTTATGTTGTTCTCTGTTCTTGTATCACCCTTGAAAGTTTATTTGATTCCCAACAATTTCCATGCCTCCCTTTGTGCAATGAACATTCTTCCCTGAGGAGAGTTTCTTTTCTTTCGATCCAGAAAAGCAAATGAGTGACAAGGGAATATAGATTCAAGGGCAACCAATGAGACAGGTCAGAGAAAGGGGGTGTGATTTATTGAAGGGAATGTGTGGGAATGATGCATGTTGACGCTTGAAGACTGGGGACAGAAACCAGTAATAAGAGTTGGTATTTGCCAGAACCATGGGTTGGAAGAGGTAACAACAGTTGTTCCCAGAGATTGACCTTATCTTAATGGGAACAAGAGGGCTTGGCACTCTGCTATCTTGTAGGCTCAGGAGCAAAACACTTAACAAAACTTTTCAAAAGCCACTGTCATTTTCTAATTTAGCATTTCACGTTCATGTCTTTATCCAAGATTTTCAGATAAATATTAAGTAATGTGCCTCTTTTCAAATCATTGGGAAATCCAAGAGGGGTTTTCTCAGGTTTTGAGCCAGCTCAGGCCTTGATCTACATTCCAGAGGATTCTCCTGGCTGAATGTCCACATCATTTCAAAGATCTTTAGGGGGAGCTGTCCGCATAGCATGATACATCATGTTTATTGGCCAGGAGTGAAAATTAAGTTCCGCAACGTTTAAGGCATTTTTCAAAAGACATTAATAAAAACTAACAAACCTTACTCCATTTTGAAAGACTAGTTATCTGCATAGACTGTTGTGATTTTAAAAGGCTTTTCTGCCACTGCACTAAGACAAGCCACAGGAAAAAATGTGTCCAGTTACAACCTATATGTATTTGTCGAGAGAACATGGTGAAGCTGAGTTACGTGGCAATGAGGGTATTGCTTCACTTAATTATAGCGGAAACACGCTCACCTCCTTCCATTTAGCCCACGAGTGTTCTGTGGGGACCCACACCGCACAACAGATCTCTCAGGAAAGAGGTGATGTTTTCAGACCCCTGCCGTGGTCATTAACTCTGGAAAGTCTTACAGAGGTGGCTTCGTGATAGCATTCTCTGTGGGACCCCTTTGTTTAGTGATTTTATCCCTGTTCCTTCCCAGAAATGTAATGGTAGATGGCTGCCTGATGACCCACTCATTCTCTGTCTGACTTGGGCCAAAGTGCAGGAAGATGCAGCCTAAGGAATTTTAGCGATCCTAGGGGTGGTGGGGCGCTGGGTCCGGCACAGTTTGTCATCTGGCTCTTTCCTCCTGCCCCAGGGTCTTTCCTGGTGTCTCATCTTACCAGCCTCCAGCCTCCACTGTGGGTTCTGGGCCCAGAATTTGTTCTGGCAGCGGTGACACACCTGCTTTTTCCAAATTCTTCCCCCAAATAAACAGATACTGGAATAATGGGGTGTTTCCTATCAGACCTTGCTAAACTGGCAGCTGTGATGGAGTAGCTTAGAGCCAAAGGGGCCCATGAGGACTAACTAGGACAGGCTGTGAAGAATACTTAGTTTCTTTCTAAGTAATCTCTCTACCCAATGTGGGGCTGGAACTCATGACTCTGAGGTTAACAGTTGCACACTCCACAGACTGAGGCAGCCAGGTGCCCCTGTAAAAAATACTTTTTATCGTGTTATATTTATATGTTGATACATGTAAAAAAAATTGTGCCATATCTTTAGATTATGAAGTATTGCAAAGGAACACCCATGAATGTCCCTTCACTTAGGTTCTGGAACATAATCAATGCTTCAGGGTTTCTTCTGCATGGTCCCTGCTGCCCGCTTCCCCTGGAGTAGCCACCCTCCTGGACTTTATGTTTATGACCCCCTTGTGTTATCTATCTAATGAATATATTGTTTTGGTTTGGTTTCAAGCTTTGTCAAATACCACGCTGCGTGCACCTGGCCTCTCTCACTCAGTTTTAGGTTTGAGCTTCCGGCCATCCTGGGGCAGCTCCTTTTTACAGTGGAGTGATACAGCCTATTGTGGGAACATGTCACAGTTTCCAGAAGCCTTCTCTCAACACTGGACATTTGGCTCATATACGGTCTTCTGCTCTATCATCAACATTGTCACCATGCACATTCTTCAATGCATCTGGGTCATTTATTTGAGAGTTTCTCAGGGATGAGTTTCACCCAAGAGCGAAACTGCTGGCTTATAGGATAAATTACTTGTTTGACCTCACAAGATGGTGCTGAAAGGTAGCGATCTCCTCTCCGATCAGCGGTCCTCACTATTAGAGTTCTTAACTTTTGCCCATTTAATGGGTATAAAATAACTCACTGTGATGCTGATTTGCATTTTACTTAACACTAATGAGGCTGATTTTTTTAAAATATTTTTTATTAAGTTTTTTTTATTTGACAGAGAGAGAGATCACAAGTAGGCAGAGAGGCAGGCAGAGAGGGGTAATGAGTTGAGCAGAGAGCCCGACGTGGGGCTCCATCCCAGGACCCTGAGATCATGACGTGAGCTGAAGGCAGAGGTTTAACCCACTGAGCCACCCAGGTGCCCCAAGGCTGATTTTTTTTAATATATATATTCACTGGCCATTCATGCTCACTCTTCTCTGAAATGTCCCTTTATGTGTCTTACCTGTTTTTCTACTAGGTTGTTTGTCTTCTTATTGATCTACAGGACTGTTCTGGATACTGATCCGTTGTCAGTTATCCATATTGCAAAAATATCTCCCAGTTTGTGGCTTGTCTTTTAATTTTCTTTGTTGTATCTGTTGATGAATAGAAAAGTTCTTAACCTGTTTTTTTAATAGAAGAGAGCCTAGGTACAATGAAGTGATAGGAATTCCAAGTAAAATAATTACTACAGAAGAATGAAGTCGGACCCTTACCTAACACTATATACAAAATTTAACTCAAAATGGATTAAAAATCCAAACATAAGACCTAAAAGTATAAAACTCCCAGTTAAAGAAAAAATAGGGAAAATCTTTATGGTATTGGATTTGGTAATGATTTCTTGGACCTGACACCAAAATCCCAGGCAATAGAAACAAAAATAAGCAAATGGGACTACAACAAACATGAAGCATTTCTGCACATCAAAGGAAACGATCAACAGCATGAAAAGGAAAACACAGAAAGGGAGAAAATATTTGCAAATCATGTGTCTGAGATGGAGTTAATGTTCAGAATATATAACCAACTCCTACAGTTCAACAACAGTAAACCAACCCAATTCAAAGTTGGGCAAAGATGGGGCGCCTGGGTGGCTCAGTGGGTTAAGCCGCTGCCTTCGGCTCAGGTCATGATCCCAGGTCCTGGGTTCGAGCCCCACATCGGGCTTTCTGCTCAGCAGGGAGCCTGCTTCCTCCTCTCTCTCTGCCTGCCTCTCTGCCTACTTGTGATTTCTCTCTGTCAAATAAATAAATAAAATCTTTAAAAAAAAAAAAAAAAGTTGGGCAAAGAACTGCATAGACTTTTCTCTAAAGATGACGTACCGTCGCCAACAAACATGAAAAGATGCTCGACATCCCTCATCATCAGGAAAATGCTAATCAGAACCACAGTGAGAGAGACAGCACCTCATACTCATTAGGACGACCACTGCCCAAAACAAAACAAAAACAAAAACAACAAGTGTTGGTGAGGATTTAGACAAATTGGAACTCTTGTGCACTATTGGCGTGAATGTAAAATGGTGCAGCCACTGTGGAAAACAGTATAAAGTTTCCTCAAAAAATTAAAAATGGCATTACCACATGATCCAATAATCCTACTTCTGGGTATACACACAAAAGAACTGAAAGCAGGATTTTGTAGAGATACTTGCCTACTCTTGTTCATCGCAGCACTGTTCCCAATAGTCAAGAGCTAGAAGCAACTCAGGTGTCCATCTCTGGATCGATGAGTAGATAAGATGTGGTTTAATCATACAGTGGGATATTATCCAGCCTTAAAAACAGGAAATTCTGACACCTGCTAAAACAGGGATGAGCCTTGAGGACATCATGGTAAGTGAAATAAGCCAGTCACAGACAGATAAATACTTATATGAGTTATCTAAAATAGTCAAACTCGGGGGCTCAGCTGACTGGACATCTGACTTCAGCTCAGGTCATGATCTCAGGGTCCTGCGATCCAGGTTCTGCCATGGGGCCCCCCCACTAAGCAGGGAGTCTGCTTCTCCCTTTGCCTCTCCCCCTACTCATTCTCTCTCCCTCTCTCTCAAATAAAATAAAATCTTTTTAAAAATTAAAATAATAAAATAGTCAAACTCTTAGAAAGTAGAATGGTGGTTGTCAGGGGCTGGTGGGGGGGCAGAAGGAATGGGGAGTTTAAGGCTATAGAATTTCAATTTTGCAAGATTAAAAAGTTCTGGAGATCAGTCGCACAACAAAGTGAATATACATACCGCTACTGAACTTACACATTTAAAAGTGGTCAAGGTGGTAAGTTTTATGCTACCTATTTTTAACCACAATTCAAATTCTTTAAAAATTTTAAATGTTATGGCTAATAATAGCTGTCATTTATTGAGCACTTACTCAGTGACACCAGCTTTCTATGCATTATCTCACTGACTCTTCACAACAGCCCTGAGGGATAAATAGTGATTTATTTTTATTCTTATTTTAATTTTCCCTCATTTTCCTGGAAAAGTGGCTCAGTGAGGTTAAGTCACTACTCAGTGTCACACAGCAACAAGCACCGAGCCCAGGACTGGAACCAGGTCCAGCTGCGTCTGAAGGTTGAGTTCTTCACAGCACTGCAGTGTTGTCCCGTGGGCAGGAGAGCCCGGCCAGGCGGAGCGGGAAGCCCTCTTCCTCACACGCTGCCAGATGTCTGGTTCTTCAGCCGTGGTCCTTCCAACACAACTTTTGCAGACATCTCCATGCCCCCCACCTCCGAAGGGTCTCCTCTGGGGACATCGGCCCAACATCGACCATGTCGCCCCACCACTATCTGCAATATAAATAGGACTCCTCTCTCTGTTTCACAACACTGCTGTCTTTGACAATTCATGCTCATTCCTGAGATTGCAAGCTGCTATTTTTGAAAAGATATTTTGCATGGCGTCTTGCCCCTGGGGTTCTTGGTATCTCACTTGGCAGAACACAGTGCAGCCCTCTGGATGTGATTGTAGGTGTCTAATCTGCAACTTTGGCTGTTCCCAAAACTCCCCTCCCCTCCCCTCTGTCCCCGCCCCAATGCCTTGCTCAAAACCAAGTGCTGGGTGCTTGGCCTGATGGAAGGGAGGTTGGCAGAATGAAGAGTCCCCAGGACAAGGCTGGCTGGTTTCTGGCCTCTTCCAGTGTGGGTTTCACTGAGAGCAGGAACCATGATATATTCACGGAAGGCCTCTCTGAGGAAGGAGCCTGCCAAGTGAAGAGCCCAGAGAAGGTTACCGGCCACAAATGTAGCAAGTGCCAAGGTCCTGGGGCAGGAAAGAGTGAGGTCTGTAGCTTGGCCTATTCTGAGGAAGGAAAGCAGGCGTGTGTGGTAGGAGCCTGGAAGGCAAGTGTTAGGAAATAGTGGCCAGATCCTTTGAGAGGTAAACACAACAAACTCCCACCCCATGCATGAAGCGGATAGGTAGGGGGTGGGGGGACATTACTAAATCATCACGAGCAAGAGCCTGGGAGAGGCCATATAGATTGCCTAAGAACCTATAGCAGGAGCACCTTCCCCAGTCAGGGTGTGTCTCAGGAGGGGTGACATTTAAGCAAAACCCTAAAGCAGTGGTTCCCAAAGTGTGGTTCTCGACCAAGAGGGTCGGCACCACCTGTGCATTCATGAGAAATGAAAATTCTCGGGTCCCGCCCCAGGCCCACCAAATCCCCCAGAACACCAAGCACAGAACCTTGCACGAAGTGCTCTGTTATGGAATGGTTGAATCTCAAGCCCTTTGGTTCCAGAAGGTGCTCCCGTGTTAAGATACGGGAGTGTGGTGGGCCCCCGCGCACCAGCAGACATGGGAGTGTAGCTGACTTGACTTCGAGGTGCAAAGGTAGAGAGAAATGCATCCCTCCAGCTCTGCTGGGTGAAACTTCACACTTGGCCTCCTGGGGCCCTGGGGGGGGGGGTGCTTTGATTTTAACAAGGTGTGAAAGGAACGAACAACATTTGCTGCCGCAGGTTGAAAGCCTTTAAACCAGCTTCAAGTTACAAAAATCAGGCACCAAAAAAACAAAAAAAAGCAGACAGGAAATGGCATTATGCTCAACCTCCGCTAACTCAAGACCAGCTGCAGAGGATTTTGCCAGATTACCTGCTAAGCAGACCCACCACGGGGCTAAGAACAAGCGTGAGACTACCCCCTCCCCCCAACCCTGGGTCCTTTAGAAAAGAAAATTCTCTGCTTACAAACAGGACACTTCCCTTTAAAAGTGCGCCTGTCCACAGTGATGCACAGCCTGAGGCCCGGACAACTTAAGTGCTGGGATAGACACAGGTTAATGGGGCTTTAATAGCAATAGAACCCAAATAGGTGTGGAGTCCCTCGTTCCGCAAGTAGAGGTGCTACCAGGTTTGGGTTCCATGGGTGTTAGGGCTGGTCCCCCCTTGGCAGCTGGACCCCATGGAGAGTCCCAGAAAGGGAGTGAGTCTGCGGATTCAGTATTGAGAGTCAACCAAGAGCAGAACCCCACGGCCTGATCTAGCCTAGATTCAGGCACACGCAGGTCAAACCATGTCCCTCAAACCCCTACAGGCAGTGAAAGCTTGGGGTGCCCGTCCTGTGAGCTGTGCACCCCGCTCGCCACAACCTGCAGCCCTCCCTGCGGCTGCTCCTCCAGCCAGTTCAGATCTTCACAAGGTAGGGAAGGGGTCAGTGTTTGTTTCATTCATGGTTGGGGCAGGGTCACTTAGCGGTGAGGGGCCCCAGCTCAGGGCTGAGGCTGCCTCGGCTTCTTGCGGCCTGACTTGGGTGCAACCCCTTACCTCTACGCCTCACTTTCTTCCTCTGTAAAATGGGCTCATAGTCATGCTTACCTTGTAAGGTTTCGAGGAACATGACATGGATTGTCTGAGGCACCCAGCACAGAGGAGGCCCTGGAATCATGCTGGCTGTGGGGAGATTGGGAACCAAAGGAGAACGAAGAAGTCAGGTAAGGCCTGGACCCAAGAGGGAGATCAGCGCAGGCCGCTAGAACTGAGCCCTGGGGTGGGTGGGGAGGGGTACGCCAGAGAGGCCCTCCCTTGGGGAGGGTCATGGGAAGCCGGGAAGCAGGGCGGGCCGGGACCGGGGCAGCAGGAGCTCGGAAATGCTGCCAGGCTGGACCGGTGGTGGGCCGGAAGGGGTGAGAGGTGCTTGTAAACATGGGCAGGAGTGAGACCATGTAAGGCTTTGGAGCCCAGGGCAAAGACGTGATTCTAGAAGCAATGGAAACAGGGAAGTGGTCCTTGGCAGAGGCTGGGGGCCAAGCTGGCAGCTGGGGATGCAGAACACAGAGCACCAGGGAGGCACTCGGGTAGGAGAGCCCTGTGATAGGAGTGGGAGGCGAAGGGGCCAGAGGCGGGATGTGTGGAGAGGAAGTGAGGAAGATGTGTGACCACTGACTGTGGGGATGAGAGACAGGTGGAGTCCAGACCACCCGCAGGTTCAAGAAAGCCCCCAGAAGAAAACAGGTTTGGGGCGAAACAAGAGGATCCCATCAGGTTCCCAAAGCCGCTGTGGCCCCTGTCTCTGGGCGTGTGCGTGTCCTTCTGGCTGTGCCGTGTCCCACTTGACTTTTGTGGCTTAGTCTCCACGCAGCCCCACCTGCACCACCTTTTAGAGACCCCTTCGCCCCTTGCTGGCAATGGACCCTGTTTCTAGTCCCGAAAGTAACCAAGATCCCAGCCCTTCCTGAGACTTCCCGTCAGCTTGGAAATGGAGCCCTTGAGTGGCCAATGGTGGGGCATTTGGGAGTTTGGAGGCTTTTTTATTAAAATGATTTCATAGTTTGACCACGTGCTTTTTAACTGATTACATAAATACTATGTGTTCCTGCACATACAGACTCGTGAGAGATTCAGATCATGCAGGACGAAACATAAGGTCCCCTCCTCCTCCACCTCCCACAGCCCACACCCAGCGCCCAGCCCCTCCCCTGAGATAAGCCCCGTCAGCAAACACAGGGCTTTCTGCCAGGCCTGGCAGCTCCCTGACACCCTCCCGCGTGTCCTTGACGTATGTTGGACCTCATTATACAACCTGTTCTGCTCCTTCCCTTCTTGACCTAACAATATGTGTCGAAGATCTATCTATTTAGGCTTTTTTCCCCCTCTTTAACAGCTATGCAGTTTTTTAAAAAATATTTTATTTATTTATCAAATAGTGAGAGTGAGAGTGAGCGAGCACAAGCAAGGGAGCAGCAGGCAGAGAGAGAAGCAGGCTCCCCGCCGAGCAGGGAGCCTGATGCAGGACTAGATCCCAGGACTCTGGGATCAAGACCTGAGCCGAAGGCAGACGCTTAACCGATTGAGCCACCCAGGCGTCCCAGCTATGCAGTTTTTAGAGTATGAAGATAATCATATTTTATTTAACCACTCACCTTCTCTGAAGGTTTTAGGCTTTTTAGAAATTTTCACAACAGTGCAATATCATGAGACCTGAATTCAGACTCACATTGCAAAGATTTCTCTAGAGCACATTCCTGGAAATGGAATTACTCCTTCAAAAGGGAATATATACCTAAAATTTGGGTACCGACTATCCAATTATCTTCCCAAAAGTTGTCTTTTCCTCTAAAAAAAAAAAAAAAGTCTCCTTAATTGCACAAATAATTCAAGTTCTTATAAAAGCTCTAAAATATACAAACAAGACCAGAAAATAAATTTCAAAACACTCATCATCCCATTACCCAGAAATGACAACTGTTAACCTGTGATCTATTTGAGTCCTTTTATCATGCCCATATGGCTGCATGAATTATTAGGAAAATGTGGTCATAATGGATACCTTTTTTAGAAACCTGTGTTTTGTAGTTAACTAGATATCACAAATGTCTTTCCAAGTCATTCAAGATTCTTCCTTGGTGACATTCGAGATTGCTAACATGGTTTGGGGGCAAGAGAAGCAAAGCTTATGTGGAAGGAGGGAAGCTAAAAAGAATTTTTTTTGAAAGGCTGTGCTGAGAACAATATTAACATCCCATGTGTAGGATATATTCAGATGAATCTGTTTATGTAGAAAAATTATTCTACAACCCTGGTTCTTGGGCATCTTGGAGAATCTGGTGAAGCTGTTTTCTTCCCTGCAATGTATTTGAGGACATAATTTGTATGTAATTTCAGGGGTCCATCCTCCCCTTACCAAAAAATTGCTATATTTTTTGATGATTCTATACCATCATTTTATTTTGTTTTAATATATATGTACTTTATATATTTATATATTTAAATATATTTTATATGTAATTATATATAAATTGCATAATATATATATAATATATATTTATATTTATATTTTAGAAAGAAAGGAAGGAGAGAGGGAGAATGTGAGGGGGGGAGAGGAGGAGGAGGAGGGAGATGGAGAGAAAGAATCTTAAGCAGGGGCCACATTCAACTTGGAGCCTGACACAGGGCTCGATCTCATGACCTTGAGATCGTGACCTGAGCCAAACTGAGTCAGACACCTAACCGACTCACCCAGGTGCCCCTACACCATCACTTTAAATGCTTGCACTGAAAGCCTCAGTGTGGATGGAGCACAGATTATTTAACTCATAGGATAGTTAAGAATATGGGTTCTTGAATCAGATACCACGTCAAGGGCTGGCTCTATTTCATATTCCTCAGTCCCTCTGTCTGTCTGTGTCCTGGCTTGAAAAATCCAAACAATACCAGATGGGTTATAGGGTAGTGTGTGGTTTAAGGGTTCGTGTGCATAAGATGTTTAGAACAGGGTCTGGCACATGGTAAGTGCTAATTAAATGTCACTCTTATTATTTCCCGTGTTTTGCTTTTGCAACATTTCTAACTATATCTTTGCACACATCTGTGATTACTTCCCAGGGATAAATTTCTAGATAGGGACTAGCTGGGTGGAATTAGCATATTTATAAGATTTGAGATATATAATGCAAAACTCCTCTATGAAGATTCAGATTCAGTAATGATCCTGTGACTAGGTTTACACTGGTAAGCAAACAGACCAAGCTCCCTGCCGTCATGGGGCTTGCATTAAAAGGTGGGTAGACAATAAACAAAATACAGAAGTAACTTATTTGCAAGGGACAAATACTATGGAGAAAAAGTAAGCAGGGTTGGGGGTTGGGAAAGCTGGGACAGCATGGGGGTGGCAGTTCTAAAGAGGGTGGTCAGTGAAGCTCCCTGAAAAGTTGACACTAGAGCAGAGACCTAAAGGCCGGACACAAACATGAGGACAGCTGGGAAGGAGTGTTCAGGCAGAGGGGAAAGCAAGTACAAAGGGCCTGGGGCAGGAAGGTGCCAGGCTGTACACTAGGGGTACCTGGAAGGAGAGAAGACAGAGCCAGAGGAGGGCAAGAACATGTCGCAGAGGGCTGGGCAGACTGAATCCAACTCCACTTTCGGAGCAGTTTTGCTTTTGTGCAACTAGAGGTCTAGGAAGGATGAGGTAGATGTTCAAGGAGACATTTAGGACAAATTGGAATTATGTTTTCCTTGTTGCAGTCTATGCTGAAAGGAAGTGATAATTCTCACTGTTCTCCCTGAGAAAATCAGAGATTCCTTGTTGTCTGAGCCAAACAAGTGAATGTTTCAGATACTCAAATCCAGTCTCTTTTTCCTAGAACAGTGACAACCACAAGAAAAACGAAAAGACACAAGCGTGTTTTGTTTGTTCCGGGGCCGTGTTCCCGGACAGCCCGTTTTCTAGGTGTGTGGCTTGGAGACCGTGGTCACCAGGGGAATTTAGGGCTGTGAGTCTGAGATGACATTGCCAGGGTTGAGGGTCCCTGAGCCCCAGGCTTCCCCCTTCATCTTTTCCCTGTACCCTACGAAGCACCAGCCCCCCCAGAGACACGTGCAGAGGGTGGAGTTCAGGGCAAAGAAGTAGCAAACCGCAAGTTCATGCTGGGGACCACCACAGCTGAAATCGTGACCTTGCATTTCCACCCAATTCCTCGAATTGTAAAACCTCCGGTTGGGATAAATGATAACATCCCAGGCGCTTGGGCAGGACCAGGCACTGAGCTGAAATGGTTCTAAAGGAGGGGAGATGGATCTCGGTGTGGAACAGGAGGTGCCTGTTGCCACGTGGGGTCAAGGCCAAGCCCTGGCAGAATGCTCACCTGTGCTGCTCAGGCTTCATCTACACCTTGATGGGAGCTCCCTTTTTGTAACTTGGCTTGTGGCCGATAAGTCACCCATTACATACCACTGACAGGCACAGGGCTGCGTGCCATCAGAGGGCTATGAAGGACTGTGCCTTCGGAAGCTGCCAGCTCCTGCCGGGGGGAGGGGGCTCTCTTCTCCACAAGATGCTTGGCTCAGTACCCCTCGAGCCCTGCCTTCTCCAAGTGAACACCAAGCAGCTTGTTCTTTTTCTCCGCCTTTCCTTCTCTCCTTTCTCTTTTTTTCTCCCCCATTGTCTCTCTTCCTTCCCTCCCTCCTCCTCCTTTCTGTTTGCAAACAGGATGGTTTTATCATGATGAAATGGGATTGACAGAAAAACTTGTTCTCTGAACTGTGTCTCAGTTTACTATTTCAGTAGAAATAAAAAATGCTTGTTGAAAAAAAGAATACTGTGAAAACATCCAAATACAAGAGCAAATCTTCATTGCATTCACTCCCTGCTTTTCCTTTCCCAAATTACTCTTAACAATTTAGTGTTTACTTTCCAGACATTTTTTTCCCCCATGCACACATGTATTTTGGTACACCGTTTTCATACAGAAAGGGACTACCTAGTCCTCCTATTTAACTGACTGCTGTGTCCCCAGCTCCTGGCACATGTGGACCCTGAAAACATTTGTGGAACAAATGAATTTTGAATTTCTGAAATTTGTCTCTCTCACTCGAAGGTACACCATAGGCATCCATTCATGCCATCTAGCTCATTCTTCTTATGGCCACGTTGTGTCCTACAGAACGTGTGAGCCGTTGTTGAACCAGACATCGGGCTGTCTGTGTGTTTTCAGTATTCAAAGCCTCAGCACCTGGGGGTCTGTTTCCTCACGTGGCAAAGGCCTTGTGTGTGAGAGTTAAGGTGTGAGAGTTAAGCCTCCTAAAATGGGGCGCACCTCCTGGATTAGCAGGTGGGCCCTGTATAATCATAGGGTTCCTTGTAAGAGGAGTTACAGCAGGTGACAGGAGAAGAAGCAGGGCTTGGAGGATTGGCCTTGCCAGAAGGAGGCCACAAGCCAGTAGAACACAGACAGCTTCTAGAAGCCAGGAAACGCAGGGAAACGGCTTCTCCTTTAGAGCCTCCAGAAAGAATGCAGCCTTGCGAGCCTAGTTTGGACTTCTGACCTCCAGAACTATAAGATAATCAGTTTGTGGATTTTTTTCAGATTTTTTTCCCACAGTAAAATATGTGTAACGTAAAATTTACTATCTTAACCGTGTTTTAAGGATCCTGTTCAATGGCATTAGATACGTTCATAATATTGTTCAACCATCAACACCATCCACCTCCAGAACTCTTTGGCTGGTAAAACAGAAACTCTAGACCTTCCTTCTCCCCCTTCTCCCCTCCCACTTCCTCCCTCCCCACTGCCAACCCACATTTTTCCATCTCTCTGATTTTACTACTCTAAGAATCTCACATAGTAGAATCCTACAGTATTTGTCTTTTGGGGGCTGACTTTGCTCACTTAACATAATGTCCTCAAGGTTCATGCATGTCATAGCAGGGGTCAGAGTTTCCTTTTTAAGGCTGAATGATATTCCATGATGTGGTGGTGGATTTCCAGGGGAAACTGAGTCAGGCGTTCTTAGCCGAGACCCCAAGAGACAGCAGTTGCTTCTAAGCAGAAAAACCAGCTAACAATGTAAAGATATCCAGGGGAAAAAAAAAATCCGTGACAATTTTATCTAACTTGTGATATTTAAATTTAACAAAAGGGTTTATTACAGTTTTTAGAAGAAGATCAAGTCTGTTTTTAGTTCTGTTTTTAAAAAAAATACAAGTGGGTTAGAGCAAAGCTGACTTGATGTAAAATTCTAAAAAAAAACACGTGGTAACTACTAGGGGGTTCTACCAGCCACTGGAGATGCAAACATACTTGAGAAATTCTGTGCTCTTGGTGGGTCAAGAACTAGTGTGTAAAATCCTGGAGATGCTTTAAACATTGAGAGAAAGCAGCTCCTTTCCACGGATGTTCTACAGATTTTGGTAGCTGCGGATTCTTTTCATTGCTGTACTTTTTTTTTTTTTTTTAAGATTTTATTTATTTATTTGACACACAGAGATCACAAGTAGGCAGAGAGAGAGAGAGAGAGAAAGGGAAGCAGGCTCCCTGCTGAGCAGAGAGCCCGATGCTGAGCTTGATCCCAGGACCCTGAGATCATGACCTGAGCTGAAGGCAGAGGCTCAACCCACCAAGCCACCCAGGCACCCTTCATTGTAGTTTTGATTAGCACCTCCCTAACCATGAGTAATGTTACACATCTTTTCCTGTGCTCTTTGGCTGTGTGTTTACAAGTAGCCCCTGCTTTTCAAAAGTTCATATGATGCCACTTTTCTTTTATGAAACCCCTACATTAGCATCTGTTCTCAGTAACCGAAAGAAATATGAAGAGGCTTTTCACTTTTACGAGAAAAGGCAAAAAGCAGAAATAGCGTTGGGCACGTGTTTTGCAATGAGCCTTCATAAAGGCACCATGCAGCCTGCACAGCTCACAGGGGCCGAACCACACTCTTTCTCGGGGAACCCCACTCAGCATCCAGCTGACATAGCTTTGAACTGTGTCTCTGAGCATCTGCACTTTACTTCCATTTATTCTGTGTATCTCCTGGCAAAATGTGTCCTGAGGTATCAGAAAAGCCTAAGGAGCATTATATTTTGAGTCTAGGCATGCTCAAAAATTTTTCCGTATGAATTAATGGTAACTGCTGCTTTGCTTTTCGCCACATCAGCTTCCAAAAGATTTCATAAGAAGGCTCTACTTCCGGGTCATGGGGGAAAACCTGTATCATCTTTGGAGAAATGTCTATTCCAGAGTCTTTTTGCCCATTTTTATTTTATTTTTTTTTAAGATTTTATTTATTTATTTGTTAGAGAGAGAGAGAGAGAGCATGAGCACAGGCAGACAGAGTGGTAGGCAGAGGCAGAGGGAGAAGCAGGCTCCCCGCTGAGCAAGGAGCCCGATGTGGGACTTGATTCCAGGACTCTGGGATCATGAACTGAGCCGAAGGCAGCTGCTTAACCAACTGAGCCACCCAGGCATCCCTTTTGCCCATTTTTAAATCAGGGTTTTTTTTGGTTGTTTTCTCTATATATTCTGGATATTAAATCTTAATCATACATTTGATTTGTAAGTGGTTTCTCCCATTCTTGTGGGTTGTCTTTCTACACTGTTGATGGTGTTTTTTTGTTTTTTTTTTAAAGATTTAATTTTTATTTATTTGACAGACAGAGATCACAAGTAGGCAGAGAGGCAGGCAGAGAGAGAGGGAGGAAGCAGGCTCCCTGCCGAGCAGAGAGCTCGATTCGGGGCTCGATTCCAGGACCCTGAGACCATGACCTGAGCCGAAGGCAGAGGCCCCAACCCACCGAGCCACCCAGGTGCCCTGTTGATGGTGTTTTTTTGATGCACAAAATTTAACTTTCATGAAGTTCAGTTGATCTGTTTTTCCTTTTATTGACTCTACTTTCGGTGTCTTATCCAGGAAATCATTGCCAAATCCAATCTCATGAAGCTTTTGTCCTGTTTTTCTTCTAAGAGCCTTACAGTTTTCAATCTTACATTTAGGCCTTCGATCCCTTTTGAGTTAATTTTGGTATGTGATGTTAGGGAAGGATCCAACTTCATAATTTTGCATGGGGACATCCAGTTTTCCCAACACTGTTTTTTAGAAAAAAATTGTCCTTATCCTATTGAATAGTCTTGTTACTCTTGTCAAAAGTCTTTTGACAGGCGCCTGGGTGGCTCAGCGGGTTAAAGCTTCTGCCTTCAGCTCAGGTCATGATCCCAGTGTCCTGGGATCGAGTCCCGCATCGGGCTCTCTGCTCAGCGGGGAGCCTGCTTCCTCCTCTCTCTCTGCCTTCCTCTCTGCCTACTTGTGATCTCTGTCTGTCAAATAAATAAATAAAATCTTAAAAAAAAAAAAAACTTTAAAAAAAAAAGTCTTTTGACTTTTGAGGGTTTATTTCTGGGATTCTAGCCTATTGTTCTATATGTCTGTCTTTATGCCAGTGACACACTGTTTTGATTACTGTGTCTTTGTAGTAAGTTTTGAAATCACAAAGTGTGATTTCAGGTCCTCCAAGTTTGATCTTCTTTTTCAATAATGTGTTGGCCATTCCAGGTCCCTTGAGATTCCATATGAATCTTGGAATAGGATTTTCTTTCTCCGAGGAAACATCACTGGGATTTCAAAGGATTGCAATGAATCTGCAGATCACATGGAGTGGTAATGACCTCTTAGCAGTATCAGGTATTTTAATCCATGAACATGGGATGTGTTTACATTCAAGTCTCCTTTAATTTTCTTTCAGCATCCTTTTGTAGTTTTCATTGTACAGATCTTTCACATCCTTGGTTAGTTCCTAAGTATGGCATTCTTTCAGATGCTATCGTAAATGGAATTTTTATAATTAAAGATTGTTCATCGTTAATGTACAGAAATGCAACTGACTTTTATGTGTTGACTTTATATCCTGCTGCTTTGCTGAGTTCACTTATTCTAATGGGTTTTCTTCCCTTGTGTAGTCTTTAGTGTTTCTCAAATACAAGGTCCTATCGTCTGTGAATGGAGGTTGTTTTACTTCCTTCCCAATTTGGATGCTCTTTATTTCTTGGCTAACACCTCTGGCTGGAACTGTCAGTACTGCATTGAATACAAGTAGTGAGGGCAAACATCTTTGTTCTTGTTCCTGATCTTAGAGGAAAAGCTTTCAGTCTTCCACCATTGAGTATGATGCTTGGCTGTGGGTTTTGCATACATGGTTTTTATTATGTTGAGGTAGTTTTCTTTAAGTGTTTTTTATCATGAAAGGGTGTTGAATTTTGTCAAATGCTTCTTCAGCAGCGATGGAGATGATCATGTGGTTCCACCTCCCCAACCTACATTCTGTTAATGTGGTATATTAATTATTGATCAATTTTTCTATGTTGAACCATTCTTGGATTGGAAGAATAAATCCTGCTTGGTCATGGTGTATAATCCTTTTCCTATGCTGCTGAATTCAGCTTGCTAGTATTTCGTTGAGGACTTTCCCACTAATGTTCGTAAGGGTAATTGGTCTATAGTTTTGTTCTTGGTTTTTATTTTATTATTATTTTTTTTTTTGCTTGTAGTGTCTCTGGCTTCAGTATCAGGGCAATGCCAGCCTCATAGAATGGCTTAGGAAATAATCCCTTCTCTTCAATTTTTTTTTTTTTTTTGAGAAGCTTGAGGAAGACTACTAGTTCTTTAAATGTTTGGTAGAACTCACAAGTGAAACCATTAGATCCAGGCTTTTCTTGGGGGAGAGTTTTGATTACTGATTTAGTCTCCTTACTAGTTATAAGTCTGTTCAGATTTTCTATTTCTTCATAACTTAGTCTTGGTAGGTTTTGTGTTTCTAGGAATTTATCCATTTCATCTAGGTTTTCCAATTTGTTGGCCTACAATTGTTCATAGTACTCTGAGTCCTCCTTTTCTCTATAAAATCGGTAGTAATGTCCCCCTTCTTTCAGCTTTGATTTTTGTCATTTGTCTTTTTTTCCCTTAGTCCATCTAGCTAAAGGTTTGTCAGTTTTGTTGCTCAAAGAACCAACTTTTGGTTTTGTTGATTTTTCCCCTCCTCTCTATTTTTCTATTTTCCTTTTTATGATTTTATTTTTATTATTTTTTTCTAATTTTTATTTTATGTAATCTCTATACCCAGTGTGGGGCTCAAACTCAGAACCCTGAAATCAAGAGCCACATGCTCTACTGACTAAGCCAGCCGGGCTGCCTCTTTCTATTTTCTATTGTCCTTCTTTGTTTCTTATAACCATTTTTTAAATATTTATTTATTTTAGAGATAGAGAGCACAAGCAGGGAGGGGGCAGAGGGAGAAGGAGAGAGAGAGAATCCCAAGCAGACTCCATGCTGAGTGCAGAGCCCAAGGCAGGGTTCAGTCTCAGGACCTTGAGATTGTGACCTGTGCCAGAATCAAGAGTCAGAGGCCTATCCGACTGAGCTACCCAGGCACCCCATCTTGTAACCATTTTTTATTTAAAGTTACTTTTGTCTGGGGCGCCTGGGTGGCTCAGTGGGTTGGGGCCTCTGCCTTTCGGCTCGGGTCATGATCCCAGGGTCGTGGGATCGAGCCCCGCATCGGGCTCTCTGCTCAGCGGGGAGTCTGCTTCCTCCTCTCTCTCTGCCTGCCTCTCTGCCTACTTGTGATTTCTGTCTGTCAAATAAATAAATAAAATTTTTAAAAAAATAAATAAAGTTACTTTTCTCTAATATTAGTATAACCACTTTATTCTCTTTTACTATTTGTGTGGAATACCTTTTTACAGTTTTAATCTATTTGTGTCATTGAGTCTAAAGTAGGTCTCTTCTAGACTGCATATAGTTGGATCACGTGTATTTATCCCTTTTTGCCAACTCCGTCTTTTGACCATTTAAAGTAACTTGTGGTAAGGAGGGACTTCAGTCATTTTTGTTTGTTTTCTATACAACTTAGAGCTTTTTTTGGTCATTCATTTGTCCATCCCACAGTCTTCCTTTGTGTTGACTTTTTTTTTTTTTTGATTCCTCATTTCCTTTTGTGTACAACTATTTTCTTTGTGGTTGCCATGGGGATGACACTTGATATCCTAAAGTTGTAACACTCCACTTTGAATTTATACCAGATTCTATAATATACAAAAACTCTGCTCCTTTACAGCTCCACCCTTAATGTTATCACAAAATTATACCTTCATACATTATCTACCCCAAAATGTAAACTAATAATTATTTTTAATGCATTGGTATATATTTTTAAAGAATTTATTTATTTATTTGACAGAGAGAGATCACAAGTAGGCAGAGAGGCAGGCAGAGAGAGAGGAGGAAGCAGGCTCCCTGCCGAGCAGAGAGCCCGATGTGGGACTCGATCCCAGGACCCTGGGATCCCAAGACCTGAGGCAAAGGCAGCAGCTTAACCCACTGAGCCACCCAGGCACCCTTGCATTGGTATATTAAATCACGCAGAAAGCAGAGGAGTTCCAAGCCATTGTTCCAATAATATTAGCTTTTATAATTGGCCAGGTGTTCACCTTTGAGATCTTTGTTTCTTCATCTGGCCTCAAATTACTGTTCAGCATCCCTTCATTTCACCCTGTAGGGCTTCCTTCAGCATTTCTGGCGGGACAGGTCTACTGGTCACAGACTCCTTCCACTTGTGTTTATCTGGAAATGTCTTCAATTCTCTCTCCCTTTCAAAGGACAGTTTTGCTAGATATAGGAGTCTTCATTGACAGTTTTTTCTTTTAACACTTTGAATACATCTGCTCACTGACGTTTGGTCTCCAAAAGTTTCTGATGAGAAATCTGCTGATATTCTTATCGAGGATCCCTTGTGCATGACAAGCAGCTTTTCTCTCCTGCTGTTTTTGAGATTGTCTTTGTCTTTGGATGGTTGATGTGTCTTGTCCTGGGTCTCTTTGAATTCATTTTACTTAGTTTGTTGAACTTCTGGGATATTTATATTCATGTCTTCCACGCATTATTTCTTCCAACGTTCTCTCTGCCTTCTCCATGCCCCCCCCAACACATTCTTTTTCTCCTTTTCATGCTTTTCATGCTGGCTCTTCCTTCTGGGACTCCGACAATGTGTATCTTGTCCACTGGATGGTATCCTACAGGTTTCTCAGCCTTTGTTCACTTTTCTTCAATCTCTTTCTGTTCCCAGACTCCATCATTTCCTTTGTCCTATCTTCAAGACCAGTCAAGATTCTTCTGCCCACTTAAATATGCCTTTGAATCCCACTAGTGATTTTTTTCACTTTGATTATTGTAATTTTCAGTTCAAATTCTTTTTTTCTTAGGTTCTATCTTTTTATTAATGTTTGAATTTTGTTCATACATCATTTTCTTAAATTTCTCCACATCTTCCTTTTAGTTCTTTGAGTATCTTTAAGATAGTTCTCTTTAAAGTGTTTTAAGACTGTGGTTTTGGGAGGGGTGTTTTTTATTTTTTGGTTTTTGGTTTTTTTTTTAGAAAGAGACCACAAGTAGGCAGAGAGGCAGGTAGAGAGAGGTGGGGGGGAAGCAGGCTCCCTGCTGAGCAGAGAGCCCGATGTGGGGCTCGATCCCAAGACCCTGAGATCATGACCTGAGCCAAAGGCAGAAGCTTAACCAACTGAGCCACCCAGGCGCCCCTTAAGACTGGTTTTATTTAGTATCTCTGCCACCAGGTCTTTATCAGAGACTATGTTGATAGACTTTTTCCTTTTGAAGGACTATGCTTTTCTATTTCTGTGTAGGCTTTGTAATTTTTTAGAAAAACTTGGGACATTTGAGTTTAGTAATGTGGTAACTGTAGAGATCAGATGCTCCCCTTTCCCCAGGGTTTGCCCATCTTTTGTTTATAGCTCCCCCGCTTTAATTATTATAGAATGTCTCTTTGCTAAGGATCACCCTAAAGTGTAAATTTAAGGTATTGGGTCTTTTTTTAGCCTTTCTTTGGGTATGCATGATCATTTTACATTTTTCCCCAAATATGCAGTTGTTTTTGAATGTCTGTGATGAGTTAATTCCATGTGTCAACTTGACTATAATAAGGGATGCCCAAATTGTAATGGTATACATTATTTCTGGGTGTGTTAGTATGAGGTTTTTGTTTTTGCTTTTTTTTTTTTTTTAAGAGATTAGAATAGGATCAGTAGACTGAATAAAGAAGATCAATCCTCACTGATGTGAGCAGGCATCATCCAGTCCACTAGGGATCCAGATAGAACAAGTAGGTAGCAGAAAGCAAATTCTCTCTTTTCTTGAGCTGGGATATCTATCCTTTCCTGCCCTCAGATATTAAACCTTCTGGTTTTTGGGCCTTCAATCTCAAGGACTCACACCACCAGCCCCCCACCTCCTTGGTTCTTAGGCCTTTAGCCTCAGACTGAATTATACAAGTGACTTTCCAGATTCTCCAATTTATAGACAGGGATCATTGGACTTATAAACCTCCATAGCATGAGGTAATTCTTAGATACATGTATATAGGAGATTTATTATTTCTACATGTAACATATTGGTTCTTTTTCTTTGGAGAACTCTAATACAATGTCTCAGTCTTAATATCTGGCTCCCAAGAGTAGAAAAAGGTAAAATGGAAGGAGGAGAGTTGTGAGAGGAAGGATGCAGGGCCTTTAAGTCCCCTGGAGGGGCGCCTGGGTGGCTCAGTGGGTTAAGCTTCTGCCTTCCACTCAGGTCATGATCTCAGGGTTCTGGGATCGAGTCCCGCATCGGGCTCTCTGCTCGGCAGGGAGCCTGCTTCCTCCTCTCTCTCTCTCTCTGCTTGCCTCTCTGCCTACTTGCGATCTCTCTCTGTCAAATAAATAAAAAATCTTTAAATCCCCTGGAAGTCACTTCAGCTGGAGGGGGTGGGGTTGTAGTAACAGGGGGGAGGTGCCACAACAGTGGCTCCCTGCCCCTTTGTCTACACAAAAGCAGTGATATGATCAAATCTGATCAAAAGCAGTAGTCAGTGATCAGAGCGCAGGTCTCTGCTATTTAGAGGACAAGGTCCTTTTTCACCCTCTCCAACCCCCAAAAAGTTATATAAGCTATTCCAGGAATATGGGCACATGGGCACTCATGGGGGATGAGTGCTTCTAAGCTCAAAGCTGAAACTGACCAAATTAACTGCAATTTACCTGTCCAAACCTGTCCGCTGGAAGTTACAAGCCTTCAACAGACTCCAGAGTTACAAAAACATATCAGACAGATTCTGCCAATGCAACTGTTGTCTAGATGGGAAGACCTACTTCACTCGGGTACTTCCTACTCTACCGTCTTTCCAGAGCCCTCTCAATAAGTGTTGTTTTAATTGAACCTAGTTGCAGTAATTTGTTATAGCAACAATGAGAAAATAATTCAACAGGAGACCTGAAATGACAGTGCTGGTTCAAAAGATAAGGTCATTTTTCCATTCATTTATCATCCTTCATATAACCATGGTTTCCATCCCAGGCCCTGCCTTCCAGATAATTTTGAAGGTATCTGTATCCTTCTCAAAATGCCAAAAAAAAAAAAAAAAAAAAAAAAGAAAGAAAGAAAGAAAAAAGGTCAGTCCCAGAATGACCCATCATTCCAGATCCTGCTGACTGGAGCAAAGTAAGCATTTGGTAGATTTGATCAGCACATCTGGGAATCTCACATTAAATTATGCTCATCAAGCTGGAAATGAACTGAACACCTAAAACTTCTAACTTCACATCTCTTCTGTCCCGTTCTTGAATCCTTGGTCTGCTTTTGACTTTGGGGCAGGACTTGACTTTGATTCCTCCTAAACTCCATGTCATCTAAATATACAGTGAAATATTAGAATGTCCTGCATCACGCTACTGACAAGCTCTTTGTTGCCATTCCACGTGCTTTTGGAGAATGGAAAGAGTAGGTAGATTTGGGCCCTTAAATCTCAGAGAAAGGAAGCTAATAGAGGCAACATCATAAATAATAGAGTAGGTAAAAGCCTCTCTATTAAAAAAAAAAAAAAAAAAGGCTCAACTTGAGGGCCCAAGATGGGATTTATATGGGAAAGCTTTCTAGCCTAACATGCTCCTAGCCTTGTGCCTTTCTCCATTTGACCTCAGAATGGCAGACAGCCTCACTCCCCGACCCCCGGTGCTCCATTCCACAATGGCCAGGAGGAAGTAAATCTGAGTGGGTCCCTCTCAGGGGACATGAGCATGAGATTACAAAGAAGTAACAAGTTTCCACAATGACTGTGCTACCGAGGGCCCTGGTTGTATCTATTCTGAAGCAAAGGTAGACGAGGATCGGGGCTGTAGAATCAGCCCTAGATTCAAGTCCTGGTTCTTCTACAGTTTTGGCCTTGTGACCTCAAGCAGGTAACCAGGCTGGCAACACGCTGACCTTGGATTCTGCTGACCCTCAACACTGTTTGCAGAGCCTGTGCCCTCAAATAGCACACAAATGTGCCAAGACATGCCCAGAGTTTGGGGCTTAAGCAGCCTACAGAGTAGGAGAAATCCTCTGCTGCTTTACCAAAGTGGCTGGAGAAGGGGCTGTACCAACTCCAAGGGCTTCCCCCCAACTGCCATTAGAGTAATTTCTTGGTTTCTCCATCCATTGAACATTGATTCATTTAGCCCAGGCTAAGTGGGAGCCAGCCAGACATGCACAAGGCTCTGTGGGCCACAGCGGTGGACAGGACAGCTCCTCCTTTCTAGAGCTTCTCTCACTGCTGTTGAGGCCCTTGAGCCTGCAGGTGACTGGCCAGGAAAAGCAAGCTAGTCTCTGACCCTCAGGATCAAGTCCACAGGAGACGGAGAAGGGAGAGTTAGTAGCTAGAACTAGACCAGCATCTAGTGAACGTTAAGTATTTTGACAGTATGATTGTATAATCATTATATTCTACTAGAGTAATAAACCCCCTCAGGACAGGTCTAATATCAGACTCTTTGGCCTACAACATAAGTCAGATGTATGCTGAATTAGTAGCGGCAAGACTCAAGTTCAGTGACTTTGCCATTCTAGTATGTAATCCTCCAATGACTCTGGATTGGGTTCCCACTCTGCTGGAGCTATAGTGGTGGGCACAGCAGACAAGGTCCCTGGCCTTATGGAGCTCACACTCCATGGGGAGGAGCAAGAACCCAAAGAGTAAGCACCTCAGTTAATTTCTGAGAGTGATCAGGGCGGGAAGAGCACATGATGGCAGCGCAGGCAGGAAGCAAGAGGGGCCGCACTTAGCCCGGTCCCTCAGCCAGCTGCGCCCAGACCTGGCCTGCTCCAAGGGTCGAGGGGAGGGAACTGGTGAAGGGCTATACAGAGGTGTGGGCACAGGGATGCAGCCAGGACTAGCCCCACTGGGATGCCAGTATCTCCCCTGGCTGAAAGGTCAAGGAGAGGACACCACACCAGGAACCAGGAAGACTTGCAGGAGAGGACTCAGCCCCGCCAGACCAGGCCTGGAAGGCAAGGTATCAGGAGATGATTCCCACCTCCCTCCATGTCCTCCTTCCACTCTCCCACCAGCCTTCCCACTGGCCGTAAGCACAAAGCAAGGGAAGCTGGGTGATGGAGGACGCAGGGGTCCCACGGCCAGGGCGTGGAGTAACCTGCGAATGGAGGTCAGCAGATCTGGAGAGGCAAATGAAGACACGTCAAGTTGGGGGGCAGAGTTGGACAGATAGCATTGCATATATAAAACCAGATGGAGCCTCTGGAACATAGCCCTTCGCCCTAGGCCTCACTTTCCTAATCTGTAAAATGAGGATGGGAACCCAAAGAGCACGAGTTACCCCCTTGTGCTTACCTCCCGGGGACCCCAGCTGCTCCCAGGACTTGGGCTTCTGCTCTCTGTGCCCTGCCACACCTCGCAGAGAAGCAGACCAGCACGTGTTTTCAGGATGTGAGGGTGAAGTTGGCGCTTGCCTGTGGACGAGATGTACTGAATTATAAGACCGTCACTGCAAATGACACCTTATCTTCAAATGTGGAGCATGTATAGAATGCCTGAGTTAAAATTATAAGAGCAGGTGAGCATCACAAAGGCAGGACTGGAAGGAAAAACAACCACAAAGTCTAACAGCCATGGTCCGCAAGTGTTTGAGTTGAGTGTGGGAAGGAAAAAAAACAAAAGAAAGAAAGAAGGGACAGAGGAGAAAGAAGGGAAAGGAAGGAAAGGGAAGAAAGGAAAGGAAAAGGAACAACTCTCTGCACCTTAAGCATGGGTTAAAGAGCTCTCAGCTGGGACCAAATGTCCAAATCAGAGGTGCTCCCCACCCTTCCCTCCTCCTTCCCCCACATCCACCAAGCTCTGAGCCTATGCCACGTGGTGTCGCTAGAAATGCAATGACCCAGGGCAGGAACCCCTTAGCCTGTCACCAACAAAGGCGATCAAAGTCTTTCTCTTTTTTTTCTAAGTTTGGAGCCCCTGCTACATGGTTTCTGGTCTCAGACAGACAGTAAGGCGGTGGTGGCGCTTGGCCCCAGTCTTGCTTCCCTGCGGCAGGTCTGGTTTCTACAAGCCGCGGTCAGTGTGGAGTTCTGGCCCACCAAGGGAGGACTGCAGAGCCCAACACTCAGTGTGTGGGCTTGCGGCCAGGTGAGGCCAGGTTCAAATCCTGGCTCTGCCAGCACAGTCTCTGAGCCCTGGACCTGTCCCGCACCCCTCCAGTTTTAGCATCCCCATCTGCAAAGCAGCACAGGGGGCCATGCGGGCGAGACTGGATGCGGGACTGGAGGAACTCGGCATGTGTCGTGGACTGGAAGTGTCCCCTAAGTTCATATGTCAAAGTGCTCCCCCACACACACACTGGGGTAATGGCATTTGGAGGTGGGGTCTGTGGGAGGTAGGTAGGTTTTGAGGAGGTCATGCGAGCAGGCCCTCGTAATGAGATTTATGCCCTAAAGCTTGCGTCTCTCCTCCCTACCTCTTCACGCACACTCCAAGAAGAGGATCTGTGGGCCTGCCACAAAATGGTGGCCACCCTCCAAGCCCAGAAGAGAGGTCTCAGAATGAAACCTGCCCTGCCAGGACCTTGATCTTGGACTTCTGGCCTCCAGAAGCGCCAGATGTACACGTCTGTTGAAGCCACACAGCCTCTGGTATTTCGCTGCGGCAGCCTGTGCCACTGTGGCCTTGCCCCAGGCGTGGGGATGGGGTGCACTTCCATGGCCTCTGGCTCATTTCTTCAAATAGGTTCAGCCAGGGAGCTGCAGCCACTGTCCATGTTTCCCTAGGGCCAGTGCCTGGCACCGCAGCGCCCCTCTGCAATCCAGTCTCTGCACCCACCTCACCGGCCACTTGGCTTCAGGCTCCCTGTGCACAGCCCTGAGCAGGTGCGGTTGGTACCAGGTCCCTGTCCCCACAAGCCCAGCTCCAGGGAAAGCCCACTTTAGAGCTCCCAGGGATCTGAACCCTCCCTAGCACCTTCCCCTCTCCCCCAAGTCTAAAGAATGTCTAGAACCTGCAGGCTGTGTGTGTGTGTATGTGTGTGTGTGTGTCCCTAGCACAAGAGGCTGGGTTCTTTTCTGACGTTTCACTCCAGACCAAGCTTTGCTGCAAAAGCAGAGGGGAAGTTGAAAGGGGCTCACCTTTAGGACAGGACCCGATTTCTAGAGGGTGAGAAGCCAGGTACTGGGTGGCTTTCCAGAGAAAGAGGCTCTCCCACCAGGCAGGGGAGCAGAACACTGCTACAGGGAAGGCATTCACTGTACAGGTATTAAGTGGCTGCTATTTGCCGGGCAGGGGGTAGTGGGGGAAGGGAGGGGCTCTGGGGTATAGATGGGTCACATCCAAGCCTCACTCCCTGACTTCGCCTCCACGAGAAGCCATCTGTTGTTTTCTGTCACCATTCTGTACCCGCCCTGATATCTCTACCCCTTTGTCCTCTGGGAAACCACCACTGTGACTCCTGTCACTCCTGTGGTCCTAGACAAGCCTATTTTAAGCCCAGTTCCAGGGAGAGAGCACAGGATCCTCCTTGGCCCAGGCCAGTCCATGCCTTCCATTCCCCTGACCATGACCGGAGCAGGGGCACCACCGAGTCTGAGCCCTGGATGCAGCCCTGGGTGTGTTCCTGTGGACCTGAGACCAGAGAATGGGTAGGGGCCCAAACTCCTGAGTCCATCTGGCCACAAAACAAAACCCAAAAGTGAAGTGAACACAGGAGAAGCACAAGCCAGAAAGGAGGAGAAACTGAGGCCTGATGGCATTGGTGGCCCCGGGTTCACCACCCCACCTCCCAGCTCAATGAGATTAAGAGCTTCTCTAAATCACTTTATTTATTTATTTATTTGACAGACAGAGATCACAAGTAGGCAGAGAGAGAGGAAGGGAAGCAGGCTCCCGGCCAAGCAGAAAGCCCAATGTGGGGCTCGATCCCAGGACCCTGGGATCATGACCTGAGCCGAAGGCAGAGGCTTTAACCCACTGAGCCACCCAGGCGCCCTCTAAATCATTTTTTAAATTTAATTTAATTTTTTAAAAATTTAGGGAGAATCTCAAGCAGACTCCCCACTGAGCACAGAGCCTGACGTAGGGCTCGATCTCACGACCCTGAGATCATGACCTGAGCTGAAATCCAGAGCCAGATGCTTAACCGACTAAGCCACCCAGGCGCCCCTTAAATTATTTCCTAGAAGCCCGTTTGTTAGGCTTCTGTCACGTACAAGTGTTCTAACATACATATCCAAACGAATTGCAGATTTCTTAAATGGGAGCACAGATAAGCCCAAGGTATTACAGGTTGTGCCTGACTCCTCGCAGTTGGCAGGGACTATGGATAAGGGGCAGGTTTGGGATCAGCTTGGAGACTATCTGATGTCAGCAGAAAAGCTGCTCACCTAAGTGGCTCTGTGGACACCCGCGCAAGCCTGACCTTTTCCCCTCTGGTGAGCGGTCCCCCAGGCAGACTGGTTACTCCACGCTACCTGCAGGCCCCTACCCCGATAGCCTGGGATGGCCCCAGCTCCAGGCAGGCTCACTGACCCCAGGATTAAGGCACTCTACTCCTCCAGGAACAGGTTTCTCAGATCAAGAGAGGGACCAGGAAAGGTACAAAAGTTTTTAGATGGAAGTTGGCAAAACAGCCAAAGGCCTTCCATGTCCAGATGAGGAATGTCAGGAAGCTGCTCGATCTCTGTCAGCTAATGGGGCCGGCACCCGTAGGTGCTCAATAAACTGGTATTTCCAAAGACCTGAATGAATGAATGAGCAGCCCTCCCTGAAGAGCAGAGTGTGGAGGTGGTTATTTTGCAGGGAATTTCCCAAGACCTCAGAAGACCTTGGGATGTCACCTCTGGTGTAGTAGGTCTCAAATCTGTCATTCAGATTTTTTTTTTTTTTTTTTTTTGCCACATTTCCATGTCACCCGTTTTATTGCAAGTAACTGGCTTTTTAAAAACTTAAATGTGCGGGATGCCTGGGTGGTTCAGTTGGTTAAGCGGCTGCCTTCGGCTCAGGTCGTGATCCCAGCGTCCTGGGATCGAGTCCCAGATCAGGCTCCTTGCTCCGCGGGGAGTCTGCTTCTCCCTCTGTCTCTGCTGCCACTCTGCCTGCTTGTGCTCGCTCTCTCTCTCTGACAAATAAATAAATAAAATCTTTTAAAAAATTAATAAAAACTTAAATGTGCTACAGCAAGTGCCTCTACAATACAGAGGCAATAATTCTCTCTTTGTTAAGTCTCTATTTGTTAAGAACGACTGACAAGGGGCGCCTGGGTGGCTCAGTGGGTTAAAGCCTCTGCCTTCAGCTCAGGTCATGATCTCGGGGTCCTGGGATTGAGCCCCACGTCGGGCTCTCTGCTCAGCAGGGAGCCTGCTTCCTCCCCTCTCTCTCTCTCTCTGCCTGCCTCTCTGCCAACTTGTGATCTCTGTCTGTCAAATAAATAAAAATCTTAAAAAAAAAAAAAAAGAACGACTGACGAGAGGTTTTAAAGACCGCAGGCACCAAGCAGAGACTGTCCCTTTGTATGATCAGCCCTGGAAGGAGTAACTTCCCATGACATTTAGCGCCACTTAAAACCATCTTGTGCATCTTGTGCATCCTAAGAGGTGTGTGTCCTGGGTTGCGGGGACAGAACAGCACAGGAATAGAGAACACAGCAAATCCATGGCTTGCAGACTCCAGGCTGGGACCTCCCCAGCTGCTCCAGTGACCTATCCTGCTGCCCCTCTGTGCTCCCCTTTGGGACCATCCCCTCCCTCTTTCTTTAGGTTGAAGTCCTGGTCCTGGAGTCCTCTGCTTGATTTGCTGATGATGGACAGCAAGGGTGTGGGGTCCAGGCTGGGCTGCTCAGAGCCCTCCTGTCCAGCTCCCCATCTTGCTACAGGCTTATTAGCTGCCATCATTTCAAAGCAGTGCTGAACAAAGTATTTCAAATCATCTACAACAACCATAGTGTGGCATGAAAAGGTCTGGTGGCCCTAGACGGGGGCCCTGGCACTGTTGACACAGGGTTCATGCCTACAGTCAGTTGCACTTAAAGGTTCATTGAAAGAAAGGTGTAACCTTTTTTGCTCGTTGGCAAAAAAAAATCTACATAAAGTGTAGATTAGATTTTATTATTCAGGTAGAATAAAGGCAAAAGATTAGGAGATGATTGCCCCTGGAGGGGTAGTGTGTTCCAGATTTCAAGGAGGGAGCGCCACACAGGGAGGCACTGGGGACAGTCGAGAGGCAGAGGGAGCAGGAGGAAACCATACCCAAGAGCCTGTGTTGGGGTTGGGGTGGGAGGAGGCAGTGATGCAGGATAGACAGGCTTGCTTACGATCATCTCAGCAGCTCTGAGCTGTAGGGTTTCCAGTTGTCTGGTACCTGGCCCAGCGGAAATGAAGGCAGGAGAATAATGACCCCAAGAAAGAGGTGGTTGGTGCATGGTTTTCGATTTAAATGATTTTTGATTGAGAGACGTACTCAAAGGCCTGGCGTTTACCATCTCTAGGAATTAGCTAACACTGGGAGGGGCAGTCTCTCCGGAGGCTCGGCAAGTCCCCAGATGTGAAAACATCAGGAATACCTCCCGAATACACCCATCCAAATTCACAGGCCCCCTGAATTTGACCTGGGGCTGCCAGATTGAGGATCCTATCTGAGAAACAACCCCCAAATGCAAAAGTCAGAGATGCCAGATGCAGCGCCTTATGAGCTGTGTGAAGGACAGCCAGGGTGGGCTGTGGCACTCCTGCCCCACAAAGGCCAGTTGCTTTCAGCCCCAGCTGGTGGCTCCCCAGTATTGCCCAATCTTCTGAGCCTTCAGAAGACCGATACCTAGACTCTGTGTTGTGTTGTGTGTGTGTGTGTGTGTGTGTGTGTGTGAGAGAGAGAGACAGACAGACAGACAGAAGGAGAAAGAATCCCTGATTTCTAAATGTTCGCAATTATTTTTTTAAAGTGAACATTGCAGAAATAAATAAGCACATGTCTGAGCTGCAAGAGCCCTGGGGCCACCAGCCTTGGTTTGCCCCTGACCCAGTCTGTCTGCTCCCCCAGGGCCTTTCTCATTCATGGCGAAATCTCTCCTCTTGCTGTAAGAAACTGTGTCTCTGATTCTGGCTTGGTTTCTTTTGCCTATGGAGTCAAAACCTCAGATATTCTTCCAGGCTTGATTTGTCCACGGCATTCCTGGGAGCAAGGAGGGCCTGTGGGGTGATACAGCCCAGCGTTTTATAGAGAGTTTTCCCTTCGACACTTAGAAGTCCAGCTGCAGGTCTCTGACTGGGTTTCCTCACTGTTACGATGCAGCTGCGGACGACAACCCCACGCAGGCAGCCGTAGCTCCTCAAGGTGGCAGTAAATGGGCCAAAACTGATGAGACCTGTGAGCCGGGGCCGGGAGGCCTCCCCACCGCCTTACAGGTTGGCTCTATGGTTAATCCTACTTGGCTGACAGGGAAGCAGGAAGACCATGGACCTGCCTGTGAGCATCGTGAGGCAAAGCCACCTGTGTGGCCCTGGGGACAGAGGCTGGGGGACAGGGGCTGGAAGGTGCCCACACGCCCCACCCAGAAACCTCCCCCCGCCCCGGACCTGGCTCACACCAAGAGGGAGGTGGAAAGTGAACAAAGGGAGCCAAGGCTTCGTCGTAAATAAGAAGGACGATCAGCCAGCCCACACTTGCTTGAGGGGCGTCCTGATGCTGTTGCCGAGGTGAGCGCCCCGAGAACAGCGTCTGCCAGGATGGACAATGGCGGCCGAGGCCCCCGCTCTCTGGTGAGGCTGTACCAGTGCGTCAGAGCTGCGGGAGCCAATGCCATAGACCCGAGGTCTCAGATAAGAGATGTACTTTCTCAGCGTACTGGAGGCTGGAAGTCCCAGATCAAGGTGCCTGCAAGCTTGGTTTCTCCCTCTCTCCTTGGCTTGTAGATGGCTGCCTCTTCCCTGTGTCCTCATACCGTCTTCCTTCTGTCTGTGTCCATGTGTCCTCTTCTTTGTTTCATTTGACAGACAGAGATCACAAGTAGGCAGAGAGGCAGGCAGAGAGAGAGGAGGAAGCAGGCTCCCTGCTGAGCAGAGAGCCCGATGCGGGGCTCGATCCCACGACCCTGGGATCATGACCTGAGCCAAAGGCAGAGGCTTTAACCCACTGAGCCACCCAGGCGCCCCCATGTGTCCTCTTCTTATAAGGACCCCACTCTTATTGGATTACAGCCCACTCTAACCACCTCATTTTAACTTAGTCACTTCTTTATTTTTTTAAAGATTTTCTTTCTGGGGCGCCTGGGTGGCTCAGCCATTAAGCATCTGCCTTCAGCTTAGGTCATGGTCCCAGGGTCATGGGATCAAGCCCTGCATTGGGCTCCCTGCTTCACAGGAAGCCTGTTTCTCCCTCTCCCACTTCCCCTGCTTGTGTTCCCTCTCTTACTGTGTTTTTGTCAAATAAAAAAATCTTAAAAATATATATTTTATTTCTTTATTTGACAGAGCACAAGCAGGGGGAGCAGCAGAGAGAGAGGAGGAAGCAGACTCTCCACTGAGCAGGGAGCCAGATGATGGACTTGATCCCAGGACTCCGGGACCATGACTGGGACCATGACCTGAGCCCAAAGCAGCTGCTTAATCACTTAACCGACTGAGCCACAGCCGCGGCTTGTGCCCCTTAATCACATTTTTTTTTTAACTTTTTTTTTTTTAAAGATTTTATTTATTTGACAGAGAGAAATCACAAGTAAGCAGAGAGGCAGGCAGAGAGAGAGGAGGAAGCAGGCTCCCTGCTGAGCAGTAAGCCCGATGTGGGGCTCGAACCCAGGACCTGGGACCATGACCTGAGCCGAAGGCAGCGGCTTAACCCACTGAGCCACCCAGGCGCCCCCCTTAATCACATTTTTAAAGACACTTGCATCCTGAGGTCCTGGGGGTTAGGACTTTAACATAGGAATTTTGGGGAGGACACAATCCAGCCCATGACAAAGGCACCAGGAAGTGACACAGGGGACTGCTCACCAGTCTCCAGGGAGGCACACAGTGTTGGGGGGAGAAAGAGGGATGGAGGTGAGGCAGAGCAAAGCCTCTCCTGGCCCAGACTGCCTGGGGCTTCAACAGGTTGCTACGAAGCCCTCAGGAAACCCACCAGCTCAGCTCGGTCCCAGGCCAGCTCACAGTGGCTCCTCTCTTCAGGCAGGCACGACGTCACAGACAGTCCCATGTGAAATAGGCAAAAGACTTGAACAGAGCCTTTGCAAAAGAAGATGGACAGATGGCCAACAGCACGAGGGCTTAGTATTGCCACTCATCACGGCAATACCCATTCCAACCACAGTGAAAAAAGCTCACCCGCAGCAGAAAGGCTAAAATTCAAGAGGGACAAGACCGAACGTCGGCAAGGATGTGGAGCCAGCACGACTCTGATAACTAGTTTGTGGGAATGTAAAATGGTTCAACCACTTAGGAAAACAGAACGATGGTGTCTTAAATACCTAATTATATACCTACTCTATGACTCAGCAATTCCTCTTAGCTATTTAGCCAAGAGAAATGAAGACATATGCTCGCTCAAAAAAATTGTACAAGAATGTTTATAGCAGCTTTCTTCATAATAACCCCAAACTGGAAATGGCCCAAGTGGCCATCAACAGGAGAGTGGATAGAGCGTGGGGTAGCTAGACAGTGGGATACTGTTCCGCAGTTAAAGAGGCACAAACAGGGGCACGGGGGTGGCTCAGTCAGTGAAGCGTCTGCCTCGGGCTCAGATCATGATCCCAGGCTTCTGGGATCGAGTCCCATATCCAGCTCCCTGCTCAGTGGGGAGCCTTCTTCTCCCTCTGCCTGCTGCTTCCCCCTGCTTGTGCTCTCTCTCTCTTTCTCTCTCTCTGACAAATAAATAAATAAAATCTTTAAAAAAAAAAAAAAAAGGCACAGGGGCACCTGGGTGGCTCAGTGGGTTAAAGCCTCTGCCTTTGGCTTGGGTCATGGTCCCAGGGTCCTGGGATCAAGCCCCGAGTCGGGCTCTCTGCTCAGCGGGGAGCCTGCTTCCCTCTCTCTCTGCCTGCCTCTCTGCCTACTTGTGATCTCTGTCTGTCAAATAAATAAAATCTTTAAAAAAATTAAAAATAAAAATAAAAAAGGCACAAACAATGATGCAGAGAACAACAAGATAAATCTCATAAACGTTATGTTAAATGGAAGAAGCCAAATGAAAAAGAATTTATCCCAATGACATGAAGTCTCGGAGAGGCTAGCCAAAGCTCAGGGCAGCCTCAAATATCGAAGAGTCATTTGAGCCAATATGAGTAGCCCTGAGGTTGAGATCCCTCAACTGAACTAACTCATGATGGGGAAAAATCAGAGCCGTGGTCGTCTCTGGGAGCTGGAGACAGGGATTGCCTGAGGCTGGGCATGAAGGAATTTTCTAGGCTGATGTTAATGTCTCGTATTTTGACAGCAATTTGGGTTACACAAATGCATGCATCTGTCAAAATTCAGCAAACATATGCTGAACATTTTTGCATTTCATTGTAAAGTTTACATGAAGAGAGAAACCAGGGAAAAAAATTGAAGTTTAATTAATGGCATGCATGCTTCAGTGTGAAGTGGGGGGCGGTCTCATGGATACCCAGTTTCCCTTGAAAGACAGTTAAGAAAGATGGATGGATGGATGGATGGATGGATGGATGGATGGGTGGAAGGAAGGATGGACAGACAGATACACCTAGTTAATTCTTTTCTTAAGTTCTTTCTATTCAAGTAACTGATGTGGTTTCTGTCTCGACGTGGACCTTCACATGCCCTGAGCAGCTATTCTAAAAAGCATATATGATCAGGCCACTTCGCTGCTTAAAACCTTTTAACTGCTCCCCATCTCCAGCCAGATAAACTTCTTAGCCTGTCATCTAAGGTTCTTCACCATCCAAACACTTATTACTACCCTAAATTGTCATCACAGTCAGCAACTGGCTATGTCATGAACACACTTCTAGCTTTCCTACCACCCCCTCATATACCCAGGCGACTCTGCACACCTTCTCTTTACTTGGAATATCTTCCCACCTTCTCCTCCTGCTAAACTACTCTAAGTGTCAGTCAACTTCTCTTTGAAACCTTCCTTGATTTTCCGAGGCAGAGAAAAAGACCACCTCATTTGGGCTTTCCCAGTGCCCTCCCAGAACACTCATCCTATCAGCTGCTATTGGCATAACTGTCTCCCTCCCAGACTAGGACCTGCTCAGGGGTAGGGATCCATCCCCATTCCTTCCTGAATCCTGTGAGCCTAGAACATTGCCTGGCACTAGGTGAAGTTCAATCCATATTTTTTGCATGAAAAAACATATAGGAACAGATCCACTCTACAATGGTAAAGAAAAGTCATATCTGAAGTTTAACAAACACAGTTAACATTTTTAAAACTTAAGTTCTAGGGTGCTTGGTGGCTCAGTTGGTTAAGCATCTGCCTTCGGCTCAGATCATGATGCCAGGGTCCTGGGATTGAGCCCCACGTTGGGCTCCCTGCTCAGCAGAGAGCCTGCTTCTCCCTCTCCTTCTGTGGCTCCCCCTGCTTGTGCCCTCTCTGTCAAATGAATAAATACAAATCTTTTTAAAATAATAAAAATAAAAACTTGGTTCCATTCCATTTTTGAAAAATATAAAAATTATTTAGTGAACATAATAGTTAGCCTGGGTCTTGTTTCTCTTTTTAAGCAGAGTTGGGCTCACTTTCTGCCTCTCTAACTGGCTTTAACAAGTTCATAAAAGTTCATCTGACAAGTTTATAGAAGTTCATTTCACAAATTCACAAAAGCCAGACTTGCCTCGATAGTCTGCCTGAGGGTCTAAACAGATTCCTTCTGGATCTGATGCACATTATTTTTAATGATAGTAACTTTATTCTTGTTTTATTATTGAAATCATACATCCTTTTATGTAAAAACTATGGTAAGTAAAACAGACAAGAGACACATAAAGAAGAAACCAAAAATTCATTTAAACCCACCACTCAGAGGCACCAGGGTAGCTCAGTCGGTTGAGCATCAGACTCTTGGTTTCTGCTCAGGTCATGATCTCAGGGTTGTGAGATTGAGCCCCGCATAGGGCTCCATGCTCAGCACAGAGTCTGCTGGAGATTCTCTCCCTCTCCTCATCTTCACCTCTCACTGCTCCTAGGGTCTCTCTCAAATAAAATCTGGAAATAAAAAAAAAAAAAAACTACCACCCCAAAATAACCACTGTTAGCATTTGGTAAACCAAATGTACCAGTAAGAACCCAAGCTGGTGCCTCGTTTAAAAATGATCCAATGCTTTTTATTTTTTCATGATTTCAGACTGTCCTGCCTGGTTGCTGAGCCTGGGCACACAGGCAGAAGAGCCCTTGGTGAACAGACACCCCAGTCACAGGATGCAAGTCCCAGCTCTGAAATCCCCAGGGCTCTTGTGAGCGTGAGTTCAAATGAAAAACAGCAACAGTGGGAAAATATCTGGTGGGTAGTAAAATGACAAACAGCCCAATGAACACATTTTAAAAGTACATTCACATTTGAAAAACAGAGTTATTAAATTAGCAAGAGGGAACACATTAGACAGGGCAGAGCTGAGTTTCCAAATGTTTTTCTGGAAATAATTAACTTCTGGCGGCAGGCGCTGAGTACCTTCCCTGCAAGTGGGAGGTGGCTCCGGGGCTAGAAACTGGAAGGTGGCCCTGGGGAAGGGCTGTGCGCACTGAGGGTGTGGGGAGGGGTGGGCCCAGGAGAGCAGGCAGGGCTCCCAGCCTCATGAAGCATTTGGGCAGAATGGTAAGAGCACGGGCTGGGAGATCTGGGCCAGTATCTGCTCTCCCACCTACCAGCGGTTAGGATTGCCAGCACGTTTCTTAACTTCTCCATGCCTTGGTTTTCCCATGCGGCAAGCACAGATAATCTAGATTGCTACTTCATTGGATAGTGGTGACCAATATATAGAAGGTTGCAGAGGAATTAGCAGTCTGTGGTGAACACTCAAGCCTTGCAGGGGAGCGCTGTGGTTGCTCCTATCACGAATGAGACAGAACAAGGGCAGGCAAGCGTCCAGGAGGTTTGCAGCTGATGCTGGAGAAGGAAGGGACTGCGCACCACGCAGCTCACCAAAATGACTTGGAATCTTAGAACTAGACTCTTGCTGATTCACTGTAGGCAAGAAATCATGCAGTGAGGTTCAAAGCCGCAAAGCTAGCTCAAGAGCCTCTGGGGAAATAGATCGATCCTGGTGAACTAGTCAGCGATTGCTGCAGTATTGCTGGATAACAACCATCCCCCCCCAGTTCAGGGGCTTACAGCCAGCGAGGGTTTGTGTTTTGGGTTGGTTTGGTTTGCTTTGCTTAGGGGTCTGCAGACGGGCTGGTATGGCTCTGCGTTGGTCCCCAGGGCCTTGCCAGGCCTGCTCCCTGCATCTTATTCTGTTGGCCCTGGCCTGTAGGCAGTGGCTACCCAGTATGTGTCCTTTTCAAGTCAACAGGCAGGAGAGCAAGAGCCACCCCCCCCAACCTGAGAAGCACACGGGTGGCCTCTGCCGACATTGCATTGGCCAAAGCAAATCATGTTAGCCAAGCCTGGGGTCAGCGGGGAAAGGAAGTTACACTGCCCTGGGGTGGGAGAGGAGGGAGGAGGGAAGGAAGACTTGGTGAACAACACAGCAGTCAGTCTCTCCCAGCCAAAAGAAGCAGCCCCATGGACCAGGAGGTGTCTGGGTGTCTGGGTCCCCAGAGCTGGCGGCACCAAGTGCCAACGCAGTGATGATGCTGGCACGTGGGGCTCCCTGGATACTGAACACACAGACTCAGCTGTCTCGTTGCCAGCAGGCAGGCTCTTCAGCCCGTGCTCCCTTCCTTCTGAGGAACAGCATGTTGTGGATCTAGCTCCGCTCACTCGCTCTCTTGTGCCTCCCAAGAGGGGCCTCTGCAAAGCAAATGTCAGTTGTCCTGGGTCCAGCACAGTTCTGGTGATGGGAAATTGATCAAGATACAGAATCCAGGGATGCTAAGTCAGAGGAAGGGGGACGTGGCAAGGTTTGGGGAAGCCCATCCCTTCCATCGGCAAGGTCTTAGGATGGAGGAAAAAGAGCCTGGAAGACAGGACTCTGGAAGTCTAGGGCTCGTTCTGGAGCCATCTGGCACGATCTCTGGCAGAGTGCTTGGCCTCGCATTTCTCTCCGTGGGCCACCTGCTTTGGAATCACTGGGGAAGCTGATTAAAGACACAGGTTCTTTAGTAGCCCTAGCTGGTCCTAACCAGGATCCCAGGGTCAGAGCAGGGGCTGTGTGGGTCACAGCATCTCCAGAGGGTTCTGAGAACCTCAGCCAGTCTCTCAGGACCCAGGAGTTTTGAGCTTAAAAGCAGGGAAGAGAGGGGAACCTGGCTGGCTCAGTCGGTGTAGCCTTTGACTCTTGATCTCGGGGTTGTGAGTTTGAGCCCCTCGTTGGGCATACAGATTACTTTTTAAAAAAATCTTTGTAAAAGAAAAGCAGGGAGGAGAAACAGATGCCTGCTCTCTGGTTTTATGTGCTAATTCCTTTTCCAGCATTCCGTGGTGCTAGCCATGATGTTAAGCCCCCACTAAACTGAGCTACTGCCCATTTTACAGACATGGAGACGGAGGGAAAGGTGGCGCTGCTGGCGCCTCGAGGCCAGCCAGCTGGGCCTGTGGAACCCTTGGCTTCTCCATTCTTCTGGGGGCCCTTCCTCCCAAGTGCTTCGATCCAGACCCATCCTTCCTGGCCCACAGGAGGCAGGATATGGGGAACTGTCAAGACTTTATCAGTGTTTACTGTCCCTTGAGTTCTTTGCCGACTGCATTACGCACATTGTCTCTTTTAGTCCTGTAAGGATCCAGTGAGGTAGTTAATGAGGAGGAAAATAATGTGCAAAGAGATGGAGCGACTTGCTCAATGTCACACAGCTCCCAGCTGTGGACTGCGACAGCCTTGGAGCGTCTTGTCCCCAAACTTAACCCTATACCTGAGCGCCTCTCCTGGTCCTGGTGGCGAGAAGGGGGAGGAAGATGAACCTTCCTCATTGGGCTTTCTGCTCCAAGACCCAGAAGAGGCAACTCAGACGTGCCTCTTAGTGCTTTATCTCTTTCCCCACCATACATCACACACACACACACACACCCTGGTCTCACGACACACACGCACACGTGCACATGTACACTCACCGGCAACCCACACCAGTGCACACAGCAGCTGTGTTGGGTGGCGGACAGTGAGTTTGGGCTTTGCTGCTGCCACTGCTTTGCTCAGAAAGCTGGGAGCCTGCTGAACGTGTCGGCTGGCTTGGCAAAGAGGAAACTGCTCACAGGGTGGTTCTCGTGGGTGGGAAGAGGGGACAGGCTGTGCCAGACACCAGGATCCTGCTGAGACCCAAAGAAGCTGCATAGGGGGGAAGGGAGAGAAGAGAGCAAGGATGAGGGCAAGGAGCCGCCCTTGGTCCCCTCCGGGGCACACAGCGAGGTCGCAGCTCTGGCAGGCAGCATCTGGGCGCCTGCGGGAGGTGAGTAATGGGTCATAAATAATGCATCAAGGTAAGGCAGGGGGCAGCTGAAGGAGGAGTGAGACTCTGGACTTGGAGCCAGGAGACAGGGGAGGGAAGCCCACCCTTGCCTCGAAAGGCTGGGCGCCTCCTGCTTCCCACAGTTTAAGCCTGGGGCACTAATCCTGATGACCACCCACTGGGAGGACAGCGAGACAGAATGTGTGCAAACAGAAAGGTCTGATCCAAATGGGAGGCGGTGTTCCTGCTATTACAGTTATCATGGCTTCTAGAGAGGCAGGAGGTCGCAGTGGGCAGTAACAGCGACTCTGAAGCCACACTGCCTTTGTTCAGTCCCAGTCACTGGCTGTGTGAACAGGAACATGACTTTGCCTGTCTAGGCCTCAGTTTCCCAATCTGTAAAATGGACATAATGATAGCACCCATCACATGGAGCTATGAAGAGGACTGAAGGGGTTAAGCATGCTTAGCACTTGGAACAGTGCCCAGTGCAATGAAGTATCCGAGAGCTGCCTGTTCTGTCCTCTGGACAACAGGCACACTCGTGGTACTTCCGTGCTGGGGCCTGTTAGGACTCATTGTGTGCCTGCTTCCTCCGCCATTCATATATTGAAATCCTAACCCCCCGGGGTGAAGGTGGTAGGAGGTGGGGCCTTTGGGAGGCGATGAGGTCATGAGGGTGGAATCCTCCTAAGGGGGGTTAGTGCCCTCATAAAAGAGACCCCAGAGAGCTCTCTCTCTGCTCCCCACCAACGGGAGGCTGCTGCTGTCTATAATCCCAAAAGGTCCTCCCCGGACCTGGTCTCACACCTCCAGCCTCCAGAACTGCAGACAAGCCACCCAGTCTGTAGTACTTGTCAGAGCGACCGGAGATGCCTAAGACGGGGCGGTTAAGCTGACGTGAGCGTGGGGGCGGTGGTGGGGTGCGCTCTGGACCCTGGCTGGCCCTGCGTGCTGTCCCTAATGATTATGGAGGCTGCAGGTGCGGTGCCCAGAAACGGCATCCTTAGGCCTGAGTCTGTGGGTGGTCAGGATGCTGACTCTCCCTGCCCAGCTTCAGTGCTCACACGCCAGCCAGAGGCTCTGTTCCCCTAGAAGGCCGCTCGTGTCTTCCCTGCGGCCCTAACCAACCCAGCCCGCTGAGCCAACGGCTTTGTCTCAGGATCGAACTCTAACCCATCTTCAGACTTGTGACCTCCCAATTAAGTTAAGCCTCTGATGTAATAAACCCAAAATACCAAAAAAAAAAAAAAAAAAAAGAAAGCACTTTACGTGTCTTTTCAGATAGAAAGTGCGATGCTTACAGTCATAAACCAATTCAGTTCAACGGTCATAGAGTAAACGACCCCCAGGTGTGGTCCTTGGTGTCGGGAGGGACTAGGCCAGGTTTTGATTGCTGCTGGGAACGCTGAGTGCATTCAGGGCTTAGGGCCGCACAGATGTATTTCCTTACAGATCTCCAGGTCCAAAGTCTGAAATGGGTCTCACTGGGCCAAATTCAAGGTGTCCTCAGGGTTGCATTCTATTTGGAGGCTTTAGGGGAGTATCCACTCCCTTGCTATTTCCAGCTTGTAGAGACTGTCTGCTTCCCTTGGCTTGTGGCCTTCCTGTAGCGGCCATCCTCCTACCACCATCTCTGCTCTCTCCTGCCTCTCCTCCATGTTGAAGGACCCTTGTAATCACATCTTGACCCCTCAGAAAATGCAGGATAATCTTTCTATGTTAAAATCAGGTGATCAGCAACTTCATCTCACCTGCTACCTTTGTTCCCTTCTGCCAAGTAATGTGACCTATCCCCGGGCTCCCGGGATCAGGACGTGGACACATCGGGTTGTGGGGGATCGGTCTGCCTACCGCAGATACTAGCATTTGTGGGTTGTCTGTGGTAAGCCCAGCACCGGGTGGGTGGCTTACAAACATTCACTCCCTCTCTTATTTCTTCAACAATATTGGCATATGAGGCCCAATGCCAGAGGCTAAAGCTGAGCAGCCAGTGAGACACAGTCCCTGTCCTCAGGAAGCTCACAGTACAGGGCAGAGAGGGACCCGTGCGTAGACACTGCTGTACGGGCTTTAGGGAGGGTGTTCGAGTCATTTACTTCATGTGTCCACACCTGTTTCTTCCTGTGTAAAATCAGAAAATTAGTCTATGGCCATACCACCCTGAACATGCTGGACCTTCTCTGGTCTCAGAAAAATAGAGTGGCAACTCTCTCTCCAAATGTTGGGAGAATCAAATGAGATAGCATATGTACATACTCTCTTAGCAGTATGCCTCCCACACAGTAGGGGCTTAATGAATGGTAGACTATTAATATTGGTATATTATTATTAAGCATGTGGTATGATAGGCAACAAAGGAGGGGAGTCAGGGAATCAGAGAGTCACATGAGATCCAAATTGACACCCCAGGGATAAGCAGGATTAGCCAGGGGAAGTATAAGAAGTGAAAGAGAGGGTCCCCAGGCAGAGAGAGTGCATGTGCAAAGGCCCTGTGGTGAACAGGACCCTCAATCCTCATGAGACCCTCATACCACCCCAGGTCTCTTGCCGCTATGTATGTATAGGAGTTGTGCTCCCTCCCCAGAGGTCCAGAAGCCATAGGGATCCCCTGGATTCTTAGCATCTAGCTCCAAGGTGGCTGGATTGTTCACTATACATACTTTACTCATCACAAGGATCCTCACCATCGCCGCACTTTGTGGCCTGGAGCCACAAAATCTGGCATCCTAATAGCCACCAACCAGTGGGCCCCGACAAGGTGCCAGGGACTGGACCAGGGCCTCTTCAGTTCACAACTTCTCTCCTCATGGCTTTATAGTTAGATGCATGTGCAAGAGGAGGAAACTTGCCTAACGTCATGCAGGGAATAGATGGGGGAACCCAAGGCTGTCTGACTCCCCATCAGGAGGGCCGCACAGCCAGCAGCCTAGGCTTTGATGGCTCAGCCCCAGGCAAGGAGGCTGGACAGAGGAAAACGGGCTGAGGCAGAGACTTTGGAAAAATATCTACTTTACCCTAGATTCAACTTAGGGGGGCGCAGAGCCTGGGGTGAAGGCCAGGGCAGAGGCCAGGGCATTTGTTAAAAAGAACACACTCCTCTCTTTCCCAGAATAAGTTGCAACAGCAGCAAGCCCCAAGATCAGAAAGGAGACCCTGGCTTGGACGCTTAAGGGAGAGTCCCAGACTGCCCTCCCACCCTCAGCAGAGCCTAGCCTTTCCCAGGGCGGGGACATCTGATCTCAAGCTAATGCAGGAGCCAGAGGGAGCCTCTCAGTTATCTGTTCTTTACCTTGGGTCAAAGCTGGATGGACTAAAGGGAAAAAATGCACGTGGAGGGTTCCTGGTTCAGGGCAGTGGCTCCTGACCTCTCGTCCTCAAAGCTAGCAAACTTGGGCTAACTGTTTTCTCTTGGGGACCCCTGACCTGTATCACATCATGATAACCAGCCTACCTTCTTGGAGTTAAACTTCCCCTCTTTCATGAAATCGTGCTGATACTAAAAGGCAGTTTGTGTACACATATAGCGGAATAAATGACTGGCATCTGTGTGGTAAGGGTTTAGCTCAGCAGGCCTGGGTTCCTGAGATCCTGCACATTCTAAAGAAAGGACTTGCCTTCCCTCCCGCTCCTGGGAGGTAGATAACCTCTGAGCCTCTGGAATGTTCTCCCTATTGCAGCTTGGGTACGTCTGGGGCCATGGGCCACACTGTATGGGTTTGCCCAGGTGGGTGACAGTAATAATATGACTTATGGAGAATGCTGGTTTGGGATTGCCGAAGTCCCTGGGCCCTGCTGCATCGGTGGACCTCTTGGGGCCCAGAGACGGATCGGCTAAGCTCAGTCACACTGGTGCTGCGTCCTTATGGGACCAATAAAACTCTGGACACCAAGGCTCAGGTGAGCCTGCCTGACTAGTCCTCTGCACATGTTTTTGCTCCTGGCACCTAAAGTAAGCCTGTCCCGTGTGACTCCACTGGCTGGGGAGTGGAGGGGGGTGGGAGGTGCCCCTGGAAACTCACGCCTGCTGGCCCCACATGCTGCTCCTGCGCCTTTCCGCTCTGCTGATGTGGCTCCATGTCATTTTGTGAAAATAAGTGGTAACGGTGAGGGGTGATGGCTTTTCCGAGTTCTGGGAGTTCTCTGTGCAAATCGCGGAGCGCGAGGGTAGCCTTGGGGACCCTGGTTACTTCCTCAGTTTCTAGCCTCTGGTCATTATGGGGCGGAGGACTCGGTGGGGACACCATGGCCTGGAGAGGGGAGGCCACCCACCCCTCCCCACCGCGGGCGGTCCAGCCACAGGGCCAAGTCCTCCCCAGGTGTAGGAATGGCACCTGTCTCGTTTAACTCAAGCCTGGGTGGGGCTGGGACAATGACACTGCAGAAAGGGGGCCACTTCTCCCCAGAACTTTGGGAGAGAGGCTCTTCCAGCCATGTGTGTCCTCTTTGGAAAGAAAAATGACACTGTTTCCTCCAGAGAGAGCATCTCCGCTTTCGTCTGCTTCCTGCCAGATTCCGGTCTATCTGGAGCTCCCTCGAGCCTGCAGGAAATCTGCTTCCTTCTGCCCCTTGGGGTTCCCCTGCCCCCTAGAGCTGGATAGAAGACAGCCTGGAGGGCCACCCCACCAGCAGGGCTGCCTTTCCCTAGAACAATTCCTACCCTTGAGGGAAACTGAGGCAAGCTCAACTAGGCCAAACTTCGCTCTGGTCCTTGTGACAAACTAAAGACATTGGTTCCTGAGATTGGGGCCAAATAGCTTACCCCCAGGCCTGCCTCGTTTTTTTTTTTAAACTTGCTATTTGAAATGATTATAGATTTATAGGAAGGTGCAAAAAAGTACAGGAAGTTGCAAAAGGAAAGGTCCTGTGTACTCTTCACTCAGCATTCTGCAATGGTAATATTTTACAAGATCAAAACATCTGGCTTTAAAATGATATTGGCACAATCAGGAAAGTGAGGGCTGGCAACCAGTTCGTCGGTTTCACTGAATGCCCCCAAGAACTTGCCCAGGTGTGAAGACAATGAGGGCTTTAGGCATGCCTTTTTCCCCCTCTGAGGATGGATGGGCTGGCATTGGTAGAAGACGGAGACCAAGTAACCAGGCAAAACGAGGCTGCAGAGTGACCTTAGGAGGTCATCTAAGAGATGTGGGCAAAGCTGTCTTTGGGAGGACTGGGATTGCTTGCAACAAGTTTTCAATAATGAAAACTTGGAAACATCCTGAATGCCTGGTGATTGAGACTGGCCAAGAAGATAATGACACTCCCACACAGTAAAGATAATATAGCTATTGTGATTACGTTGTAGAAGAATAACTTTTATCAGGGTAAATGTTCATGATATACTGGCAAGGGGAAAAAAGAGCAGCAAAAATAATACAGGCAGTATGATTCTTTGGGGGATAACACACACACACACACACACACACACACACACACACACAGAAACTGCTGAAGGATATAAACCCCCAATATATTAACATATTAACACTGGTTATCTTTAGACAATGGCGTTATGAGAGATTTTAATTTTCCTTCTGCATCTTATAAGTTTTCTATTAGAATTTTTTATTAGAATTCTTAAATTCTATTAGGACTATTAGAATTTTTAAAAAATATTGCCAGATCCACCCTTTGTCCTGATGTACAAACTCAGGCTCTGTGTGTCTGATGAGACTTCCGGTGGGGGGTGGTGGGGAGGGGTCCTGCTGCCCTCTGGGGTGGGGGAGGAGATGGTAGGGTGTCCAGAGTTACCTGGAGAGCAAGGGCTGGTCCTGCAGGAGAGGGTCTTTGCATGCAGGGAAGAAAGGGGGCAGCAACATTGCCAATGCGTGGTCCAGGGTGGCCCAGGAGCAGAGAGCAGGTAATCCGGCGCCCGCTGAAATTCCAGATCCAGGCTGAGGCCTGATACTCACTCTCACCCACTTCCTGGTTCTTCACCTTCTGCTCACACACACCCTGCATTCTCTACCTCCTTTACCTTTCAGGAACTCCTGGCAGGGTTTAGCTCTGAGCCTTCCTGAGCTTTGTGGAAGGCCTGGCTGACCTAATGGATGAAGGCTGGATGGTGTCTCCCCCATCATCCCTTTTCCCATCTCCATCCGCTGACTTTCCACCTCTCAGATGCCTCTTCCTCCAGGAAGCTCTCGCTGACTCCTGCAGGCCCCCACCATACTGCATGCTAACCTCAATCACGCATTTTAGCAGAATTGGCCTAGTACCTAGATTATGGGACTCTAAGCTGGTTGGTTTCCTCCCTTAGTGCATAAACCTGGTCCGCTCTGGTTCGCCAGTGCACTCCACAGCACAGGTCTTGGCACCAAAGAGGCACTCAACCAACCCCATAAAAGAAGAGAAAGGATCCACGCTTCTCCCCCTGAGGCCCTTTGGCTCACAGTGAGTGGAGAGTGTGAGTGGGGGGTGGGGGGTGGTTCCTGCCTCACCCTCCCTGCCAAGAGAACAAGCTTCCGTGGCCCCAGGCTCTTCTGCACCTCCGACCCCATCTGCTAGTTCTTTTACTTTACTTTTTACTTGCTCCAGTCATGGTCACGAGGGGGCTGGAGAGGAATGGTGACTCAGCCCAATTCATCACCACAATGGAAAAACCCAGTCACCTGTCCTCCTGGCAGCAGGACCGGAGCTGCCTCTGCGTCTGGAAGAGCAGCAAGCCATACTGCTTTCAAGGTCCCTTCGTCTTTCACCTGCTGAAAAATCAAAGACTTGAAATATGGAGGAGCACCACCGTGGACACTGTAGACCTGCAGCACCGTGAATCTCAGCGACCGGAGCTGCTGTGTTCCCCACACGGTGGCCTCACCGCGGCTTCACAGGTGCCCGGTGGTCGGAAGTGCACACTGTCACGCTTTTGGCCACCAGCACCTGAGTTGCCCTTCCTACAAGGCAGAGCCCACCTCCTCCTAGAGAATCACAGAGCGTCTTTTCCCAGCCTCCCTTGCAGCTTTGGCAGACGACCTGCTCTGGGCGCCTCCGATCAGACACGCGCATGCTTGACCATGATTTAGAGATGAGTGGCACAAGGAAGCCAAGGCCACATGGGAGACCATGCTGGCGAGGACACAGAAGCAGCAGCAGCAGCACCTGAGGCTTCAGAGGCAGCCATGGTCCCGCTGGATGGAGTGCCCGGTGTCCGTGCCCATGGGCAGCGCCAACTGCAGCAGCTGTGCCCACAGACAGCAGTGGCAGCTTTGCCACCAGACCAATGCTGCCGCGTTGGGCCAGAGCTGCCTGCCCTCCTTTTAGCAAAGGCTTTTCTGCTTCAACTAGCCATCATCAGGCTCTATTTGCTGCAGCCGCCGAGACTGCTGCATTAGCTGGAATTTCCAGATGGGGAAATGAAGGCTCAGAGGCATCTTCAGAAAGGCTGTGTCTCGTCTCCAGCAGAGGTGCAGGCCACTCTCCTGCCCATTTTACATGGCAAAGGGGAAAGTCCAGCAAAGGCAGGGACTCAGGCAGCACCTTTCAGGTCCTTAGGAGCAAGGCCAAGGGATGCGTCTTAGAGGCCCCAGTCCCAGCCACCAGCTTGGCCCTCTGCCGGGCTCTGCCCTCCTCTGTTCAAAGCCCTGCCATCTGGCCCGTCCTCAAACAGCACTGCCTCCGGCACAGGGTGTTAAAGATGAAGGGAGCCCAAGAGCAGAAGGGACTGAGAGCTGGCCCTTCTGCTGACTCAGCAGGGACTCCTCCTTTCCTGGCATGACTACCATCCCATCCAGAAGGGGCCAGGCCCCCTCTACCTGCTGGTTCCCCAAGCTAAGCACCTATGCTTGACGCAACAGCCCCCCGCCCCAGGGGTGGGGAGTGGGGGTTCTTGCAATTATATTTCTTCACCATCGATTAAGTGTCCATTTTTAAGGGTTCAAACCTGTAACCTACCCCACCTGAATGCTCGCCTGGGGTTCATGAATTACCTGAGCCTCCTGGATCGTGTGTTCCAGTTCAAGGCCATGGCAGATGCCATTCTGCACACAGACAGACATGTCATAGTGTCAGAGCTTTTGTTAGGCAGCACTGAGACCCTCCTGGGGCCTGTGTTCCCCCCCCAAGGAATTCAGAACAGGCCTCATGAATTATGTTACTAGAATATCCACAGTTAGTTTTGTTTGATGACTAGGTGTGAATTTATTAAAAAGGGCGGAACTCAGGGAAGCCTGAATCTCTAATACAATCATAACAATTTAATCATCAATAACAGCAACTATTCAGTGATCACTTAAACCACGTGTCAGACCCCACACTAAGCATTTTCTTCATGAGCCATCATTTAACTATTTTTTAAAGATTTTTTAAAATTTATTTGACACACAGAGAGAGCACAAGCAGGAGGAGTGGCAGGCGGAAGGAGAAGAAGTCTTCCGAGTGGGGAGCCCAATGTGGGACTCCATCCCAGGACCCTGGGATCATGACCTGGGCCGAAGATAGAAGTTTAACAGACTGAGCCAGCCAGGTGCCCCCCCCATTAATTAATTGTTACAAGAACCCTCTGAAAGTTCATCAACCCAATTTCAGAATATGGCACGAAAGCTCAGAGAGGGTGAGTAGTTTGTTGGACATCACACAGCCAGGAAATTAACCACCCAGCCTGTGCTCTTAAGGACTGGCTCCAGACTTCTATATATAGAACCACAGTCTCCTGGATGTTTTGGTCACACAGGTCCACTCTGTCACCACTGACATCACCCATCCCCTTCACAAAAGTGGAAAGTGAGAGGCTGGGATTTCCCCAAGGTGAGCCCCAGGGCTGTAAGGAGAACCCAAGTTTGCTGCCTTCCATGTGATTCTTATACTGTACCCCAAGCAGGAGCATGCACCCCATCTTGGGCAGCCAAGTCTTACCGGCTTCTTCAAGGCAGGAGAGTCAGTTCAATGCCATGGCAGACTCCAACATAGCCTGGAGCTGAGGGAAAGCCATGACCTTAGCCCAAGCCAGCCCAGACAAAGGGGAGGAAGTGCTGTAGGATCTTCTTGACCTCCCACCCAATGTCATCCTGAATCTCCCGAATGACTGGTCCAACTCACGGTCTCTGTAAAAAAAAATAGGCTTGAATCCCGGAGAAGGCAGATCCCTGAGCAAGGTCACCGGCAGGGCCTCAACAGAGCCGCCGAGCCGTCTCCACAAGCACTGTTCTGGGCTATCTTGCCCAAGTAAATTCTTTCAGGTCATCAGATTTCCATTCTCCCTACAGTTGGACTCCATCTAGGGGCTTTGGCGCTGCCTCATTTGGGGTGACAGGTGAGAGCAACGTCACTGGGCCAGACCAGAGTGAGCCTGAGAAATACAGGGCTGGGCCAGTTCCCCTCCCTGAGGAGAGCAGAGACGCTGACACTCTGAGCGGGACCCTGGGGACCCAGAACACCTTTACCGGGAGACCATCACCCCCCCCCCCCCACGAGTTCCCCCAAGGAAACCCTGGGGCTCTGAAAACTGGACAAGGCTCCAGGGCCCCTGAGCACCAGGTTCTTTCCGACCCCCCCGCCAGGGCTTTTCCGGATCGGCTCCCAGGCGGCGGCGGGTGGGGCCAAGCCGCACGGGCGGACGGAGGAGGCTGCTGTCCCCACCGGCTGGCCAGGCTTCCCCTCGGGAATCTAAACAAAGACGGACGCAAAGTCTCCCCCCTTCCCGGGAGCCCGACGCCGCGCGACCGCAGGGGGACAAGTGGGGCGGGCGGGGGTCTTCCACCGCACCCCGCCGGCACTCAGCGGCGGGGCCCCTTCCCCCCGGACGCCCGCTGGGCGCTCCCGCCACCGCAAGAGGTGGAAACCCAGCGCCCCGGAGCGCCCACGCCCGCCACACCCACGTGGGCACGCCCCCCGCGGCGTACCGCCCCCAGCCCGGCCCCCGCCCCCAGCAGCGGCAGCGAGGCGGAGGGGCTCCCTGCTGTCGGCACCTGCACCCGCGCGTTGGCGGCCCCGGCGCCGAGGCCCCGCTCCCCGCCTGCGCGTCTGTCTCGCTCACATCACCCTCGGTGAGTCGGCGGCGCCCTCGGCCCTTCTCCCCCATTCCCCACTTGCCGCGGCGGCTGAGGCCAGTCCACCCACCCGGAGCCTTCTCCCCGCGGGCCCCGAGACTCTCCAGCCGCGCGCCCCTTCGCTCCCGGCACGTTTTGCTTACGAGGGTGGCGCCCCCTCCCTCCTTTCCCGCCAGGCTCGGGGACCCCCGGGTGTCGCGGTGGGGAAGGCGCGGGTGGCAAGTCTTCTTTGTTAGGGCTTACGGGCGCCGAGGGCCCCCCGCCCGCCGCTGCCGGGAGTGTCACCCGCACCCACCCTGCGCGCTCCCTCCGCCTCCCGGAGCTTACCCCGACCAGGTGGCGGCGCGCGCCTTTTAGGGGTGCGCGGTCGTGCAATTGGTGGATTTTTTTAACCCGTTTTGGAGGGAGGGGGAGCGCGGCGAGTGGGGGGGGGGCGAGAGCGCTCCTGGCTCCCGGCAGCTCCGCCTGCCTTGCTCCTGTCTCTCCTGCTGCTCGGCTCCTCGCCTCCCGCGCTCCTCTCCCGGCCCGGCAGAGCGCGCTCCCCGACGCCGCAGCGCGGAGATGAAGGTGCTGGGACACAAGATCGAACTGCTGACAGGTACCGCCGGCTCTGCCCGCGGCCGCCCCGGAGCGCGGCCCTCGCCGCCCGCTACTTTCCGAGTTGGAGCGGGAGCCCGGCGCGCCGGCCGGGGTTTGGGGCGGCTCGGGCTCAAGCCGGAGGAGGGGGTGCGGTTGCCAGCTGATTCCGAGCTTGTGCGCTTGTCTGTTCCTGTGCGGAGCCCGGCGGCGGGAGAGGACGTGGGGCTGTGCTCTGCCTGGCTGTGCTCCAGCCCATGGGGCCGGCGTTTCGCCGGCCGGAGCGCGGGCCGGGGAGCGGCCCCTTGGAGTCTCCGACTAGCCGAGCACTACTCAGGTTATCGAAAGGGAGCTCAGAGCCCCTGCCTTCCAATCAGTGTCCCCTGTAAAAAAAAAAAAAAAAAAAAAAAAAAAAAAAAACAAACCTCTCTGGGCTCTCACCAGGACCCCTGCCAAAGGCCTCTTATCTCCTGCTCCGCCACGACGATCTGAGCGCTTCTCCCTAGCAAGAGAAGTTTCTTCCTAGGAGTAGAGGCCAAGTGGTCTGGGAAGTGGGAAGCGAGACGGGACCCAGCTGGCGGGGACCCTGCGCCTTGGGGCCCCGTGGAAACCACCTCCAGGTTGCTGTGGCTGGAGATCAACAGAGGACGCTGGGTATGCCCAGAAGTGGAGGCAGAATAGAGAGTAGGGTCAGGGGAGCTGGTATCTGGAAGGTGGGAGAGCTCTCCCAGGCATGAGGTCATGGAGACTCAGGCAGGGGGAAGGGGGCTAGAAATGGAAACATCCTGGACCCCCCTGCCCCAGTCCCAGGGCCTGGGTGGTGGAGGTGCTCAGTCAGTGTGTACTGGGGGGATCTGTGTCCTTTGGCACCTGGCAGGCTTTGGTTCCTGACCTCCAGGACTGAAACCGTCTGGTGCAAGAGAACAGAGCACAGGAACCCTGGTACAAGACAGGGAAGGGGGCAGCAGTGTGGGGGTGCACTCAGGAAACAGGTTGGAGTCTGAGGTCGCTGGAGGGAAGCAGAGAGATTTGAGCACATGGCAGTGTTTGAACTGGACCCTAAAAGACCATTTCTGTTACTGGAGAGAGAGGTGGCGTTCCAGGCTGCAGATGGAGAGACCTGCTCATACATAGGCCCTGGGGGTGATGCAGAGGCTGGAGAGGCCGAAACAGGGAGAAGGAGGTCTGGTGTGCTTTCAGGCTGTGAGTGAGAGCTAACTCACCTGCGGCTCATGACAGGCTCACAAGGGAAGCGCTGGAAAATCTGCCCAGGTGCTCAGCGGGGCCACCTCTGAGCCCAGTTAGCCACCGGGGCTGGCCCTCCCCTCCCTTACCAGCTTTTCCTTGTAGAGCTCACTTGAGGCGGGCCAGCCCACAGGACTTTAAAGGGAACTGCACAGGCCACTGCTCTTGCTAATGCCCTTGAGGGAAGTTTTTACAAGCCCGTGGGTGTTTGAGCCCTACATGGAAGGCAGAACTTCTGGATCCTCCCCTTCCCCTCTTTGGCTTCAGAAGGGCCTGGAGGAAGAACGCTCTCAGGAGGTATGTGTGGGGGCTCCAGTGGGGGGTCCAGCTTTGGCGTCCCAGGGACAGTGTGCTGTTATCTCTTGAGTACTGGGGTCAGGGCCCCTCCTCCCTCATCAGACAGGCTTGAGCAGTTCTGGCAGACCCTTTAAGCCTCCTCCCCCATCCTCCCTGCTGGCCAGCTGGAACAGGATCCCCTTAGGCACTGTCACACTGTTGTGGGTCACAGGCCCCCACCCTTGCACCTCTCACCAGGGCCTGAAAACCAGTGCATCCCTTTGCTCTCTGCTTTGTGGTCTTTGCAGCCATCCCCCCAACCCCTTCCTGTCCTCTTCTTTGTCCCACAGACAAGTGTTCAAATCCCAACCCCACTGCTCCCCAGCTTAACTTTGTGACTTCAGGTTTGTCCTCTTAGAGATGGAACTTCTGACCCCTTCCTCTGAGAGTCGGCATGAGGCTCTCTGAGGTAGCACAGGTGAGGGGCCTTGCCCCAGTGGGCACCTCTGGGGCTTCATCTTCCTTCTGGTTCCTTAATCTTTGCTGTTCCTATAATGGAGAGCCCCCACCCCTTCCCCTGGCTGGTTGGCCCCTAACAAGTTTGGTTCTGTCCCTACTCCACCTTACCCTGCTCACATATATCTATGAGATTTTGACCCATCTCTTCTGGATGATGAGCAGGTCAGGTCAGCACAGTGCCCAGTTTATTGTGGAGGCATACAGCAAGTGTCCCATAATTGTCGTCGGAACCCAGGCACACCTAGCCTGTCCATCTGATATGTCTCCAGGATAATTTCTTAGAGACCTGTAACCCCCTGCATCCCACGTCAGCATTAGCGAATGATTCATTAAACCTGTTGGCTGAATTCCTACTTCTCTAGCTTGTTTATAGTTTTCACATTCTCCCTATTTGTTATTATGCCCATTTTCCCAGTGAGGTCAGTCCCTTCATACAGCTGGGAAGAGGTGGAGCTCAGCTTCGGCCCTGAGTCCTGAGTCATCCTATGTGTTCAGACTGCCTGGCTTCAGGCCAGTCTTTGAGCTGCTCTACACTGCTCCCATCTGTAAAATGGGATCATCACAGTACCTACCTGCTTGTGTTCCTGAGCAGTGAGCTGTGAGAACAGGCATGAATGCTGAGGGCAGTGTCCGGCAAGCAGACAGCAAATGGCAGTTGTAGGGCCAATGTCCCCAAGTTTTTTCCGTGTCCTGGGGTCTCATCTTCTGGAATGTTCCAGTTCTTTCTCTGGCTTCTCCACACAATCTAGATTGCCCTGAGATGTGCCCCTAGGGGACTCTGCTAAGATCTCAGGTTCCTGTCACATGGGACGAATTGGGGCACAGCATCTGGAGTGACATCACAGCTCTGACATCAGGTGCGGAAAGCCAGGTGCCCCTCCCCTGTGGGGTCAGGAAGGTGTCCGGAAGGTGTCATGCGCAGCCTGAACATGTCTATTTGTTGCAGAGAGAAGTGGGTGGTAGGGGCCGTTCTAGGAAGTCTCACGGAGGACTGATGCCCACGGTGACCAGCATTTTCCAGATGCCCTCGGTGTCTTGACGGGTGGGGAGGGCAGGGATTTGGTGACCAGAGAATGTAATGTCAGGGTCTCCTTTCTTTTCTCAGCTCCTCAGAAAATTCTTAATTTCTCTGAGCCTCCGTCTCCTGGCCAGCAAAATGGGAATAGGGGCCGTCCCTCATGAGCACCGTGAGAAGGAGCCCAGGACACTCCCAGGCCCATGCACAAACTTGCTACCATCCTAGAAGGCAGACTTTCAGTGACTTTTGTGGGGGCAAGCAGGCCATCAGTCTGCTTGCACAGAGGAAGGTGATGGCTCGTGTGCGTTTGTACGCAAACTGTATGCCTCCAGGGTGGCTTAGAGACCAGAGAGAGCTCTAACAGGGCGATTTGGGATCCTGGTGTGGTCCCTTGGGAGCCTTAATACTGGATGTTGGAAGTGGCTTAAAAATACCCAAATTTAATCACTTGATGTGTGATTAAAAAGCCAAACTTTTGCCTGTTCTGTCTGGAATTTCAGTGTCGTTTTAATGCATGGAATATGTAGTCCCACACAATTTCGTAGACGACCTTTAAATAGTGTTTGAGTCTTGGCAGGTGTGTTGACCCACATTTTACATGTGGGGGAAAATGAGAAGCATAGATTTATCCCAGGAGGCTGAAAATAGGATCCCCAAACCTTATCTCCCGTTCATCCATTTCAGCAAACGTCGCGGCTTCGGTGGGGGGCAGGGGGACTGCAGGGTGGGTGCGGGGGACACCCACCCAGGTAAGGAGGCTGGTCTGCAGGCAGAAAAGACTTTAGAGTTGGCCCAGGGCCCCAGGTTGGGGGAGGGGCAACTTTTATGAAGGGCACGTTGGCAATGATGTATCAGAAGTTCAAAAATATGTGTGATCTGTGACTCAGCAGTTGAATTTTTAGGAACAAATAAAGATGTGTGCAGAGGTGTTTGTTCAAGGATGTTTATCCTGTAGTTGTTTAGAGAAGAAGAAAAAAAAACTGGAACAATATAAGTGCCTAACAGCAGAGAGGATAAATGGATGCGAGTGCTGTCATACCAGGGAACCCCAGCAGCTGCAAATCATGCTACCTAAGGTGATTGGGCCACCTGAGCAGACGTTCCCTTACATTCCTAATGATAATAAAACAGTGACGACAGCTCACACCTGTATGGCATTTGGCACGTGCTGGGGCCCAGCCCTGAGCACTTTCTGTATGTTCTAACAACCCTTTCAGGCATGTGCTATTATTTCCTCCTTTTTAGAGATAAGACCAATGAGGCACAGAGAGGTTAAATAACTTTCCATAAGTCACACAGATGATGAATGGCTAGCTGGAATTTGAACTAGGATATCTGGCTCCAGAGTCCCAAAATATGTTTCCAAACAGTGCGGGGTTTTTTTGTTTGTTTGTTTTTAGAAAAATCCCTCTTCAGCATGTTGATCAGCAGTGAAAAATGATGAAAGGGCATAAGTAAAAATGTCAACGGTGGTTTCCTCTGGCGAGTAGGGATTATATGTGCTTTTCACTTTTTTTTTTTTCTTTTCTGTGTCTCTGACTTTTCTCAGAGAATGTGTGTTACATGAAACTCGAGTTCTATTTTTAAAAACTAAAAATGAACAAACGCAGAGGGGAAAGTGCTAAATGCTGGGATTCTGATGAAATCAACCCAGTGGGAACTCAGAGGAAGAGCTGAAGTCCAGGGCTAGGGAGGGGGTGTTCTTGGAAAACTTGAGGGCAGAGCCGTCCTTCAAGGTGGATACCGAAGTCGGTTTTCCGTAAGTGCAGGGAGGAGAAAGCCACCAAGTCACCCAGAGCACAGTGAACAGTCAGACACACACAAGGACGGCCAAACCACGGTGGGGGCAGGGGTGCACTAGGTGAGTAACAGCCCCCAAAGATACTCAGATCCTAACCCCTAGATCCTAGAAATGTTACCTTATAGGACAAGAGACTTTGCAGGTGTGATTCAGTTAAGGCACCTGAGATGGGGTCATTCTCCTGGAATAGCCAGGTAGACCCTAAATGCAACCACATGTATCCTTATGGGGGAGGGAGGCTGAGGGGGATTTGACCGCAGAGTATGGAAGAAGGTGATGGGGCACCTGCACCAAGACTCCTCCCTTGCACGCTCCTGGCCTTGAAGGTGGAGGACAGGCCATCCGTCAAGGAGCACAAGGAACAGGGTTCTGGAAGCTGGAAAAGGCAGGAAAGCAGATTCTCCCCTGGAACCTCCAGAGGAAGAATGGTCCTGCCAATACCTTGATTTTGGCCCAGTGTGATGAAGTTTGGATTTCTGACCACCAGAACGATACGACGATAAATAAGTCTTGTTTAAAGCCTCCGAGGTGGTGGTGATTGGCTAGAGCAGCCCAGGAACCCAGATCCGGTGTGCAGAGCCAACTCGGAGCCTCTCCGGAGTCTGGACAGACGGTGGGGTTGGTTGGGGGAAGCTGGTTCTGATCAGCCCTGGCCCCGTGACCCCTAGTTAAGCTGGCAGGGTCAGCTGAGAGAGTGCCTCGATGCTGTTCTGTAAGCAGAAGACCACCCCATGAGCATTGACACGAACCTGTCTCTGCATGGGGACAGAGAGCTCTGGTTGCAGTCATCAAGTGCTCGAAACCCCAAACCACAGATGAAAGGCACGCTCTAGCCAGAGCGATGGCACATCGTAAGCCCCACAACAAATACCTTGGAGGATCTAAGTGCTTTTTCAGTTCACCTTTTGGGAGAGACAAGGCCAGGCAGGTGCTGCGTGCCTGGTGATGCACCCTGTCTCCAGCAGGTGCGATGGGGGGACCCTAGCCTCCTGGGGTACTCTTTCTGGCCTATCGTCTGGCTAGCCTGGGGGCGTCCCATAGCCAAGTCCGCAGTTTGTAGCCAGGATCTTGTTCTGTGCAGCCGCGAGCATTTCCTCCGGGGGCCGGGCTTGAGGGTGCCCGAAGTCTTCCCCGTGTTTGCATTGAGGAGTAGAGATGGACTGCTGGGTCCCGGGGCCTGGGAGTAGAACAGGGAGGCTAGCTGGATGTCCACCAGGCTGCCTGGAGAATCCCATCTGTCCCACCCTGAGTCCTTGCACGAGCTTTCCCTTGTGCCTACGGTGAGAGCTCTTAGCCCACCTCTCTCAAAGGCTTGGCCAGTTCCAGAATATTTGCTGGCGTCCTGGGACAGGGTGGAGGGGGCTGTTATGGTCGCCCGGAAGTCCCTTGCGATCTGAAGTGGTCATCTAGGAGGCCTGGAGGCCCCAAGATGTGCTGGGCTGAAAAAGCCCTGAGCGGCTGGAGTGGACCGTGCCGTTGTCATTCGAGTGTGGAGATGAGCTCCTGCCTCCAAGCCTGTGAGCCTCCCTTCCCCCACCCGGGCCCCGCTGCCCCTGTGTGAGCGCTGGACCATTTTCGGGAGAAGACCCTGGACATTGTGTGAGGACTCTTCTTTGCAGAAACTGAACATAGAGTGACACCGAGGGGACTGGGGGCTGTCTGTGCAGCACAGTGGACCGAGGGCACACAGGGCCACCAGACTCTCTCTCCCCTCCCCCCAACTCCTACCTGTTCAGTCCTTTGGGCTGGTTAGGTTCTAAGTCAGGCCCTGCCTCAAGATGGCGGGGACGCCAGGGTGGCTCAATGGATTAAAGCCTCTGCCTTCGGCTGGGGTCATGATCCTAGGGTCCTGGGGTGGAGCCCCGTGTCGGGCTCTCTGCTCAGCAGGGAACTTGCTTCCCTTTCTCTCTGCCTGCTTGTGATGACTGTCTGTCAAATAAATAAATAAAATCTTTAAAAAAAAAAAATGGCAAGATGGCAGCGGGCTCTCAGACCATCCTCCTCATCACCTCTACCCCTAAGGAGGCCAGCATAGGCCTGGTCCTGACTGGAGCTCGCAGCCCTCCCTGTCTCTGAGGCCAGGCCCTCTGTTGCATTCACATGGTTCCCAGCCCCCATCTCCTGCCTCACGCCTGCTTTCCCCTCTTCTCCTTTCTCTGGGCTCAGTCACCCCCTAGCTGGCCCCATCCGGTCTCATGAGTTTGGGCCCCAGCTCTGTGGTGATGTCAGCAGCCCAGACCAGACAGGTGCAGCTGTATCCACTCAAGATTACACCTGTCCCCAAGCTGTCCCCCAGCCTCTTGTTCCCAGCTGTCTTCCTCCAATAGCTCAGAGCAAAACCCAAGTCACTGTTGACTCTTATCCCTTCCTTATGCCCCACGTCCAATGGCCCACAGCTCTCACCGGCCCTGCCTTGAGGACGCACTCAGAATCGGAGGACTTCTCCACCTCCACTGTCACTTTCGAGTCTCTTCTGGATCTTTGCAGCTGGTCTCCGTGTTCCCACCCCCATGTCTGCTCCACACAGAGCAGGTGGAAGGAGTCTTTAAAGTGCCAGAACGCTCCAGGGCCCCTCACTCAGAGAAGCCAGAGTTCTTCCAACAACATTCAAGGCACAATATGGTCTGATGCTCCTGCCCTTACTGCTCTGTCCCCAGGTCCTTCCCTGCCACCGCCCCTCCAGCCATGCCGGCTTCCTCGCATGTATCTGCACGTGTCAGGCAAACGGTTGCCTCAAGCCTCTGCCCTTCTCTCTGCCCTGAGGGCTTCTCCACGTCCGCAGGGCCCGCTCCCTTACCTGCGTGCACCGTTCAGCCCCCTAGCCCCGCCGTCTGGTCCCTTCTCTCACACCGCTTCCTCGGATAACTTGGCGCATCTGACACTGTATTCATTTACTCAGACATGTTCATTGCCGCTTCCACTAGAAAGTTCCAGTAGAAAGTTCCCCATAGGATGTCTTGTCTGTAATGGTCTCCAGTGCCTAGAACGGTGCCCACCACACAGTAGGTGCTCAGTCAGTATCTGGTGAATAAATAAATGCAAGAAGGACTTAGGTCTGAGCCACGTGGTCGTGTCTGGAGCTGTGGTTCTCCGCACCTGAAGCCCATGGGTTGAGAATAGAGCAGGGGGGATGTCTCCCAAAGAGAAACCAGGGGCCATGACGAGAAGAAGGGACCTGGGTGCTGAGTGAGTCCGACAAGGCCCCTTCTGGAAACATTATGTCTGAAGTGGAAAGATGCTGGGAGTTGCGTGGAGTGAGCCCTTCTCTGCTAGGGGAATGCTGTTCCTGGAAACACTAATGATGACGGCATTGTGGGGGGATCGGGGCTTCCTGTGGGAAAATGCCCAGGAAGAAAGCTTCTTACTCTCTCTTTAATTCAGACCATATTGCAGCCCCCTGAGCTGGACGAGGCTTGTTGCCTTAGCTTACCTCTTTGAATCTTGCACAAAGATCCAGGACCAGTATATCTTGGTTTCTGGGAAACTTGCCAAATGAGACAGATACCCAGCTGAATTCAAGCACTGGTGTTAAATCAGCTTGAGAATCTGTGGCCCAAAAAAAAAAAAAAAAAAAAAAAAGCCAAACTGGGCTTTTCAGCTAATTAAGGTAGGTCATGGTTACCCATATCAGCATAGCTACTGTGAGCCTATGAGGGGTGAGGGAGAAGGGGCTGGCTCACTTACTGAAGAGCAACGGAGAGGACTGCTTCATGGATTATGCTGCCCACAGGAAAGGGGAAGCTCAAGTTCTGGCTGAGCTCTAGCATCCCCCTGATTTCCTTTGGGCAAGCCCTTTCCTTTCCCTTTGCTTCCTGCTCCTTCAGCATGTTAGAGTGGGCCTCCAAGAAAAATGTCCCATGTTTAGATAGTTTGAATAGAATGGGACAGAAAACCCAAGATAATGATAGATTGACAAGATAAAAGTGTATTTATTTTATAAACAGCATCTGAAGATAGGCCATCCAGAATGATGGCTTCATGACTCTCAGGTACCCAGACTCCTTAGTATCCTGCTCCAGGGTCCAAAACAGCTGCTGAAGCTCCCACCATCACATCTATATTCCAGTCAGCAGGAAGGAGGGTGGACTGAAGAATGGCATGTCTCCTCCCTTTAAATCACATGTTTCCATTTACATCTCTTTGGCAGAATGTTGTCATGGGGTCATAAGTTTTATTCCTGTGATCCACCTGCCCATCTGAAATGTAGGGATGTAGGGGCTCCCGACCCGGCTCAGTCAGTAGAGCATGCAGCTCTTGATGTCAGGGTCGTGAGTTCAAGCCCCAGGATGGGTGTAGAGCATACTATAATTAAATGAACGAATGAATGAACAAATAGTGAATGAATCCCAAGTTTAAAAAAAAAGAAAGTATAGGGATCTATTCTTAAGGAAGACGGGGAGAGCTGATATTGGTGGACAATTAATCTCTGCCACGGTGGGACTCTCTTATTGGTTCCCTACAGCAGCTGCCCACATGGAATGTGTTACTGGGATTCTAGTTCCATCTCTCCTTGGTCCAAGTCTGGGGTTGGAGGTTTAGTATGCCTGTGCTTTATCCCTATTCGGTGATGTGCACCGAAACAGAGCTTCCACACCCTTGCCGAGCCTCAGCAGAAGGAACTTTTATGAAAGAGTTCTGTTATGTCAACTCCGAGACGCGTATCTTTTCCGTACTTGAACATCTAAAATGCAGTCTGTGTCAGTGAGGCAGGCTCAGCAGCTGTCCTTGCTGCCTCCCGCACTTCTGAGTTCTCAGTGGGAGGAAAATCCTGGAGATGATAGGGAAGCCCTGATGTCAAATGCTGACGTCAGAGGAGCGGGGACTGCGTGGAACAGCACACAGCTGCAACAACTTCGAGACAGAGTGACTCAGGGGCATCGCGGACCCTGAATGTAGGGAGGTTTTAGGAAGACCTTAAAGAACTTATTTCATGTGTACGTTCCTTTTTAATTTACAAGAGTGATAGATGCTTTTAAAAATCTGGGTCTGGGGCACCTGGGTGACTCAGTCTGTTGAGCGTCTGACTCTTGATTTTGGCTCAGGTTGTGACTTGAGGTCCTGAGATCAAGGCTGGCGTCAGGCTCCATGGAGCCTGCTTCAGATTCTCTCTCTCCCTCTCCCTCTGCTTCTCCCCACCTTTCTCCCCTTCTCAAACAAGGAAACAAAAAGTTTAAAAATCTGGGTATGAGTCTAAAAGATTAAAGGACAAAAAAACTAGATAAAGTACGTACAAAGAGTTCTGAGTAATAAGAACTCATTATATGAGCAGCACTTCTAAAATTACTTTGTGAGGACGCCTGGGTGGCTCTGTTGGTTAAGCATCTGCCTTCAGCTCAGGTCATGATCCCGGCCGGGGTCCTGGGATGGAGCCCTGCACTGGGCTTCCTGCTCAGGGGGACTCTGTTTCTCCATCCTCCCCTCCCCACCACTCATGCTCTCTCTTGCTCTCTCCCTGTCTGAAATAAATTACATCTTAAAAAAAATATATAATTACTTTGTATGTATCCTAGGAGTAAACAAATAAGCAAAAATATTATGGAGGATGAGGGCCAGACTTCTTACCATGACAGAAAAAAATTACAAAAAGGGGGGAAATTGGAAAAAAATTATTTTTTTTTTTTTGAGCATGCCGCTCTTAATCTCAGGGTCATGAGTTCAAACCCCATGTTGGGTGTGGAGCCTACTTTAAAAAAAATTAAAATTAAAAATTTCTTTAAAAAAAACTGGTGTTGAATTAGGAATTGAAGGTATCAGTATAAATTTCAGATTTGTGCACACACACTCGGATAGATACAGAAGTGTGTGTGTGTTAATGTACTGACATACATATCCTAACTCTGCCTGTTGAGACCACCTATAACAATGGCACCCCAGTGGCGGTGAGCATCCCTAGTGCTTAAATCTTGGTTTCTAAACAGCACCCTGCAATGCAAGGAGACTGGGCTCCCTGGAGAAGCGGTCGATTCCAGGATTCAGGCAAAGAAAATACGAAGTGAGTTTTGAACATCATAAGGGGCTAGAAAATAGAAGCTACTCAGAAAGTAATGGGTGTGAGTTAAAGAACCCAACTTGGAGAAGCCAACATTTGGAGAAGTCAACATGAAGGAAACCCCCCGCCCCGCGCCTCGCAATGGCCCAATCTGACATAGTTTAAACAATGAAAAAATGATAGCAATGGATTACAACCCACTCCATAGAATAACTATCCCCGAGTCCATACCCATGTAAACGAGTCATTGAATGAAGAAGTAAATGGAAGAGGAAGGAGAGCTCTTTCTCACAGGAGGACTCCAATTAATAAATGGAGAAGGGATGCTCGAAACAGAAAAGTATCCTAAGAAAACATGACTAATAACTGTAGGCAAGAGGTGTCCATAGCTGCTACGATTAGTGGGGGAAACGGTGATGGGAAATAGGAGGTTGCCTAATCTGAAAGTGTCCTCTCACAAGATACTAATTACAGAGAGAAAGTAGTAACTTCAGAGAAACCTGCAGACACGACCTGAATCAAGGGGTCAAGGTCAGCATCCCCAGCAGTAAAACAGACTGACATCACCTACTTACTAGTGGACTATGAGGAGAAGGGCACATGGTGTCTGTTCTGTTCTGTTCTTCCCAAAAATGCGTAACCTCGGCCTGAGCCTCAGGAAACGACAGGCAGGCCTGAACTGAGGGGCGTCCTGCAGAGGTAACCAGTCCGTGTTCATCACAAGTGTCAGCATCATGAAAGACAGAGACAGATGGAACAACTGAGTCCACAAGAACTATCAGCAACGTGGATCGTGGATTGGGACATAATTGGGAAAACTGTTGAAATTGATGCAAGGTCTGTAGACGACTTCACAACATCGTGGCAGTGTTTCGTTTCCTGCCCTCTCTAGTTTCTCCTAGTTGTGTTATAGTCTTGTAGCACGATGACATTAGGGGAAGCTGGGTGACGGGGGTGTGGGCGATTTCTGTGCTTTGTTTTTTCTTCACTTTCTCTAGAAAGTTGAAATTCTTTCAGGATTGGGACGCCTGGGTGGCTCAGTTGGTTGGACGACTGCCTTCGGCTCAGGTCATGATCCTGGAGTCCCGGGATCGAGTCCCGCATCGGGCTCCCAGCTCCACGGGGAGTCTGCTTCTCTCTCTGACCTTCTCCTAGCTCATGCTCTCTCTCACTGTCTCTCTCTCAAATAAATAAATAAAATCTTTAAAAAAAAAAAAAGAAAAAAAATTCTTTCAGGATAAAATGTTTAAAGTGGGGGATGGGTTATGTCTGAACTGGCAAGGTTTTTTTCTCTTCTGTTGATACATAAAATGTTAGTGTGAGTTAGAATCAGTGATATCTTAGATTTGATCACATCTGCTGTGTGGAGTAAAAATCTCCTGCTCTACCTTCCAAACCATATCCTTCCCTAGAGATAAGCACTCTTAAAGCTCCCCTGACTCAGGTGAGGACTTTTTTTTTTTAAGATCTTATTTGTTGATCTTATAGCTCCATAGGGAGACTATGGCTCAGCAGGGAGACTGCTTCCCCTTCTCTCTCTGCCTACTTGTGATCTCTCTCACTCGCTCTGTCAAATAAATAAAACCTTAAAAAAAAAAAAGATCTTATTTGTTTATTTGAAGGAGAGAGAAAGAAGCACAGGCAGGGAGGAGGGGCAGAGGGAGAAGGAGAAGCAGACTCTCCACTGAGCAGGGAGCCCGATGTGAGCCCGGACCCTGGGATCATGACTAGAGCTGAATGAAGGCTGATGCTTAACCGACTGAGCCACCAGGCACCCCTGCCTTTTTTTCTTTTTTTAATTTGCAAATATAGGTATTGTGGTGCACATATGTTTTGCTTAAATGGGTTTGTTTATATTTAATATTCTGTGATATCCCTTTTTATCTTGACTGCGTATTTTAGAATGCTTTCCCCATTTCAGCGGAAATACAGAAATACCACATATTTTAAATAGCTTATGATGCTCGGGGTGTAGATGTCCCATTCTCCTGACAGTCATTTGGGTTGTTTCCACCTATTTTTTCCTGTTCCAAACAATGCATCCTTGCACACCCTGCCTCACAGTGTATCCTGTGATTAGGATAAATACCTAAAGACAGACTTGCAGAGTTGACAGATATTTGCACTTTTTATAAACTACCAAGTTCCGCTCCAAATAAAGTTGAGCCCACTGCAGTGCAACCAAGAGTATATAAATCTGACCTCAGAGTCTATAAAACCCTGTGCTGTTTCCCACACCCTCACCCACGCTGAATGCTCTCCGTCTTCCGATACTTTGGAGTCTAAAGTGAAGAATCAGTCATTCACCTCATTCAACAAAAACATATCAGGTGCCCTCAGAAAAGATTCATGATTGGTTTGGGGGTCACGTAGGGAATGTGATGGGGAAAGGCCTTCCAGCTGGAGAGAACAGCACAAGCAAAGGCACATGCTTCCTGTGGGTAGCAATGTGCTCACTGAGTCAGCTGGGGGCCTTAGTTGTGAGTGTCAGTATCCACATATGGCTTCCTTAAGCCCAGTGGAATGTGCTGGAAGGATGAGGGTGTGTGTTGTTAGGGTGGCTGCGGTTATGGGGCAATGGGAATTCATAGGCCCAAATCAAGGGGAAAACAGAGTTGGCCTAGATCAGACTGGTATGAATCAAGGGACCATGGCCAGAGAGAAGATCTAGAAGGCTGGGCCAGCAATAAGTGCTATCCCCTGTATCCTGCTGTCAGGCATCTCCCGAGGCAGGCAGAAGGTACATGGAGTGTGGGTTCAAGAGCACAGGCTCTGGGTTCCGTTCCTGGATCTGCCACAAGGGACCTACACCTGTCACTCCCGCCTTGCACCTTCCTTTTTTCTCATCTGTGGAACAGGGATGCTGAAGGATCCCTGGTGCTGTCTCAGCCTTTTGAGGTCAGGATGGGGACAGGGAGAGGGCTGGAAGGGGCCAGCTACAGGTATGGTTCCAAATTCCCTAGATAGTGCATTTGGAAGAAGAATTCCTCATTTTCTGGGGTCCCCCCAGAAATTTCTTGTCCCCCGGTTTCTGGGAATTCTTTTCAAACTACTTTGCTGGCCTGGGGAGAGTGGAAGAAAGGCTTTTGGGTGCACAGGCTTGGACATGAGTCACAAGCGCACCCTCTGCAATGTCATTGTCCATGGCCCAGATCCCTTCCCCGCGGTGGAGCTGGCCAGGCCCCCTCGGACTCTGCTCCTGGTTGTGACTTATTTCATTTGCTTGTGACTTTTCCCATAATAATGGGATCTTATAACCAGGACTTTCAGGAATGCAGTATCCACAGGGCACCTTGGACTGTGACCTTGACCATGACCTGCCAGAGGCCCCCTCACTCTTAGAGCTGAAAGAATACAAACCATTGCACACTCCTGCGCCTTCTCTTTCAGTCCAGTTTCTTCCTGCACCACAAGGTCTGGCTCACCTGGAGGGCTTCTCCTGCCTATGCTGACTTCGTTCTCTGTCTTGCCGTTCTGCGGCTTCAGCTCCTGTGTGGCTCAGTGGGACAGCGAGGGGTTTTCTGGAGTGGCGAGCGATTCTTCATTGCGCAGCACTGTACCCGCATGGCACCCTTCTCCTGTCTGGCTCCGGGACACTAAATACTTGTAGGGGTCTCCAGTTGCTGAGACAACAAAGCTCCCCACAGTATATTTCCAGACATGCCTTTCCACTGTCTGAGCAGTGTTTCCATTCAGAAATTGCTTTATTAGTTGATGTAGCTACCACTGATCACTTTAATGGACACATTGAATAGTTTCAGGAATGACCATAGTAGTCACTTACATATATATATATTTTTTATTTTTTTATTTATGAGAGGTGGGAAGGACAGAGAACGAGAGAGAATCTTTAGCAGACTCCATGCCCAAGCCGGGGCTCAGCCTTACCACCCTGAGATCATGACCTGAGCCGAGATTAAGAATCAGGCACTTAACCGGCTGAGCCACCCAGGAGCGCACCCCCAATCACTTATATTTTTAACCCTAACTCATCTGAGGGTTTATAGGGCCCAAGCCTCAGCATAGAATCACATTTAAAGAAGCACACACCAGGAACCAAAAGTAATTTAAAAGAAGTGCAACTCCTCTTAAAGAATCACCCCCATTCGCGCTGCCCAGGAGCCCCTGTCACCACTTCCTGATCTCCTCTGTGCCGACAGGTCTCTGTCACGCAAAGGGGCCATTTCCCTTTATAGCGAACATTAGTGTAGGCTCCCTGCCAATAGGCAGGGATCCCTCCTCCAGCCGAAGACAGCAGGAAAAGAGCTCCAGGCTTGCCTTCAGTGTGCAGAGGAAGTAAAGGAAGCCCCCAGTGCCCTATTCTCAATTCTTTTTGTCTCATCCAAATGGGTACCAAAATCTTCCTTTGAAAAAGCATTTTCTGTCTGTCGTCTCTGACGCACCTCTGAGGCAGGCAGAGGAACCCGGAACGCTCGGGTTCCCACTTTGCAGATAAGCATCCTTTCTGTGATTTGCCCAAAATAAAGCTAGGCAGTGAGTGGAGAAATATCGGCCAGTGTTCCGATGACTCCAGGCCTCAACACGGAGAGAGCACGAAAGCGGTGGGGGCGGGGGCGGGTGGCTAGAATGGTCCCAGGCTTGTTCGGATCGAACACGCTGGGTTGACTTTAGGGAATGGGGATCAGAGGGGAGAAAAAAGGGCGGGGGTGAGAAGAACCATCACTGTTGCTTCCCAGACCCCTGGGGTCATCCCCCCACCTGCACCCCCAGCTCCGTGCACCACCCTCACCCCCCTTCCTCTGCAGGAGGTTGGTAGGAATCTCTCTCCTATCCCCAGCTTAACTGAGATAGAATTGCTATTTAACATTATGTACATTTGAGGTGTACAATGTGTTGATTTCATAAGGAATTACATTTTCCTTTAACTTAGCATCTAGGTGCTTTTCTTTTTTATTTTTTAAACCATAACTTTCCCGGGGAAGAAGCCTCTATGCCAGCCCAGTCGGAACGTCTCTGGTCTGCAGCCCCACATCACCACCTGCTGGGCCCTGGGCTGCCTGTGCTTTCCCGGGGCTGCCGGTTCCCAGCTCCCTGGATTATCAGGTTTCTCTCCAGCCCCCTTCCCCACCGCCCCCTCGATCCTGGGCCATCTGTCCCTGTGCTGCCCACTCTCAGTCCTCTGAATAGCTCCATCCTTGGGGAGGAGGGTTTCGTAACCGGCCTGGGTGAGGGGAGGGACACCCCAGTGCTGCCAGGGCGTTCAGTCGAGGTAGTTATTCCCGGAAACTGGCAGCTAAAAAAAGTCCTAATGGGGGAAGAGTTTTCCAAGGAGGGGGCCTTTCTTTCAGCTCCCGTCCCCCCTCCCCCCTCTGCCGTGGATGGATGAGTGTGCACGCATCAGAAAGGATGGGAGAGAAAGGGGGGAGGGGAGAGGATGCCTTTCTAAAAATACAGCCCATCTGCCCTGTGTTAGCTGGTTTCCCCGGAAACCACTGGGAAGAGAGTGCACCACCGGAGGTGGGGGACCTGGGGGCCTGAGCGGGCAGGGACCTCCCTGTGCTGGGGACGGGGCTTTCCCAAGAGCTCTCTGCAGCTCTCCATTATGTCTGTGAGGCCTGGGTGACCCGGCAGCTCCCAGCTCAACCTCAGCCTATTTGAACCCCAAACTAGGCTCTGGTGGGGACTCCCGTGTAATCTCGAGGCATTAGCTTCCTAATACTGATGCTTCCTGCTTCTAACAGGAGGGAGGAAAGCCCAGGGAAAGTCTGGAGCTGCACGCTGGTGTCACAGAAGCTGGTGTCACAGAAATCGGTTCCATCTGAGTGAGGCCCTGTGCCCTTGAGTCCCCGGCACTCACCACGCCAACTCTGCGGTCACTGGGCCTTCTGCAGGGAGAAGGGACAGGCAGGGGCAGGCTGGGGCGCACCTTCTGACCAACCAGCTGGTGGGACTGTCAGCCTTTCGGGGCAGAAGGGAAGGTCCAAGGGCTTCCCCCTTGAGAAGATGAAAACAGAATTGAAGCAGGACAAACAAACGGGAGGATGGCGAGGAATCCATCCTTCCTGGTCAGGGGGCTGTGGCCCTAAGGAATGAGCTCCAGACCCACGTAGGAATCCAAAGACCCCATTTCCAGGCCTGGCCCCATCTGGGCATGCCGTGGAACCTCGTGGTTTCCTTATCTCACTTTCCTGAAGGGTGAAGTTAAATAACACAAGGATGCACTTCGTGAGCCGTGAAATGCTTGCAAGAAGGAACTGACGGTGCTCCTCATGTCGTCTCTAAAAATTGCTGGTTTTTCTAGATTTCAGATTGTGGACCCCTGTTTTCAGTCCTCCACCCAGGAAGGATGCCCATAAACTTTACGATGTGCATCCTTCCAGGCTTGTCTGCGGGGCGGTCCTGTTTTGGAATCTCAATGATCTTGTATTTTATAACTTCTTCTTCCATTTATTAGAATACAGTAATTTCCCCCATGTTATTACACCATCATTGACAAGTGATTGACCCACGGTTTGTCTGGTGCCTTCTTCATGGACATTTAGCTTTTTCTAGTTTATTATTATTACTCAAGAAAGCACTGAGGTGAGCACTTTTACAGATAAATCACGAGGTACCCTGTCCGGTTTCCCTAGGAAATACCTTCCCAGGAGAGGACTGCTGAGTCCCAGACCATGAACCTTTTAAATCACTTTAATTCATTCTGCAAAACTGCCCTCCAGAAAGAGGTAGCCGTTTCTATACCCACAGGTGGGACGTGAGAAGCGCTGGCTTCCGTGCGTCATTACCAGCACTGCCGACACTGTGCCAAGTCCATGGGCAAAAAAGAAAAAAAAAAAAAGAAGTATCTTGTTTTTGTTTTAATTTTAATTTCTTTGACTTCTCATGAGCTTTATTTTCTCGTGTATTTGTTGGTCAATTTTAATCATTTTACAGATTTCCAGTTCACCTCCTTGGCTAGTTTTTCTCCTAGTGCATTCTAATCTGGGCCCTCATAAGATCCAAGCGAAGATCACGGGTGTGCGTGCGTGTGTGTGTGTGAAGGTGGGGGGGGGTGTGATCCTGGGGGGGGTGCTCCACAGATTGTCTCTGACTCCTCCTCCCTCACCACGGGCTCCTCCAAATGTCCACGCCCAGCCAGGCATGCACACACACATGTGCACACATAATCGTTTCCTGAGGTTCAGACTGAAGCCTTGGTCTCCCAGGGACACCCAGCCGTTAGGGGTCGGGTGCTCGTATCTGGGGGCTGTAGGTTGAGCCGTCATCCCTCCCTGTGGCTGGAACATTTAGCTCAGCACCCCCTCTTTCAACCTCACTGCACGCTCTGCCTGCCATGCTCCCAGGGCCATCCCCAGCCAGGCTTTTCCTCCCAGGCTCCAAGGCAGCCCTCGATTGTGTTCCTCCCTGTGCCCTCCAGGACCCTACTGTCCACTTCCAACCACAGGGGGCTTCTGCTGCTTCTGTGCCTGCTTCCGGCTTCCCCACACCCATCCCTCTTCATCTCAATGAATGCAGAGTTTTTCTTGACATTGTTTTAAGAATGATCCTGTGGTGATTTTTCTCTTCTTCATTCTTTCTTTCTAGGCGTGTTTTAACTTTTAAGAGCAAATAATATAATGACGGCCTCTGAGCTAAACAGGCGGGTCTTGCCCCGCGCTGAGGCTGCACTTAGGGACCGGGAAGGGAGGGGGTCCGGAGGTTCCAGAAATGAGGTGGTGGGTGTGGTCCCCTGCGCCCCTGCACGGCGCTTGTGCTGTCCTCCTCTACACCGGGGAGATTCAGCAGCAGGGCCCAACCGTCGTCCTCCCTCCCTAGGGCTCCTGCTCCACGACGTGACCATGGCTGGGCTGCAGGAGCTGCGATTCCCCGAGGAAAAGCCACTGCTCCGGGGCCAGGACGCTGCCGAGCTGGTGAGTGGCCTTTTGTGGTCCTGGGGTAGAGGGCGCCACCTCGTGGCCAAGAAGGAAACCGCGTGCCTTCCCTCCAGTATTGCCGATGGCCTGGAGCCCAGGGACCCTCCTTGGGGAGCGCCTGGAGTCCTCCCGCCACCCTGAGACCCATGCCACTGCGCTGTGGCTTTTGCTGCCTTTGAGGCAGGGAGGCTTTTTAGGAGAGTGAGTCCCATTTCAGTGATGTGAAAACTGAGGCACAGAAAGTTAACTGACTTGGCCAAGGTCACAGAGCTATTGGGAAGGAGGCCATGCTCAACCCTTGGTTCTGGAAGGCGATGGAGCCCCAAGAGGGTACCCGCTGGGCAGTGGCAGGGCCTTTCCTCCTCTGTGGACTTCTCTGTCCTTCCTCACAAGTTTCTGAGGACCGAGGGCAGCTATGACCAGCAGTGTCATCTGGAGCAGTGGGACTAAGGCACTTGAGATTGTTTTGTTCCCAAGGGTCCCCTCCCTCGCTCTGGGTGTTAGACTCCAGAGTTGTTTGTACCCCACATTTTCTTGTTGTGGTGATGCCTGGTGCAGCCTCCTTTTCCCTCCCTGCAAAGAAAAGCTGTGCATCCACTGCTCAGAGAATCCTTGAGCGTGGGGACCCCGGGTCTCTGCTGGTTGTGCCGCTCACCCCTCAGTTTACAGATGGGGAAGCCAGGAGCCCTGTCCCCAAAACCTCGGCACACTGATCTCTGCCCTGCCCTCTCACAGCCTCCGGCCAGGACCTGAGCGCCAGAACCGCTGGGTGCCTTGTGTTGGAACAGAGTGGCTGGCTGGGTCTCCAGGGGCCCAGCCACACCAGGCTGGCAGTCCCGCCCGTTAACTTCAAGACAGAATCTTGGGTTAACGAACAAGACCTGAATATGTGGGGGCCCCAGGAATGGTCAGGGAGTGGCTGGTGAGCTGCCACCTTCCTTCTAGCTGTCTCTCTGGCCTGTTCCAAGGCCCCCCATCTCCTGTCTTGGGGCTGCCAGGAGCCTCCCCAGTGCTCTCCTTACTCTACAGCCTTTTAAAATATATCATGTCACTTTCTGCTTAAAGCTGGCCAGTGCCTGCCACCTGGCTCGAGCTGCAAACACTGTCCTTCCCAGGCCCAGGAGGAGGTCTGCACCCCACCCCCAGCCTCCTCTCCTGCCAAGAGGCCCGCTACTCTTCCTTGGACCAGCCACTCCTGTCCCCAGCTGCTGCTTTCCCCTGGGCTACCTTGCTCCAAACTTGTCCTCACTTTATTCAGGCTGTTAAATGCCCCCTCCTCAGAGAGGCCTTCTCCAACTCCAGGTCCAATACTGACCCCCTAACAGGGATCCTGTCCGTTTTATTACTGGTCTCCCCAGGGCCTAGCAGAGCCTTGCACACCTAAGGCTCTCGGTGAAGAGGGTCGGGTCATCGCAGATTGTGATGTGTCTCAGAAGAAGGAAATTTCCCAGAACTTCCTGAAAAAGTCCCCCCCACAACCACCCCCCATTTCGAGGCAAGCAGAGCCCAGCCTGCTTGCGAGTCTAGGTGGGTAGATGGTGCCCTTGGGGACCCCTGCACCCTGCCGCAAGAGCTGAGGCGTGGGGGTTCCGGAGCAGCTGCCCAGAGGCGCTGCCTGCAGGTACCAGGTGTCTGTGGACAGCACAGAGACCTGAGGGCACCCTAGCCTCGTGATCCCGCCCTGGCTCTCCCACCCTCCACCTCTGCAGGACACCCCAAGAGATGTCCCCACACCCCTTCCCTGCCAGCCTGGCCCGGTCCTTACTGCCCCTCCCGCCCTGACTTGGTGAGCATGGAGCCTTTGACCAGCAGCCTGGCTCTGCCTTCTATCTGCTGCATTTGGTGTCCCCCTTCATCCCTCCTGGACCCGGACCTGAGTTTGCCACCGTGACATGCCCTCCCTGCCAAAGGATCTGCGTTTCAGCCCTGAGCCCCCCACCGCTTCTCTCTTCCCTTGGCCTGGCACAAACCTCGTACCCTAGTCCTGGTCACATCGGCATCAACGGCCCCATCCCTAATCCCCCCCCCCCCCCCCCCCCCCCCCCCCCGCCCACTGCCGCCCCAGGAACCTGTGTGCTCCCAGCATGGCCACTGCAGATTCTCGTGACCTCACTCTTGGGCTTCCAGAGCCATTCTGGCCCTCTCTTTCCCAGCTGTTCCCCCCGTTCTCTCTCCTAGCTGCAGCACAGGAAGGTGTCGGTCCCCTCACTTCTTAAACCTTTGTGGTCTGCTGGGTGCCAACTCTTTGCATCCAGGGGGGAATGCAGAGTCCCACATCCTTACCCACCATCGAGCTCACCATTCCAGGCTTGCCTGCCTTGGAAGACCCGGACGCCAGGCGTGTCCAGGGCTCCGTGGGGAATTTGTTGCTCCTTCTGCCCGTGCCGTGCCGTATCCCCATCCTCCGTCTCCCCCAAGCCGCTGCTGGGCCTCCTCCCAGCTGGGCCCTCTCGCCCACCTGTCTGCCTCAGATTGTTCCTGCTCTCCTTCCAGGACCTCCTGGGGCCCTGGGTTGGCGCGTATCATCCCTGCTCTTTCTCCGTAGGCTCCTGCTCCTCCAAGGCCTTCCCATCTCCCGGGGACCCCCCAGCCCGCTGGAAGCGCACAGCACGCCCCGCCATTATCTGCCTCATCCTTTGTGTTGATTCTGTTTTTCACAAAACTGCTTCCTCCTCTCTGCTCTTAGGGTCTTGAGTCTAGAAATCTCACCTATCTCCTTCCCTGCCCTCCGGCTCGGGCGTGACCTTCCAGTGAGAGGCTTCATCAGGCACCAGCCTCGTCCCCTTCCCGGAGACCGCCATCCCCTCCCTCAGAGGTTCAGGAGTGGCCTGGCCACCTCCGCACTCTTCACCCTTCCCGCAGGCAGAACCCCCAGGCCCTGGAGGAGCTGGGAGGTGAGGCCAGAGGACAGCCACTGTGTATGCGACAGTCCCAGCCACAGGAAATCTGGCTTTCCTCTTGGGGTGGGAGACCCTCTACAGCCGACTCACTCTGTTCACTGCCCCCACAACCCTAACTGCCAGAAAGCAAGAGGTTGAACTTATCCTTATGTTGAGAGTAAAACATCTGAATTGCTGGTTTTCATTCTTTTCCTTTTAACTCCCATGATTTGGGGTCGTCTTCTGTCTTGTCCATTAGCAGAGCAGCCCTTGTCTCGCCCTCCTTGGATAACATCCTGGTCCTGATCTGACTGTCTCATTTATCCATGTATTCATGGGTAGAGCCTCCTGGAGCTTGTGCAGCACGGAAGGTCAAGTGCAGGAGTATAAAGGACAGAGTGACCGCGCTTCTCTTTAATCCTCGCAGACATGGAGGCTGTGAAGCGAGGTGGCCTGCCCCGTTTGCCACAGCCGAGGTTTCTAGACAGGCATAGCAGAAAGCAAGGCAGAGGGCCAGGGTCTCTGCTTTTCCTGGACATGTGCCACTCCCCTCTTAACCCCATGAGGTTTCCTTCACTGGACCAGACCCACAGAGGACACACACGTGGGGTTCTAGCCCCCTCTTCCACTCCGCATCGAAGGCTGTTGCCTTGCAAACAGTGGGTGCTTCCAAGCTGATTCCCCTCATTTGCATAAGCAGACTCGCATCCAGCTCTGTCTGGGTTTGGGGAGCCCATTCCGGCCCAGGCTTTGTGGGGAGAGCAGAGCCGGACGGGGTCCTGCCCTCATGGGACTTGCAGCCCAGCGGGAAGGATGGGCACCAGCGACTCCCACTGTATGGTGTCAGTGAGCCTGAAAACAGGGGACCTCTGTGCTTTGAGAGCACAAAGCAGGCAGGTCTGGAAAGGTGGGAGGAGCCGCAGACCCAGATAGAGCCTTTGTGTAGCTTGGAAAAGCCACAAGTTCCTCCCTTGCGGGGCCTCAGCTTCCCCATCCCTAATGTGGGTGTGTTCATCCTGCCTTTCTCTGCCCTCCTTCCCTGCCATCCTCTGCGGTGAGGCCCCCGCGGTCTGACCTTGGTGGGGCAGCAGGGCAGAGGAACCCCCAGCAAGGATTTGGCTCGAGTTCCCACCACTTTCTGGCCAGGTGAGTCAGCCTCTCTAAGTCTCCCCCTTCCCACCTGTAAGATAGGCATCTCCACAGTTTCAATTAATAGGTAAAGTTGGTCTGAGTAGCTGCTTGTAGGCTTATCCACCAGACACTTAACTTGCCCACTGCCTGGCAAGCCCTGGGTCGCCTTTGTTAACATTAAGCTGGACCCGGGAACACAGCAAGTGAGTCTGCTCCAGGCTGAGCCGCCCGAGCCCCTGGAGCCCCTGGACCAGGCAGGGCTTAACGTGCCGCCCCTCTCTTTGCCTTCCCTCAGGAGAACTCCGACACCTTCCTCTTGGCCGTGGACACAGACTGGAAGGTAGGTCTTGGCTCCACCTCCCCAGACAGGGGACTGCCAGCCGCCAGCCCCTGACCTTGCCCAGCCTGGTCCCAGAGGAGGGTCACTGCCCTTCTCACAGCCTCCAGGAACCCCCCCTCTCTTCACCCCAGCTTTCCCTGCTCCCTGCTCAGTGGAGACAGGCCTCCGCTCCCCTGCTGGGACCAGAGCAGGGGTGAGGCCTGGGGGAAGGGAGGATGGAGCTGGGATGCTGTCATCTGAATCAGCACTTTCCTCCAGTGAGGCTGGCGCTCTGAAATAGCTCCTGTTTCCATGGAAACCGTCGCCGGGACAACCGTGTCCTCTTGAGTTTGATGCCAGGTTCCCTGTGAAAATTGAAATTGTTCTTTGTGTTTATTCCTCTGCATGGTGCCATTCCTTCCCTCTGAGTCCCATCGTGGCCCTCTATTTCCGGGCCTCAGAAAACATCTGAAGGCAGACGCGGTGGGAACCTCCACAGGTTCCAAAGTGCTGCTGGCCATCAAAAGCTGCTGAACCAAATCAGACCCTTCTAGGACCTTCCTCCTGGCTGGCCGGAACGGCCCTCGCCTGAGCCTGCCTTCAGTTTGGTTCGGTCTCAGGAAGCCCACCCCCCACCCCCATAGCCCCAGCCTCCAGGTCTGGACGCCAGGGTGACGCAAGGTGGGGAGGCCGGTAAGCTCCTCCCCCCAGCACCCTGTGCTGCAGCAGGGACCCGGATCCCAGGCCTGTGCGGCAGGCCCTGGGTCATGTGTCCCTTCAAGGACACCAGAGTAGGCCTTGGAGCTGCCCACGTGCATGTGCTCCCGTCCCTTGGGAGCACCGGTTCCAAACACAAAGGGGTCTGGAGCTGAGGACAGGATGGGGTCTGGGGAACAAACGGGAGCCCAAGAGCAGGGAGAGGAGGGGTGTGGCTGGGAGGTGGCCCAGGCCCAGCTGGGGATCTGTGCGGGCCCCTCAAGGGGGACATCTTGTTCTCCCAGCTCGGAGGAGGACAGGACAGACCGCTCCTTTGCGCCAGAAGCGGGCTGGAGAAGTAAAATCCCCAAGAGGCCAGGCTAGACCTGGCTGACAGCAGGTGGGACCCACCAGACCAGTAGTGTTGACCGTCAGCCCCCAGAACACAGCTGGGAAGTACGAAAGGGGCCAGGGGAATCCTGGGGTCCTTTGAACCTATGCCCCATGGGCCAGGCCAAGCTGGCTGGCCAGCTGTGTTCAGGCCCGTTTGCTCCGTAAAGGACAGCAGATGTTAGAGGCTCCCGCTCCTCTATTCCACTTACACTCCCAGAGGCTACCGCCTTTTTTTGCCTTTTTTCCCCTAGAAAAGCAGCTGAGAGGATGCATGGCCCTTATCTGGGCCAAGGCCTGGCAGGAATTTTGTCCCCTTTTCATTCCTTGCCTCAATGGACCCAGCCAGTGCGGGAGGCATGACAAACAAGAGCCCAACGGACCTGGGTCCAGGGCCTGTCCCTTCCACTTGTGGGCCGTGTGACCTCCAGCACCTGTCACTACCTTATCTGCACAGTGAGGACAGAGAGCTCAGACCTCCCCAGGAAGTGATGCCCGAGACCCAGCACTCAGATCCCGAGCTCCCAGTAACTGTGGCCTCCAGAGTGTGGAGTCAGAGGCAGGCAGCCTGGGTGTGGTCCCTGCTCCTGTGTGATGTTGGGCAGGTGACAGAACCTCTCTGTGCTTCATTTTCCTCATCTGTAAAGTGGATATTAAGGAGATAAAATAAGGTGACATGTGCAAGGTGTTTGGAAGAGGCTGGCAAGTGGGAGATATGCTAATAAGCATTTGCTGCCCTTAACAATGTGACCCCAGGCCCTGAGTGCTAAGGTGCTGGAAAGCTCTGTGTTTACTAGCCAAGTGGGACAGTAAACTTCTCTGTGCTTTAGTTTTTCCATCCTTTTCCATAGCTGTGTGAGGACTCTGTGTTATCCTTGCAGCTATCTATGCAGACAGCACAGCTGTTCTCCCATTTACAGATGTGGAGGCTCAGAGAGGTTGACTGACTTGCCCAGGGTCACACAGCAGAGAAGGGGAGGAGATACAGCTGGAGCCAATGTTTGGCTGGCTAGGACATGACCCTGCCTTATCCTATCACAGTCCAGGGAAAGGACCACAGTGTGGAAAGACACACGGATTGCCCTGTTTCTCCCCTTAGGGCTTGGGCAGGCACAAAGTCAGGTCTGGAGCCCCTCATGGAGCTCTTGCCTGTTTTCACAGCACCTCTTCAGGAAGGCTGGATTCCTGTGTTACGGTTGAGCCTGAAGCACAGAGAAATTCCAAAGCCTTACCTGGGGTTACCCAGCTAGTGGGTGGGGGAGCCGGGACTTGAACTCGGGTCTGTGGTTTTGAAGCCAGTGAGCTGAGCGGAAATGGGGGCCTTGGCTGGGAGTGGGCAGTATCCAGGGTTAGCTTCTCACTGGGGACCAAGGGTGGCAGAGCCCCTCGGAGGTCAGAGGTTGGACTGGGCATAAGGCTGGTTGGGGACCACAGAAGAGCAGTGGGAGGGCAACCCTCGTCCCCTTTAAGGAGCAGGTAGGAGGAGTGAGTGAACAGGGCAAGGGCTGGGCTGTGCCAGAGTGGCCGCAGGGACCAGGGAGCATGGCCCGTCTCTAAGGGGCAGGGGGACACCCCATTCCGCACCCTCGCTGTGCCGGGAGAGTGCAGAGTACGGGGTCCCTAGAGCCGGAGGTCACAGATGGGGCAGGGAAAGTTGTTGGTGCGCCCAGGGCAGAGGACGTGGCTGGGAATAGCACACATGGCAGGTGTTGACCAGGTCACTGGATGCCCAGAGGTGGGGAGGCGACCCCCTTGCCCCAGGGCTGCCAGCCAGCGTGCAGGGCTGGCAGAGCAGGCTGGCCTGAGTGGCGCGTTCCCTCATGAAAGAGACGGAATGGGGGCACAGGCGCCCAGCACCCTCCTCTGAGTCGTTCCTGCTTCTCTCAGTCCTTGGGCTCCCTCCTATCCTCCACTCCCTGACCCATTTCCTCTCCTCTCCTCTGCCTCCTCCTTCCCAGTTTACTCTATCCAAGGGTCTCTAGCCAGCTCCCCACACAAGTCCTTGCTGCTCAGGAGGACAGGGCACGGGCCGCCCCCACCATGGGTTGGGGCGGCCCGTGAAGGGCCCCAGAACAGAGTGGACCCGGCTGCTTTGGCACGCTGACTCCTCTTCCTCTTCTCCCATGGTGGCCTCCAGCCCCTTGCTGTAGGATGCAGATAGGAGGGCAAAGCTGGTGTGTGCCCACCATGTCGCTGGTCCTGCCAATGGCCCTGTGGGCAGGCACGGGGCATACATGTGGATAGAGTGGGGGCTGCCCTAAGGGAGACCCTGGGGAGCGGAGGAAGAGCAGGCCCTGGAACAGGGTCACCACAGGTTGCCCCAGAGAGCCAGTCACTCCCCCATCCTGTCAAGGTTAAGTGATCAGACCTACCTGAGGTGGAGGCTGGGCTCCCAGCCCTCTCAGGCCTTCCCTGCTCCCCAGGGAACGGGTCAAGGGCTGTGCCATCCAGGGCATGCCTGTGTGCCCTGCCATATGTTGGGGTGTGTGTCCATGAGCGGCTCCTGAGTCCCTGACACAGGACACACCTGTATGGGGAGATTCTTGTCTCATCTTCCCGGGATCCTGCATGCGGCTGGGGGGTGGGGTGGGGTGCAGGGCCTGGGGACCAGCAAGGATGCTGTGTTGCTGGGAAGTGGGGGGAGCAGGAGGAGGAGCAGGAGCTGGGGTGAGTGAGGACTTTGGAAGCCAATGAGAGCCGGGTTCGTCTCCCGCCTGCCAATCTGGAAGCAGGGGCTGGGGAGAGCGAGTGGCTGCTCAGAAACCCCGCAGGGAGGTGGGGCGGGCCATCGGCTGGGCTCTGCATATAAATGGCCCAGGGAGCGGCACCCCATCACAGCACCGCCATCTCCCCCTCGCTCTGCCCCCTCCCTCTGGACCCTGGTGACTCAGGCCTTTGTTTGCCCTGCCTGGTAGAGGCGGATCGCCTTCTCGCTCGGCAAGATGCCGGAGTGCTGGGATGGGGTGAGTGAGGGTTCTGGGGGTGGCCAGGTGGGTAGGGAGCAAGGGACAGCCGCTGCCTCTGGTGGTGGAGCTGCTTTTGGTCGCCTCACCTTGGGCATCACGGAGGCAAGGCCGGCAGCAGGTTCTAGAGTCCCTGGTGCCCCTGGCCTGCAGCAGTGGCTAGGGGGTCAGCTGCTAGTCAGGGCCTGCGGGGAAGGGCCAAAAGCTGCAGAAAGCGGAATGAGCTGTGCGACCTGCCTGCAAGCCTGGGCACGCGCACCTCCCACTGACGTTGTGCCCTTGGCCTGGCAGGTGCCCTGCTGGCATCTGCCACGGGCCTGTGACCGCCTCAGCCCTGGGGGAGGCTCTCCTCCCTGCACGTGTCAGGGTGTCACTCTTCCTGACCCCGCAAGGGTTGTCCTGGTTGTTTGGGTGGCTGCACTGGGGTGAGAACGGAAGGACAGCCTCTAACTTCCTTCCTCCACCGCGGTCCCCAGGGAACCCCAGGGAACTTCGGTGCCAGTTTGGCTGAAGCGGGGAGGTCTGGGCCGGCTGCTATCACAGCCTTCAGGCTGAGGTCCCTGCAAGAGAGGAGACAGGAGGAGTTGCGGTGTCTTATTTAGAAGGTGGGGGAAGGCAGCACTGGAGCCATGATCCTGCTGGGGTAAGGGCCCGGGGCAGCAGTGCCCAGGGGTACTGTTCTTCCTCAAAGAGGGAGAAGCCGGGGCCCAAGTCCTCCTCCACCCCACACCCAGCCTGCCCTGCCGGGGCACAGCACCACTCCCCCTCCTCCCCCCCTCCGCTGCCCCGCACCCATGCAGCACGTCAGCGCCTACCCCAGGTGGTCGGCCCAATCGCTGATGTGGTTGATGGAATGAATCGTACTAGCTGCCTCGCTCTAGCCCCTCACCTCCACCCACACGTTGAAACCCAGCTGGGACCACCCGCCACCCCAGCTCTCAAGGTCATGAGCGAGGGGAGACGGACCCATCAAGAGAGGACGTCAGAGCCCCCGCCTCCAGGTGGGCGCCCTCCCCGCTGCAGCAAGGGAGGGGGCTCTGACGTCACCGGGAGCCAATGAGAGCGCTCGGCCCTGGGGGCTGGGGGCTCAGAGCTCATCCGGCTGCCGCCCTCGGGTCGCCCCTCAGGTGCTGCACCCCGAGGGATGACGGGGACACTAGGCTCCTGTCTGGCTGAGCTGGGTCAGAGCTCCTGGGTCGTTGGCGGGGGGTGGGTGTTCAGCCAAGTCACTGGGCTGCACGGGACCAGCCTTTGGGGGAGGAGAGCACTGTGCCTAAGTCCCGAGGCCCAGGGTCTGCTGATGGTGATGCGGGGTCACACCAGGGCTGGAAGAGGGTAGACATCCCCCACGCACAGCGACCGGCGGCAGAGGTGTGTGGGTGGACGACTGCCGCCCTGGGCCCTGACTGGCACCCCGGGGCCAGCGCTTGCCCCCCACAGAGAACCGCCCTTCACGCTGCAGGAAGCGCATTGCAGCTCTTGTGTGCATGGCGCCCCTCCTGCCCCCCACCCCCTGCTCTCCAGAGCTGAGGGAGTAGTGTGGGGGCTGGGGGACCAGGCAGCACGGGCCACCCAGCAGGGACAGGCGGCCGTGGAGAGCTGCCTGCTTGGAAATCTCTGGAGCGGAGCCTTCAGGGCATTCTCCTGGCCTCGGAGGCTGGCACCTGGCAAGGCCCAGCTTACCCCTTCTGGGCTTGACCTTGAGCAAGTCATTTCTCCTTTCCCAACCTCAGTTTTCTCCTCCAGGAGTTGGGTCCCTGTGAAAAGTAAATGAGACACACGATGGTCAGCCATCAGTGAGCAGGAAACGTTCCTTGTTTTGTTGGCCCTGAGGACAGGCCTGGGATGTGGGGAGCCTGTGGTAGCCCTGGGCCCACTTAGAGGACATCAGGTTTATTGAACAGGGCCTCATAGCAGAATTGTGGCTCCCAGGGTTTGGCCTTTGGCTGTGGGGTTGATGCTACCTTGTCATTCCCTGCTGAGACACAGGGGTCCTCTGAGCCCTGACCCAGGAAGACGAGACCCCAGGAAGCTGTCTCCTGTCTTGAATTCCCCCTTTTCCATCAGGAGCAGGAACTTGGCTTCTCTCTGAACCTAAGTGTTCTCCACGTGCAGAAGGGGAAAATGCATGCATAACATGCTTGGCACTTGGCACACATTTGGGGGTCAGTCACTCCTGCCCTTGACCTTAGCCCCACCTCCCACTCACAGGGCCAGCTCACACCCATGGTGCAGGGCAAGGCTGTTAATTCAGCTCTGACAGACCCTCCTGGAGTCTGACCATCAAGCCGCCACAAGTGACTAGTTTGCAGAGAGACCAGCCCCCAGGGCACCTCCCCGAGGCTCAAGGATGCCTGCGTACATCGGCCTCCTCCTCCAGCATCCAGCGCCTGTTCTCAAAGGACTGGCAACCCCAAGCCGCAAAATCAAGGGAGTGAACCACGAGGATCCCAGAGTGGTCACTGCAGAAGGCCTTTGGGGTTGGGTTCTAGCCACACCCTGCCAGAAGCGAGGCCTTGGGGGTCACGGGGATGGGCCTTCAAGGTGGAAGGAGAAAACGTGAGCAAGAGTCTGGAGGTGGGAGCCAGGGACAGTGTGGGTGCCGGAGGCTGGGCTTGGCCCGGGGGGTGGGGGCTGTGACTGCAGATTTCAGGTGGGGCTGTCCAGGCCATTGACCTTCAGCAGCAGCCCTGAAGGATTCTGAGTGAAGAAACACAGCGAGGGCGGGACTCAGGCTGGAGTGGCCATGCTGTCCTGGAGGGGGGCTGCAGTGATTTGGAGAGAATGAGCTTCACTGGACCCTGCAGGGCCGAGAGTGGCAGGGCCTGGGCAGTGGCAGGCCACCCCACTGGTTAGCAGGCCTCCCTGTGCACGCCAGCCATCCGGGAAGGGTGCTCCCCCCGGTCTGCTCTCCTGGGGGGCTGCCCGGGGCGAGGAGGGGGTGGTGGAAGGAGAATAAGATGCCCCCCTGCTGGGAAGTGGGGACCCCACCACAACCAGGAGTAAGGGCTGCCCCTGTGCTGTTTTCCCTCCAGGAACATGACATTGAGACACCTTATGGCCTGCTGCACGTGGTGATCCGGGGCTCTCCCAAAGGGAACCGCCCGGCCATCCTCACCTACCATGATGTGGGCCTCAATCGTAAGTGCACCCCAGCCCCATCCTGCCTGCCTCGGCCTTCCCTCCTTCCCCACAGGGCCGCCGACATCCCCACTCACGCTCAGCTCTGTTACCTTAGCCGTCTGGGCCTCGGTGTCCCTGCTGGACCACGAGGCGGATCACCTCCACCTTCCCTCCTTCTCAGGCCCGCAGGCCTCCCCACCCCTTTGCTGAGCCACAGCCGCGATGTGTGTCTTTGCAGACAAGCTGTGCTTCAACACCTTCTTCAACTTCGAGGACATGCAGGAGATCACCAAGCACTTCGTGGTGTGCCACGTGGATGCCCCCGGGCAGCAGGTGGGGGCGTCGCAGTTTCCCCAAGGGTAGGTACCAGGGAGCACTCCCCACTCCAGATCGCCCCGGCTCCGTGGTCCAGGCCACGCTCGACCCTGACCACCCGCTCCACCCGCAGGTACCAGTTCCCCTCCATGGAGCAGCTGGCCGCCATGCTCCCCAGCGTGGTGCAGCACTTCGGGTGAGTCCCACCCAGACCCTGGTCCTGGGCTGGGGGCCGGAGGCTGCCCCACGCCACCGCAGGGCCAGCAGGCACCGGCTGAGGGCAGTCACGGGCAGCGCCTCCCCTGGCCCCGGAGTGACCAGCCGTGCTCTCCGCCAGGTTCAAGTACGTGATTGGCATCGGAGTGGGAGCTGGAGCTTACGTGCTGGCCAAGTTTGCCGTGAGTCTCCCCCCTCCCACCCCCCTCCCAGGGCTGGCCTCTCCCTGCAACGCTTCAGCCACAGCCACAGGAACATTTCCTCTTTCTTCCTGCTGCTCCCCCTCCCCCTACTTCCTCTTCACTTAGAAAATCCCCCCTTTTTCTTTTTCATCCCGGGAAATTAAAAAAAAGTTATTTTTCCATACATTTCTTCAAAAGACTATAAACGGTAACTTGCATAGCCATTAGCCCAAACCCAAATATCTGCGAGCCACAAACTCTACAACAAATTGGTCTAGCCACTGAGCAAGGATTTTCCTAATCACTTACACACTAATTAGGGTAATTTTTACTCTTTTACATTTCTTTTTTTTTTTTTCAAATTTTTTTTTATTTATTTGGCAGAGATCACAAGTAGGCAGAGAGGCAGGCAGAGAGAGAGGGGGAAACAGGTTTCCTGCGGAGCAGAGAGCCCAATGTGGGGCTCCATCCCAGGACTCTGGGATCATGAACTGAGCCGAAGGCAGAGGCTTAACCCACTGAGCCACCCAGGTGCCCCATAAATGGGAGTCATTTCTTAACCAAAAATTACACTTATGTTAAGTTTGGAAGAATTATTTTTTTTTTCAAAATGTCACATTCTAGTTGTCATTCTGATATTAAAGATTTTATTTATTTGTCGGAGATGAAAGCGCACAGTCAGGGGGAGCAGCAGACTCTTGGCTGAGCAGGGACCCCATGCGGGGCTTGATCCCAACCCCAGGATCATGAACTGAGTTGAAGGCAGACGTTTAACCAACTGAGCCACCCAGGCACCCCAGTTTGGAAGGTTTAAAGGAAGTTGCATTTCAGAAACATCATGTTGAGTAGGAGCCCATAGGCTTTTCCTACCTGAAACAAAAACTTAATTTTCAGGATTCAAAACTTTTTTTCTATTTAAATATTTCTTTTTCCAAAAGAAAAGGCCATGCATTTTGAACTCCAGTGTGGATTTCGGCACTTACCACTTGTTAGCTGCCGACCGTTCCCTGTCCCCCTAGGAATACTGACAGGATAGCAGAATCCTATGTATTTCACTGCTTTCCGCTGAAGAAATCATTCAAGTCTCTTTTACATTTGAACACAACACAGGCTTTGGAAAGGTCGGTTTCCTTCTTCACTAGGGTTTTTTTCTCTGTGAAAGCAAAGAAACAAAATACTTCGTTGAAGACGTTTACTCCTCAGTTTTACATCAGCAACATAGTCAGAGACTTACTAAAAGGCGTGGAAAACAAGCCACAGACATAGATTCCAAATCAGTCAAAGAATTGTGAAAGGTTAGGGGAGGGGAAGAGGGCAGGAGGAGGACGAGCAGGGGCCGTAGGCAGGGGAGCCCAGGCAGGGGTCCTGCTGGGCCCCGAGTCATCTGTGACATCCTCTTCTCCTCGGACCCCCCCAGCCACCTGCGACATAGGCAGGGCAGGCACCTTAGAGCCCGAGCAGAAAGACAGGCTCCCTCCACACCCTCCGGCCTCCCACACCCTGTCTCCCTCTCACCTAGCTCATCTTCCCCGACCTGGTGGAGGGGCTGGTGCTGATGAACATTGACCCCAACGGCAAAGGCTGGATTGACTGGGCGGCCACCAAGGTGAGTGTGGTCCTGGTAGACAAGGGTGCTGGTGCTGACAGTGCCCTGTGGGTGGTGCGGGGGAGGGGCTGCACTCATGCGCCACCCGCCCTCCCTCCCCCCAGCTCTCTGGCCTCACCAGCACTTTACCCGACACGGTGCTATCCCACCTCTTCAGCCAGGTAAGGGGGTGGGGCCCCCGTGGGAGCTGCACTGGGGGCTGACCTGGGGGTCTTGGGAGCCTCTAGAGGGCCTGGTTCTTGCCCAGGGCTTGTACCCCCTCACAGCCAGGCAAGAGGAGGAGGTCTGCGTGGGCGTTCTGGGGCATCTGACCTGTCTCCGCTTGGCTGAGACAGATGGGGGGCTCCTCTGACTGCCAGATGGAGCCCTCCCCTCACTCCCTGAGGCACCGCCCCATCCCCCCATGGGAAGAGGGCTGCAGGCTCTGCTACTTGTGAGCCCCCTCTGAGACCCCATCCCCGTCTATCCATCTGTCCGCTCCCCTCCACACACCTCCCCCATCTGTCCCCCGGGCCCAGGAGGAGCTGGTGAACAACACAGAGCTGGTGCAGAGCTACCGGCAGCAGATCGGGAACGTGGTGAACCAGGCCAACCTGCAGCTCTTCTGGAACATGTACAACAGGTGCGGGTGGTGCGGGCTCAGCTCTGGCCCCAGGCACTGAGTGCTCGCTCTGCCAGGGCTCGGGGAAGACGGCAGGCCAGACACGTGCGCTCCCCGGTCTGCAGGAGGGCAGCTGGGTGCAGCTCTGAGAAGAGTCACTGCTGGCTCTAGTCACCCCCCTTGAAGGGCAGACAGGGAGCAGGGCTGTGGACGGACTCGGGTGCTTGGGCTCTTCCACGCCTTCTCCCGTGGGGCACCGCGGTCCCGCCAGGGGCGGCGAGGGATGCCGGCAACATCCCTGACCCCCACGGCCTGAACCTCCGGGCTGACATCTGTAGGTGGGGAGGAGGCTGGATGAAGCCCACGGTTTTCAGGCTGTGCTCCTTGGAGCCCACTGGCCTTCCCTCCTTCCTTCCTCCTACATTTATTTAACATTTATTAAGCCCCTGCTGTGTGCGTGGTGCTGGGGATACAGTGGAGAGCCAGAGGACCAGGCCCTGCCTGCCTCTCTGACCTTGGATCCGCATGCATGGGCAGTGGTACATGTTGGGGCCGTGCTTGGAGGGGGAGTGACAGCCAAATTGAGGGCCCACCTGGCATGAATTGGGGGGTCTGAGAAGTCCCATATGAGGGGACACCTGAAGACCCCCTATTTGTGCAGGCCATGTCCCTGTCTCCCTGTCTGTCAGCTGGGATCTGGGAAGCCTTTTCTATAGCTGAGACAATTCAATAACCATAAGCCCCAATTCTGGGCCCAGACGTGGACGTCGGGCCCTTTTGCCATTGTGGGACGCTGGGGTGGGGCCTGGTACACACGACCCCTGGCATCCCATCCTGAGCTGCCTGTCTCTACTCTGCCTCTCTCTCTGCAGCCGCAGAGACCTGGACATTAACCGGCCCGGAACAGTGCCCAATGCCAAGACGCTCCGGTGAGTGCCCTGCACCCCCCAGGCTGCCCCTGCCCCCTCCTCCCCCGGCCCAGGCCAGACAGCCCTTTTCCTCTGTGTCTGCAGCTGCCCAGTGATGCTGGTGGTGGGGGACAACGCACCCGCTGAGGATGGGGTGGTGAGTGAGGGACTGCGCCCTGGCTGGGGTGGGGGGGTGGGAGGCGGGAGTAAGGGCATCATTGGCCTCTGGCCGGCGGGACCAGGACCTGGATGTTGACTTCTCAGCCCACCTCCCCATCATCTTGCCATGCATCTCCACCAGGCAGGCCCACCCTTCAGGTGAGGGAGGCATGTAGATGGAGGGAGCTGGGGCCAGACCACCTGCCAGTCACCCCCTCCCTCCATCCCTCCCAGCAGTGTAGCCCTACCCCAGTCTCTGCCGACCTCAGGCCCAGAGACGGAGATCTCTTCTCTGCAGCCTGGTTCATTCACTCTGCAGTAATCCCCGAGCACGTGCATCCTGGGTCTAGCCATGGCTCCCGTTGCCTTTGGGGATCGTCACCTTCCCCACTGAAACTCTGGAAGCAGGCAGCCCAAGGCTTCATGTCCCCGTTAGCACAGAGCCCTTAGGGTCCAGGAGTACCTGGGGCTGCCCCCAGTGTACCGAAAACAAGGACACCTTCCCTGTGCCTCAGGGCCCGGAGGAATAGGGTCCAGACTGTCTGGACCCAGGCAGAGCGCGCCCCCTCCGCCTCTGCCCCATCTTTTAACGATTCTTGACCCTCCCTCATCTCACCGCCTGACCCCTGTGGGCCCTGGAGCTCTCCCAGCCACGCCCATCGAAGTGGCCCCAGCTTCCTGTAAAGACATGGCCCAGTCCCTGCCCCATTCTGGCCCTGCCAGCAGTTATGAGTGGAGTCCAAGGGTGTCGGGTCTCTCGGGGTTGGGGTGGGGGACCTCTTCCTGATCGGCAGGGGCTTGGACTTTCTGAAGGCAGCCTGCATGCCCTCCCTCACCAGTAGAGCTTCCCAGCTCTGGGACCAGAACCTGCCTTAGCAACTGGGGGTAGGGGACTCCCCAGGGCCGGGGCTGCCTTACTCTGCTGACCTTGTCCTTAGGTGGAATGCAACTCCAAGCTGGATCCGACCACCACGACCTTCCTGAAGGTGAGGCCTCCCTCCCCCGCTGGAGGCCAGCTCCCCAGCCAAGGGTCCACCCTCAGAGGGGCGTGCCTGGGGTCTCATCCGAGGCAGGAGCGGACAGTGTGTCTGCTCAGGGCAGCCTATTTAGGTATACAGGGCCTGGGCAAAGTGTGGGGTGACCCCTGCTCAGCTCACCCCCCTCTCTTCCCTGCAGATGGCAGATTCCGGGGGACTCCCCCAGGTCACACAGGTGAGACTCCTGGCCCTCCTTGCCTTATCTAGCCCGGTGCGGGAGGCTTCCCTTCCCCTCAGTCTCAGGCAGCCAGTCAAAGCATGTGACTTTCTTCTCTCTGTCCCGCAGCCAGGGAAGCTGACTGAGGCCTTCAAATACTTCCTGCAAGGCATGGGCTACAGTAAGTCAACCTCCCCGGACCCCGCCCTAGAGGCATGGAGGGGGGCAGACGGCAGAAGGTGGCTGGCACACCGTGTGGGGGTGATGGCGAGCAGTCTGCTGGCGTGTGACTTCTGTGTTCACCGGGCCTGGAGGCCGCACGTCTCCCAACACGTTCTCACCATGACTGGGGACTCCAGGTAGTCTCCACCTGAGTTGTGAGGAGGTGATCCCAGGCTGTGTCGGGCTCTCCTGTGCCCTCTGGGAGGCTTTGGGACACTCTTCTCATGGCGATGTGGGGCAGTAGGGTCTTCTTCAGGCCTGGGGGACCAGAGCCCGGGGCTGGGTCCTACCCACGAAGCCCACGTAAAGCTGAGTCCTGCACACCACCCGCTGCCCTGCCAGACCCACAGCACCTGAGAAGGGCTTTTGCCACAGGTTGGCCCATGGTATCGGGGGTGTCAGAGGGGGCTTGGGGGCTGGGGCCTGAGGAAAACATGTGGGAGAGCTAAAGGCAGCTGAACCTGGGGGCGGCACGGGTGAAGACCCCAAGGTAATAGGGGCTGTGGGGTGGCAACGGCCACCCACCTCCCCTCTGCCGACTGCCCCTTAGCAGGGATGAGATGCCCACACTGCTCAGGAGTGCCTCCAGCCCTCACGCACTCACACACACATGTGCACGCACACACCTTCTCATTTCCTTGATTCCAACCCCAACCCCCCCACCCCCCTGTATACCTGGCTCTCCTGCTGGAACTCCTCTCCCTGAATTTGTGTCTCCCCCCAGCCTTCAGCCTCTGGAGCTTGTGGAAAGACAGGGAGGGAAGACTGTGAGGGAAGGCTGGGGGCCTAGCCAGGAGTGGGCCTGCCAGCCTTTCTGGGGAGAAGTAGGGCAAAGAGAGGCCTGAGCCAACAGAGGGACACAGCAGGAGCTCTGAGGCTGGGCCTGAGCTCCAGGAGCTCCCACCGAACGTCTGTGGGATGGGTGGACGGGCCCCGCCTGGTAGGCTGGGACCTGTTCTCAGGGCCCTATGAGAAATGTCGTTGGGCAGCCCAAGAGCGGGGCAGGATGTAGGAGGTGGTGCAGGCCTCCCCCAGTCTGGGCCTGGGGAGACTGAGGCCCAGAAAAAGGGGGAGGGTGCTGCCGCTAGGGATATGGGCCCCAAAGCCCCTCTCGCCATGAGGCCCTCGGTGCCGCAGCCCAGACTAGAGAAGCGGGGGCAAGAGGAGTGTCCCCAGCGTGGCGTCCGGGCTCCCTCAGGGGCTGCTTCGGTGGGCCGGCAGGAATGGGCTTCCTGAGGCTGTGGTCCGGCCCAGCCCACTCTGTGCCTGTCCTATTGTCTCCTCTCCCTGCCCTTGTGGGGCCACGCTCTTCACCCGAGTTCTGTGTCTCCCCCACCCCCCCACCCCGCCCTTCTGGCTCTGTCTTCTCTCTTAGTTGCATACTTGAAGGACCGAAGGCTGAGTGGAGGAGCAGGTAGCCCTGTGCCCCCTCCCATGCATGGACCCCTGCCCCACAACCCCCTGCTCCTTCCTCTGTGCGGTGCTGCAGCCGGGCCTCATCTTGCTGGGCTTGGGAACTTTCTTGTGTCCTGCTTGCCTCCAAAGTCCGAAAGAGTCCTGCTTTGTCACAGATCCTGGACTCCAGTGGGTTGTGTCCCCTGTTCAGAGTGGCTGGGGTTTACAGCAGTCTGGCTTATGGGGTGCCGTGGGCCACGTGGCTTTCAGAGCTCAGGCTGTTGGAACCAGAGCCTCACAGAGCGGAAGCCCAGGCCTGGCCCTGGGAGCAGGGGCGTCCGGCCATGCCCGAGCTGGATGGATGGCCGGTTGCATTCAGGAAGGTGGAATTTGCCCTGAGAGTCTTGTTTGTGCAACTCTGAGTACAGACAGAAACTGGATTTAAGGCAGTCTGTGGTCTCTGCACCTTGTCCTCCTTGACAGAAGTAGTCATGCTCCCCTGTCCAGTCATCCTCTTGAGGGAGGCATCGTGGGAAATACGTCCATCCCTGCACCAGCTCAGGGGGCCCCAGTCCAACCACCCTGCTCTAGCCGTAGCTCTGGCCAGCTGTCATGAGATGGGTCCTGCTGGCCTCTGCGGGGGCCCCCGGTCCCCCGCCTCTTGGGCTCAGTCACTGGTGCTGGTGCTGCATGCCCCCAGCTTGACAGGGCAGATGCCAGAGCCGCGACTTGAGACGGGCCCCTGCGCCGTTGGAAGAATGGGTCTGGCTGGCCGCTTCGCTTGCGTCAATCCTTGTCCCACCCGCCGGCCCCTAGCCCTGCCTGCCTGCCCTCACGCCCGCTCCCATCTCTGTCCACAGTGCCCTCGGCCAGCATGACCCGCCTCGCCCGCTCTCGTACGGCATCTCTCACCAGTGCCAGCTCAGTGGATGGCAGCCGCCCGCAGGCCTGCACCCACTCGGAGAGCAGTGAGGGGCTGGGCCAGGTCAATCACACCATGGAGGTGTCCTGTTGAAGCCCTTGGCCCGGCAGAGACACCCACCTGCCCCCACCCGCCTCAACGTCCCACTGCCATCCTCGCGCCGGCTCGTTTTCCTTTTAGTTTATTTTTGTGAAGGCCAAGGGGAGGAAATAGGTTTACTTCTCTTTTGTTAAAAAGATGAGGGGATCCATCCTAGATGCTGCAGAACAGTCTCCAGGTGGTTTTGAGAGACTCACTCCTCCCCACCCCCAGCTCACTCACCTTGTCAACTTGGCAGACTTAGACCCCCTCTTTCAACTCCCCACAGTCAGGGCGGGGTACAGGGAGGAAGGGGATTTGCTAAGGAGAGAGTTCGAGTGCTTCTCTGGGCAGGATCCAGGATAATATCCTAGACAGAAGAAAGCACGGGATGGCCCCCTCGGGCAGGCAGTTGGAGACGGCACGTGGTTTTGAGGTGGTGTGCTGGGACAGCAGGAGCCACAGGGTCCAGCTCAGGTACTGAGGGGACAACCAGGAGGAGGCACTGGGGGGCCCTGGGAGGCAGGAATCCTGGAGCTCTGCAGGCCCCTTTCTCCCCATCTCCTCCACCAAGCACATCTGTTTCTGTCTTTTTGCACTTGTGACAATCACCTGAACCGTAGCCACAAGGGGGCGCTCCTACCAGGCAGCAGCTTCCCTGGTGCCTCTGGGCTGGCCTGGTGATGGAGGGCCAGGCAGGTAGGGTCCAAACAGGGTTTCTCTGCCCAAGGAAGACAGAACACAGAGGACCTAAAAGGCAAGAACCCCATAGACTGTCTTAGCCCAAACACTCCACCACCTCCTGGCCTTGGCCCATGTCTGAGCCAAGGCCCAGAGGTAGAAAGTTGCCTGATCCTCTGTCTCCATTGGGACCTGATTTGGGGACTGAGCTTAAATGCTGGGATAGCCCATGAGGGTTGGATGCACCCAAGAACTTCATGGTGTCTGCTTTCGGGAGCCAGTATGTGGCTGGAGGCAGTGGTGGCTGAGAGTCCTAGTTCCATGGAGGACAAGATTTTTGCCCACAGGTTCCGTGGAGGACAACTCAGTCAGCAGCAGTGTGTCCAAAACCACCAGAAACATGGTATTATCTCTGGTCCTGGTCAAGCTATGCCAGTATTTTCTGTGGACATCACTAAGAAGAGAGTTTATTTGGAGAGAAATGGTCTAAGGTAGCGAGACTTCTGCAGGCCCCCACTGCCATCTCAGGACGTCTGGAGTGGCTTGGGCTGGGGCTTACTGGGTCCTGGGGTGGGAAGTGAAGTTTCCTGAAGTGAACATGAGCCAGGCTGAGGAGAAAAGCTCTCCACACACCCTGGTCTCCTCCTTTCACCTGAAGCCCAGGACTGTGCCATACACATCCCACCTACCCACACTATCAGGGAGAATCTCCTGGCCCAGAAACCATAGCCACTGGTCTTGGAGCCTAAATCAGTTGCCACACAACCTGAAACCAGAGGTGAGAGAGCAATGAGAACTGCAGGGCTGTGGAGGGGACAGTTGCGTGTGGGGTGCTGAGGCTGAGCGGACACCTGCATCCACCTTTCCTTGGAACATATCACCCCCTTCTAGAATCTTAAGCCATTACTAGACTGCTCTAGAGCCTGGTGGAGTGTTAGTCTGTCCCCAGTTCTATTCACTCACGTGCTTCCTTTGAATATCAAATGTGACTGTTTGAAAAGCTGGTAGAATTAATCTCTCTTACTGTAGATAGCGCTGCAGACCTTGGATTTTTTTTTCCTGTGTTCTTTCAGATGAGATATCTATAAATATCTATACATTATATATATATATATATGTATATTGGGTCTTTCTGCGTGTGGTTTTCCATCAGAGGTTGTCTCTTTGGTCAAAGTGAACTTTTAAAGGAGTTATTTTCCTCTCTGTATAAAGTGAAGAACCTAATTTTGTGTATTCCAGTGGCTGATGTCATGAAACTTTGAGATGACAAAATGTAAAACAAATAAAACCCTTGTCAAAGTAGAAAGTTAACTGTGCTGGCAAACTAATAAAGAAATGAAGAAGAGTTCGAGTATGGTGACGTCAGGCCCATCACAGGAAGCTTTTGAAAAGGCAGCCTTGAGGTTGGTGCTTCTTGGGCTTAGGTGGGACTGAAAATGCAGTTCTCATCCATGTTTCTATTTCCGGTTTTTTTTTTTCTTTTCTAAAACTCTACCCCCACCTTGGGGCTTGAACTCAGGACCACCGGGTGATCAAGAGTCACCTGCTCTACCAAATGAACCAGCCAGGTGCCCCACTTATTTCCAGGTCTCCTCACATTATCTTACTAATTATTACTTTTTTTTTTTTTTAATATTTGAGAGAGACCATGAGCGGGGAAGGGGGGAGGCGGAGGGAGAAGCAGGAGCGGGGCGGGGTGGCGGGGGGTGCGGGGCTAGGCGATCCCAGGACCTTGAGAACCCGACCTCCAGCTGAAGACAGATGCTTACCTGAACTACCCAGGTGTCCCTCCAATCCTTACATTAATTCCACTGGATATATATAATCATAGTTTCACAGGTGAAGAAACAGAGCCTCAGGATAAGGGATTTGCCCTAAGAAGCAGTCAAGCTAGGAGCCGGCTTTAGCATTGCAGGACTTCAAAACCCCGCTTCATTTTCTAAACTTAACAGCATGCTACTTTCCTATGTTTAACCACCACTTCTGACTCATTAACCCAATAAACATAGCGTTCCTGCTACGTGTCAATACAGCACGTAAATAAAAATAAAACCCACCATATGCGTATGATGAAAAACAGAGGGATACGCCAGCGAGTGCGTGCAGAGGTTGTTTAGTCCCGTTCTGAGAACCCTTCCCATGCCCCTCGGAAGCGCGCACGACCTGCCCCACGGCGCCCGGGCACGCAGGCGCGCGCACCCCAGCTCTGCGCAAAGAACATCTTCGATTATCCTGGCTAACGACCAGTCCCGATGAAGAAGGCAGGCCGGCCGCCCACTTGGGTGCGCTCACAGCCGGTCACCCGGGAGGCCCTCGCGCTGGTATCCAGAAACTGAATTTTGTTCTCCGAAATGTCTCAGCTCTTGGAGACAAAGGGGAGAGAGTTGGGCCTGGCTCGGAACCAGGCTCGAGGCGATACAGGTAGACGTCCGACCGCCCGTTTCCTAAACCCAGCTGCGAACTCCCGGGCTTCAGAAGGACGTTCCCCGGAGGAGTGATTTGACCAGGTGCAACTCCCTACTCCTCCGAGTCACGGGCGAACGTCACGTGGCGTCGGGGCATAGGCCCCGCCCCCAAAAAGGCCTTCTGTGGGACGCCGGAAACGCCGGCAACGCCGGCAACGCCGGCGTAGACCTCCTGACGCGCGCGGCCTCGGCAATGGCGACTGAGGCGAAGCGCCGGCGGGTAAGTCGCAGGAGACGGGAGCGGGACGCGCCCCTTTTCGCCGCTCCCCTGCTCCGCTCGCTTGCAGGGGTCCCTGGCTGCCCTCCGCGCCCCCTCCCCCTACCGAGAACCCTCCCTCCTCTCGCGCCTCCGTCTGCTCCCGCGTCCCGCGCGTTCTCCGGGGCGGGCCCTCTCCACGGCGCTAGTTCGTTCCAGGTGGCGGGGCCCGTGGGCAGCAGCGACGCGGATCCGGACCCGGTGGCCGGTTTCCTGAGCTGGTGCCGGCAGGTTGGGCTGGAGCTGAGTCCCAAGGTGAAAGGCAGGGGGTGCGGGCTGGCGTGCGCGGCGGTGGGGGCGGGGGCGCAGGCCTTCTCTGACCCGCGGCTGCCCGGTTCAGGTGGCGGTGAGCCGGCAGGGAACGGTGGCCGGTTACGGCATGGTGACCCGGGAGAGCGTGCAGCCCGGGGAGCTGCTGTTCGCCGTGCCGCGGGCCGCCCTCCTTTCGCAGCACACCTGCTCCATTGGCGGCCTGCTGGAGCGAGGTGGGTGCGCCGGCGGGGACGGGACGAGGAGGCGGGCCGCGCAGCGGCGCGGGTTTTCACCTCAGTGTCTCCCTCAGAGCGAGGCGCGCTGCAGAGCCAGTCGGGCTGGGTGCCGCTGTTGCTGGCGCTGCTGCACGAGCTGCAGGCCCCGGCCTCGCCCTGGAGCCCCTACTTTGCGCTCTGGCCGGAGCTGGGCAGATTGGAGCACCCCATGTTCTGGTGAGCGCCTTAGTAGGGGGTGGGGAGCACCAGCACCGGAGCCTGGCTTGAACCGCCCTGGCCGGGGACCGGGTCCCCAGGCACTAGTCCCGGTGGGGTGTGTGAAGGGAACTCGGGTGGGGTGTCACTGCAGGCCTGAGGAGGAGCGCAGGCGACTGCTGCAGGGCACAGGTGTACCGGAGGCCGTGGAGAAGGACTTGGCCAACATCTGCAGCGAGTACTATTCCATCGTGTTGCCCTTCATGGAAACCCACCCGGATCTTTTCAGCCCCAGGGTTCGCTCCCTGGAACTCTACCGCCAGCTCGTGGCTCTTGTGATGGCCTACAGGTCAGTGAGCAGAACCTTGAAGGACTTTCTTCCTTTAGAACTAACTCTTTGAGGGATAAGAGGGGAAAGAACAGTGAACCACACCCCAGTCTCTCACCCTACACTGGGCTTTAGCAGAGTTCTCTCTGTGGCAGCTTTCAGGAACCACTGGAGGAAGAGGAGGATGAAAAGGAGCCAAACTCCCCTTTGATGGTGCCTGCTGCAGACATACTAAACCACTTAGCCAATCATAATGCCAATCTAGAATACTCTCCAGTGAGTGCATCCCTCTGTTACTGTTCTTATGTGCACTGATGATCAGGCATTTGATTCAAACCAGCGCTTGTCATTTATGCTGGTCTGAGAGTTAGGCTAAGTGGGCTCCGTTCTCCTCGTGGTAAAAACAGAGGTGAAGTTAGTTTTCCTTGTGATGTAGGTTGTTTGCATATTCCGAACAGTTGGAACACAAAACCTCAATACCCGCAAAGAAAGTTGTGGTTATTTTTCTAAGCTACTGCCATCATTTCCTAGGAGTCAGAGGTTGGCTATACTGACTACTTCGTGGGGAGAAGCAAGGAGGGGGAGGGGAAGGGGATGGTCCTACATCAGGTCTAAGATAATACCAGGGTTATATCAATTCCATTTACTAAGTGGAAAGTTGTAAGAAAAGATCAAGTTTATGGAATTAGGGAATGGCTACTTTTTAATCCTGGTCTCCATCTGCCATTTTCACTTGGGGTTTAATTGTTCCTTTTTAAAAACAAGCAGCTTTTTGAGTACTATAGATGACTGAGCAGAGATTCACCTAATAAAGCAATGAGGCTGAACTTGACCTTTTATAAGTCTCACCTCTTTGGTTCTACTGTATAGGCATGTTTCACCTCAGATACTGTGCTTTTTACAAATTGAAGGTTTTGTGGCAACCCTGTGTTGAGCAAGTCTATCGGTGCCTTTTTTTTCCCCCCCCTTTGGGAGCAGCAGGCTTCCTGCTAAACAGGGAACCTGATGCAGGGTTCAATCCCAGGACCCTGGGATCATGACCTGAACCGAAAGCAGAATCTTAACGGCTGAACCACCCAGGTACCCTCTTGCTTCATGACTGTCCTATTTTGGGAAGAATTAAAATGGCAAGAATTGCAATATTTCAAACGTTTCCATTATTACTCTGTTTGTCTTGGTGATCTGATCAGTAATTACAACACCCAGAAAGCTCAGGTGGTGGTTAGCACTATTTAGCAAAAAAGCTGTTTTTTGAAATACATTTTATATGCACTGGGACATGAAAAAGTTCATTTGACTTTTTTTTTTTTTTTAAACAGTATTTGCTTTTTTGTGGTGGTGTGGAACCGATCCTATACAATCTGAGGTATACTTATACAGGACTTTAATAGGAACTAAAAGTAAAACGTGGGTAGGTGTATCGTCAATTCCAGTGCTGAACTGTACCCACTGGGAAGATCTTCCGAAGAGGGAATTAATCTTCATGGGGCTGGCCAGGATAGGGTCTATTCCCAGCTTCTCCCTTCCACCCCAGAATTTTCTTCGGATGGTGGCCACTCAGCCCATTCCTAAAGGCCATGAAATTTTCAACACTTACGGGCAAATGGCTAATTGGCAACTGATTCATATGTATGGTTTTGTTGAACCATATCCTGACAACACGGATGACACAGCTGACATTCAGATGGTGACAGTTCGTGAAGCAGCATTACAGGGTGAGTGTCTGGTTGCTCCAATCTTGGGACACCAGTGGATAGGTCTGTGTGCCCACCCCAGGTGCTCTTAAATAGCAGCTGCCCCATTCTTTGGAAACTGGGTAGTCGATTAAGAAGAAAACTGCTGGATATATGGAGACGCTGACACTGTTACTATCTACAGGAACAAAAGCTGAAGCTGAGAGACTCCTACTGTATGAACGCTGGGATTTCTTATGTAAACTGGAAATGGTTGGGGAAGAGGGAGCCTTTGTGATTGGGCGTGAGGAGATACTCACTGAAGAGGAACTGACCACCACACTCAAGGTAAAAGGGCTGAGAATAGCCAAAAAATATTTAGAGCTTAGACGAGAAAGGAAACATGGGACGAGGGAGCACACACTTAAATGCCGTCAAGACAGGCTTCTCTAAATTTAGAAATACACGATTTAAAGGGCCCAATGATTGCTTCTAGGTACTGTGCATGTCTGCTGAGGAGTTCAGAGAGTTTAAACACCAGGATGGATGGGGAGATAATAAAAGGGAAGAGGACAGCCTGACAATCACAAATATCCCGAAACTCAAAGCATCATGGAGACAGCTTCTTCGGGACAGTGTTTTGTTGACCCTGCAAAACTATGCCACAGACTTAAAATCTGAACAAGATTTATTAGGTAACAAGGAGGTGTACACCAAACTGAGCTGGAGGGAACAGCAGGCCTTGCAGGTTCGCTATGGTCAGAAGATGATCTTACACCGGTTGTTGGAACTGACAAGTTAGCAGGTTTTGTGTTGCCTGAAGAAACATCAAGAACTTTATTCTAAGATAATATTCACTGATGCTTGAAAAAAGTGAAAATTTGGATCTTTTGCTTCACTTTTCCTCTAAGTGCCAAAAGGAAAAGTAGCAAAGGTGATGTGTTAGGGTTAACTCTGAGGTAAGGCGAACTGTTTCCAAGATTGGGCACAGTCTTTAAAATTGGAAACTGCTGATGGTTACTAAGACCAATAAATCGTTTAACTGTTTTGTTCTCAGTCTGAACTAGAGTTAGCAGAAAATGTGATAGTAGTAAGGTCTTGATCTTTAGTAAGTCATGGACTTTAAAGTAGACCTCGGTCTATTTTGAGCAAGCTTCTTCCCTCCAAGACGGTTTCCTGTTTGAGGGTTTGATGAGCTATATGGCGCTGGCACTCAGCAACTGTTTTACTTCCTCAGCAATCTGAAGTTTGCTATAGATGGCACAGCTCACCCTTAAGGGAAGGAACCCTAAGATAAGACACCAATGACATTCAGACCTTACTTGCTAAAATTTCTATTTAATCTTGAACCTTTTTGTCCTCTGTGGCCATAGAACTTGACAATCAAAGGTAAGGTATTTTTTAAGTGGCATAAATTTTAAATATATCAAAATCCCACAAGGAGAAAGGGTATGAAAAATCTTTTGTAATTCTTTCATCACAGAAACCTACTCCAGTGATTTTCTACTGTTGAAACATGCCAGGTTAGTGGGAAAGATCTCATCGTTCAGCAAGAAGTGATGTTTCCTCATAGCCCCAGGCTCTGAGAGGCGGGGCTGTCCACTTTCCTCCTCACCACCAGCACTGGCTGCTGCTACTGAGAAAGGCACAGTGGACTCACACGTATGTCATGACTTTAATGTTTTGACTACAGTATGCATACACATACAAGTAAGGGAGCTAGAGCCCAGGAACTAGAAAGGCTACAAAATACAACACATGGACCAATACATTTACAAAACATTCAAAATCTTTACAAAAGGGGCTGTATTGGTCCTTTTGACTTTTTTGTTCTTCAACATAGCCTGTATGGCTATTCACTGGGAAGGAGGAAGGGCAATTCATACGCTATTAGTCCCCTTTCCACAATTTACAAGTATGAAGAGAGAGCTAGGGGCACTTGTAGGCGTGATGTGGCTTCCCTTTATAAAAAGAGCTGACTGTATCTTGGGGCCTAAAGAGATAAGTTCTCCACTTGAGAAAATGATGCTCTCCCAGCAGTCAGCTTCAGATTTGGGGAAGAAGCAAAACAAAAATCCATGGGATCTCAATTGTGAGCTCTTCCCATGTTCCCTAAACATACCAAATAGTAGCACATACACATTTTTAACAACTTTGTGATTTTCAGGGTCCCCTGTCCACATTAAAAAAATAAGTTACACAATATTTTAAACTGGCTTTTTTTTGCTATTCTTTGGGACACCAGGAATGTCAGAGACATGGAGTTATATCCCCAGACAAGTGCATGGCATCAACAGCCTTCAGTTACAAGCTAGGCAGGTACCAAGTTTACCTACTAGCCTTGGACACATTTTGTACAAACCCAAGAAGTTCCAGACAAAGGTTTTATCTTTCATATATTTACACAGTTCAAAATGATATTCACAGCATCTTCTAAATTTTGGCCAAGAGTCAATAAAAAGCATTTAAACTTTGGAACGTGCCCACATAGGAAGCTGACCCAAACAGTAATTGGGGCAGGTACCCGGAAACCAGAGGGCTGGGAAAGTCAGGAAGAGCTGAAAGGATTCTTCAGCCAGTTTATAAACCTGGTACAGTGGGACCTCCAGGCTGTGACACATTTACAGCAGAGATGCAGTTCCATCTAACTGGCACCTGTCCCTTCCATTACTTGCTGAGCCTGCTTCTGTCCCATGCAGCACTGTGCAACCGACTGGAATAACCTGAAAACAGAGACAGTTACAAGTTTGTGAGAAAAACTTCAGATCTGGCAGTATCTTGGGTCATATGAGCTTTGGCTATCATTAACCTTCTTAATCACCCACCCCAGCTAGAGCCATCATCTGTTTCTCATTCTTAAATAAAAAATGACTTTCAACTCACTTTTCAATTTCTGGGGCACAGTGTACAAACTCGTGGTTCCAGAACTTAAACGCTGGATTTTTAATCAGCTCAATGAAGGTAATAAGAAGACCCCAAGGATGTGGCCTATTTACAATCAACCGTTCCAAGAGAACCCTGAAGGGGAAAAAAGGTTAGTTACTGCACAGAGAAACCTACAAATTTATGACCACTTCTCCTTTACCTTTTTTCCTAACTTTTCTCCTTGATTATGAAACTACATGCAAAAGTTAGTAGCTTTACTAATGACAAGTGGATTAATGTCTATATATATAGTATGGTTAATGCAGGTGGGATTCTGGAATTAGAAAACCTGTGTTTGTATCCTGCTCCTCTTCCCATTAGTGAGCCTAGAAGACTGAGTTAAGGTAAAGATAACAGTATCAGATAATAGTCTGACCCACTTTTTACGATGTGTGTATCTCTTTCACCAGAATCTACCCATTGCCCAATCGCCAATGCTATGCAGACTAAGCAGTCTGCACAGATTCCTAAACTACCATTACATCAAAAAAGAGGGGGAAATAAAAACACCTATAATTTAGTTATTTCTCTTTCAAACTTCTCCTAGACTAGACGATAAAACAAAGCCCAAGTTCTTTAGATGGCTTTTAACAGGCCTGTGTGGATTCAGGACTCTGGACAAAAAAACATCACCACCACTACCACCACCTGAGAGAAACTGCTGACTTTCAATCAAAATGCCAGTACCTTTTGTTAAAAAACTTTTATTTTAGCAATGATTAGAATTTGTAATTCTCTACTTGTCATTTTGTGTCTATCAGACTAATCAACTGCTAGGTCAGGAACCATGTCCATTTTGCTCACAACTGTATCCTATTTAACAAGTGAAAGATACTCAATACTGACTACATGGGGGAAAAAAATCTTCATAACAAAGGGGAAGAGGCACTACTTAGAATTATCTGAAAAACATCTCCCTTACCTTGTAATCTGTTCTTGGATAGCTTCAGTGTTGGCTTCTGCAAAAAGGTACAGCATGGTACAGCTGAAGTAGTGAGTGTGGCTATTTGGGTACCGCAGCTGATTTGCAATGGCATTCAGGAAGAGATACCGACCTAGAAATTCAGAAAACTCATTTTATTGCAGATCTGTCTCACATGAAAAGCCAACATAAAAAGACATCATTCTGAGGGGCTAAGGTTTGGATTTCTGCAGTCAAATGCTCTGCCACTGAACTATAACTCCTAAGGTTTGGATTTCTGATACAGGTTTTCACAGTATCCTTTAGTTGCAACCAGTAGTTCTTGAGTCCCCAGTGTTTCCATTTCTGGGGTGGGAGGTTGTTACTTTGTATCTTCGTTTTTTAAAATATTTAAAAACAGACCCACTGCATATAAGCATTTAAAAAAATTAGGGAAGGGGCGCCTGGGTGGCTCAGTGGGTTGAGCCTCTGCCTTTGGCTCAGGTCATGATCTTGGGTCCTGGGATTGAGTCCCACATCGGGCTCTCTGCTCAGCAGAGAGCCTGCTTCCTCCTCTCTCTCTCTCCTCTCTGCCTACTTGTGATCTCTGTCAAATAAATATTTAAAAAAAAAAATTAGGGAAGAATATCAATTTCACAGATTTCTTTAATGTCACTTAACAGCTGGATTCTTCTGCCCCATGTTCAATGTGTTCCAATATTATGTTTTTTGTAGCCCCTGGAAAACTCCACTGTACACTCATGACAACTTGAATATACACACATATCATTACTGTGAAAGTAGTTTTGGCCTCATAGCTCTTATGTAAAAGGGTCTTAGGAACACCCCTTAGGGCTTCCACTCCACACTTTGAGAACTGCTAGTTTAAACTATATTGGAATAAATACCAATTAACTAGATCTGGTTGTCTGCCTCTGCTTGATTATTATTCATGTTTATAAGGCTATCCAAGTGAGCTTTAACACTAAAGACTATGCCCCCCTCCCCTGCCTTTTTTTGCTGGGGGTGGACATAATGGTGTTCAGTCTTGTTAAATCTTGATTTTACACTGTTTCAGATCCCTTCACAGACAAGCAAGTGTTTATCAAGATTAACTATCCTCTCCAGAACTGATAACAGCCAAGTTAAAAGTAGGCATCCTTTTTAAAGTATATGTATGTTAAGGGTGCCTGAGTGGCTCAGTTGGTTAAGCATCATCCAGCTATTGATCGCCGGGTCACCTGAATTCAAACCCCTGTGGGGCTCGAGCCTACTTTGAAAAAAAAAAAAAAAAAAAAAAAAAAAAAAAAATTTTTTTTTTTAAATAAAGTACTTTTGTGTTAAAATAAGCAAGTCTATGTAGTTGATTAGTACCTACTGGGGTCTCTATTAAGAATGAATATAGAAGACCAAAAGAAATGTGATTCGACCAGGCAAGATGCAACCTTTGGGAAGAATTATATATACGGTCAACTTTCCAAAAAGCAGGTTAGGGGAAATCTATGTTAATTTTTATATACCTAATATTTAACAAGTTGCCTGACAGACACTAATAAATGCTGGGGAGAAAGGGAGGCTAACAAAACAATCTAAGATGAGCTTATTTTTAAAGAGAGGCTAGTAAAAAGAAAATGTTCATTTTCACACTAGAAAAAAAAACAGTGTAATCATACACACTGAAATTCTAAGTAATGTGGTAGGGATTCTGGATATCTCTTTCCATTTCTCCAATTTTTTTGCATTAAGCAGATCGTATACAACTGAAGATAAAAGAGCCAGCAAAGAAAGACAAATACCATATGATTTTACTCTATGTGAAATTTAAGAAACAAGCAAAAGAAAAAAATGAGAGTCAAAGCAAGAATCAGACTTAATTTTAGGGAGCAATCTGGTGGTTACCAACGGGGAGTGGGTGTAGAGATGGATTAAACAGGCGATGAAAATTAAGGACTGCACTTACGATGACCACTGGGTGATGTATGGAACTACTGAATTACTATATTGTACACTTGAAACTGATGTAACACTGTGATTATTAATTAATTGTGGGATTTTAAAAAATACAGCCATAAACATACTGGTAAAATAACTATGTGTCTGTTATGGCTTAAAATATTTTTATGATCAGACTGTGGCAAAAGGTGCAGAGAATTTAACTCCCAGAATTGGCTGGCCTCACTCACCTTCAGTGTCCAAGTCCACAGCTAGGTTCTGAAAGATGTCCATGTGAGCTGAGTGGGTGATCGTGCTCATTGATGGCGTACTACCCTTGTTGTGGATATGTGCAATGGCCTGAGTCCCTACGTAGAGCACCAGTGCATTGATGAGCTGGAGGTTATAACGATTGCCAGGCTCATTGGATACCTAAACAAAACAAAGCTACTTATTTTCACAAAGGATACAGTATTTCTAGCCCTTTTTATGCCTTCATAGAAGAGCTGAACTACTCTCAACATCTGTGATTTAAATTTTAGAAATTTGCATGACTTTGTGAGGTTGCTGAACAAATACATAATTGCTTAAGGATGGCTGGGTCAGTAACAAAAACATGATTTCCCTTTGGAAGCCAAAACTTTAAAAGGTATCAGCAAACAAGTAAAAAGTTTGTAAATCAGACTATGCATTATCTCAACTACATAAAATATCTGGAGGGGCGTCTGGCTGGTTCAGCAGGTGGTGAGAGACTCTTGACAACTGGGCTGTGAGTCTGAGCCCCACATTCATTTTGGAAATTAATGAAATCTTAAGAGAAAAAAAATATTTGGAGGGGAAAAAGTAGTTTTCTGGTATGGAAAGACTGGAAAGATAACACAATTTCAAGTCCTCTTCTGTACACCCAACAACCAGAATCCATTTAGAACAATCTTGGGAGGACTGACAGGGACTGAGTATCAGTAATATTATTCTTAAAGAAAACAAGCCTATTCCCTGGTTGCCTCTTCCAAGGCAATCGCTTTGTGTCCGTGATTAAATGAAATAGTAAAATGCATAATCCAGGTAATCTCATATAATCTCATCCAACCATTAGAAATAACATTTATGTTTTAAAAATTTTAAATTCAGTTGAAAACACTAACTCCCAGGTGTACCTAAGTGGCTTAGTCAACCATCTGTCTTCAGCTTGGATCATGATCCCAAGGTCCTGGGATTGAGTCCTGCATCAGGCTCCCTGCTCAGCTAGGAGTCTGCTTCTCCCTCTTCCCTATGCCCTCCCCCTGCTCGTGCTCCTCCTCACTCTCTCTCAAATAAATAAAATCTTAAAAAAAAAAAAACAAAACAAAAACTCGTTTCCAAATAGGCCATCCACAGGACTATGCCTACAAAATGCTTTCTATGAAAGACAGATAAAATTTTAAGTCAAACCAGTTAACCTGTAGGTTGCTTCGCAAATCAGACAGAAAAGTGACCGGTGATCGAGTTTTAAGATAGGAATCCAAATCCTTTTTGAACTGAGGTGGCATCACTCCAGTAAAATTGGTAAGAATCCGGGGTGCAATGTTAATTTCACTCAACATATCCACCTGCAGCAGACAGATAAAATAATCAAAACCAGAAGTATATGTAGAGTTAACAGTAAATTCTTTGTCTCTGCCTTAAAAAGTGGTAGGATTGTTTTTCCAAAACTGTACATTATAAATGTCCTGATGAGAGCTGCCACTTCTTATTAATCTTTAATTAAAAGAATCTATCTCCAAAATGATACAAATCTCTCGTTCTGTAATAAGTTTTCTTATATATATCTTTCTAAATTAAGGCAGGGCAACTTCCTAAATTAAGGCTGGATAAGGTAACTTTTGCGACGAGGTCTAACATATACCACTAAAAGTTTGTTTCCTGGACTTGGATTTGAAAAAAAGAATACAGAGAAGATTCCTCACCTAACAGTTCTAGTCTTTAAAAAGATGCCCCAGGGGCACCTGGGTGACTCAGTGGGTTAAGCCTCTGCCTTCATCTCAGGTCATCATCTCAGGGTCCTGGGATGAGTCCCACATCAGGCTCTCTGCTCAGCAGGGATCCTGCTTTCCCCCACCCCCCGCCTGCCTCTCTGCCTACTTGTGACCAAATAAAGAAATAAAATCTTTTTTTAAGGCGGGGGTTGATGCCTGGGTGGCTCAGTGGGTTGAGCCTCTGCCTTCGGCTCGGGTTGTGATCCCAGGGTCCTGGAATCGAGCCCTGCATCGGACTCTCTGCTCGCCAGGGAGCCTGCTTCCCTCGCTCTCTCTCTGCCTGCCTCTCTGCCTACTTGTGCTCTCTGTCAAATAAAAAAAAAAAAAAGCCCCAACAGAACAGAACATCATACTTGCTACTTACAAGTAAGTAAATAAATAATGCATGTAAAAGAAAAGAGTACAAAATACATAAAAATTACAGTAGCCACATCAGGGTTACACATATAAAAAACACCTTTGAAATATGAGCATTACAAAGTTCTGGTCTACAATTCTGTGCCACCAGGGCCACCCAGCAAATAACTGGTTCAACACCTCTATTAAGGTTCTATAAAAATGAATTTACTATCAAAATTAATTTAAAATAGTAGCTAGGCAAATACTGTGAACTAACATTCAGCAAGCTTAATAACATGATCTCCCCCCACCGCCCAACAGCATCCTCACCTAACAACTTGTGTGTGTATATGCCTGAGAAGAGAGGGGTTAAACAGGTCTACCACTAGAGAAAGGGCTCAAATTCTAAGATATAACTTACTTCTCCTTGCACTGTTTGGAACTTTACCTTCAGATTAGGAGTGAATGGGTCTGGGAGCCTCATGTTTCTTGGGAAGGCACTCAGGATGAGATTTCTTAGCTGAATACAATTAGGTGGGATCACATCACAGAATCCATAATGGTAATCACAAAGGAACTCAGGGAAATCATGCAAAAGAACCAGAAGCACTCTCAAAGTACCCTATTAAAAAAAAAAAAAAATTGGCTGTTTTCCGCATTAACTTAGGAAATGAGAGTAACATTTATACTACTGTAAGTAAAAAAGACAAAAGTATATACTATGGTAACAAATTACAGGCTTTTTACCAAAATATTTACATCTGGAAATCACCAAAAACCAGCTTTGGGGAGTTTACACCTTAAATGTGCATGCTTTAAGAGGCTGGCAAAAATAAATTAACTAATTAATTAAAAGGCAAAAAATTCTGTCTTCAGAAGCTGGAAAAAACAACTAATGAAAACCAAGAAAGTAAAAGAGGAAAATCAATTACATGTTCTAAAAAGTACCGAAAGAGGGCGAAACAAAGCTGGTATCCTTGAAAAGATTAAAATCCAGGCTTAGATGGCTTTACCTGCAAAATCTTCATTATAAGTAATTAAGGAAAAATGAATACAATTTTCCCAATCTCAATTTTTTCCAATTCTTTTAATGAGATTTGCATCCTCTTGATACCAAAGCTTGATGTGAAAAATCACACAAAAATCTTAAATCTTAGAAACTGAAATCACAGTGATATATCATGATGAAATGGTCCCAAATGCAATGGCAACTTAAGTAATTGATGGAGTTATTAACAAAAAAATTTTTCATCTTAAAAAAGCATTCGATATAACTCAATACCCATTTTAATGAAATTTTAAAACTCAACAAATTATAAATAGAAGGGAATTTCCTTATTCAGATAATGGCATCTGCAAAACAAAACTGTAGATTTATAAAAACATAATGGTGAATTACTGAAAGCTTTCTTTACGATCATTAAGGAGACAAACATGACATTATCACCATCTTCTACTCAACACAGTTGTGGAGTTACTGGCCACTGGCAATAAGGCAGGTAAAAGTAAAGCAAAAATCCACTGCTGTATGTAGATGAAATGACTGTATATATAGAACACACTTCCTGGGACGCCTTGGAGGCTCAGTCAGTTAAGCCTCTGCCTTCGGCTCAGGTCATGACCCACATCCATGTCTGCACTGGGTTCCTTGCTCAGCAGAGAGCCAGCCTGCTGCTCCCCCTGCTTGTGCATGTGAGCAGGCTAATAAATAAATAATCTTTAAAAAAAAAAAAAAAAAAAAGAATACACTTATCCCCACAAAAGACACAGATAAGCTCTCAGAAAAAGTAAATTTAGTTAGGTAGATAGATACGCAGCTACAAGGTAGCTGGGCAATATAAAAAAAATCAGTTTTGTTTCTATATGCTGCCAGCAAACAAGAAAAAATTTAAAAGGTATTTTACAATTTTACAAAAAACATCAAATAACTAAGGATAATTCTAAAGAAAGAGGCTGAAAACCTCTATGCTGGAAAACTACAAAGCATGAGAGAGTAAAATTAAAGACCTAACTAAATTGAAACATACGTGTTCAAGACTGAAAGGCTCGGTATTATGAAGAGGTCTCTATTCTCTCCGAAGTGATCTACAGATCCACCGCAATCTCAATCTAAACCCCAGCCAGCTTTCCAAAGTCGAGCTGACTATGCAGTTCTTTATGTGATGGCAAATGACATTAACTAGCCAAAATAATCTTTAAAAAAGAGCAAAGTGAGGAGGATTTACTCTGCTTACTGCTTTACAGTAAGTCTTACAAATCAAGACAGTTTGGTACTGGCCTAGGAACAGATAAACAGATCAACCAGAGAGACACGCATACACAAATGGTCAATTATTTTGACAAAGTTGCCCAATCAATTCAATGGGGAATAAAAAATGGTACTCAAAAGCCTTACATTACTTACTGTGGGGTGGCAGTACTAGGAAGGATGAGGAAATGAACCTCACCCATACACAATAATGAATATGAGACAGATCATATTATGGTAACACAAAAGCCAGAATAACATAGGTTCTTGGGCAATGAACAGAATACAAGCAGAACAGATTGCAATTTGGGATTGGCAAAGCCAACATGAGATACAAAAGCCAACATTTAACGAAGGCAAAAACCTGGATCATTTTTACTACATTAAATTAAAAGTTTCCATTCCTCAAAAGACACCTATTTTTAAGGGAATAAAAAGGTAACCCACAAGAGTGATTGGAAATATTATGTATTTTTTTTGATTATGTATTAAACAAAGGGCTCATATCCAGAATATATGAAGAATTCCTATTTAAAAATAAGAAAAACATAACCTGGTGAAAAGATGAGCAAAAAACTGTAAAAGGAACATCACCAAATGATACCCAAATGGCCACTGTACTCATTAAAAAAATCAAGGATATGCAAAATTCATTCACAGTGAGATCCTAACTGCACAACTGCCAAAATGGCTAAAACAAAAAACAGACAATACCAGGGATATGCTGGTATAAGAGTTAATGGACACATACACTTTGTAAAACTAGCAGCATCTACTAAAGTCGAACCTATGAATACCCTTTTTGGGGACTGATTATGAAGTACACTTGATTTTTGTGTTTTCCTGAGGATCTGTTATTCTTTAAAAACTTAATAGGAAAATTGGGGTAGTTGGTGACTCAGTCGGTTAAGTGTCTGACTTCAGTTCAGGTCATGATTTCCAGGTCCTGGAATCAAACCCTGGATAGAGTTCCCTCTCCCTTTCCCTTTGCCCCCTCCCCCAACGCCCTCTCTCAAATAAATAAATACAAATCTTTTTTAAAAGCATTAATTAGGGGCGCCTGGGTGGCTCAGTGGGTTAAAGCCTCTGCCTTCGGCTCAGGTCATGATCCCAGGGTCCTGGGATCGAGCCCCACATCGGGCTCTCTGCTCGGCAGGGAGCCTGCTTCCCCCTCTCTCTCTCTGCCTGTCTCGCTGCCTACCTGTGATCTCTATCTGTCAAATAAATAAATAAATTTTTAAAAAAATCTTAAAAAAAAAAAGCATTAATTAATAAAAAAAAAAAATTAGGCCTCATATCCCCAGTTGACAGTGTTCAAAATTTTAGGTTTTAAGTATTTTAATGTGTAACTGCAAATTAATTACCTTATAGAGGATTTGCATAGGTTTGGTGAGTTCCACATTTCTAAGGAAAGGCGCTAAATATTTGAATAAATCAATCAGTAGCTGCGCATACATAGGCCATCCCTGAAAGAAAGAAATGTACATGAGCCGTAATTATACTCAGCTGCTGTTCCATCACCAAAAAGTTGCCCAGGCAGCTACACTGTGACTTATTATCATCTTCATACTAATGTAACTAGAGAATACAGACGTTAAGTACTGCAAAGACTGGCATGAAAAGGGACTAAGTGTAATTATGGCAACAGTGAGAAATAATATTTACAACAAATATTGTTGATTTTGGCTCAGGTTGTGATCTCAGGGTCAGGAGACGGAGCTCCCTGTCCAGCTCCCTCCTCGTGGGGAGTCTGCTTGAGCTTGAGCTTCTTTCCCTCTGCCCCTACCCCGCCATGTATGCATGTGCTCACACTCTCTCTTTAAAGAGAAATAAATCTTTAAAAGGGGGGGGCGTGCCTCCAGAAATTCCAGGATATATAGAGGTCCTTGTTCCTATAAGCAAAATTTAAAGAGGACAAGGAAACTCAGAAAATTTCAGACACCAAACAAAACAATTAAAAAACTGACAGACGTCTGTTTTCTTAACTCCTTCTTTTAATTAAGTCCTAGGTCTCAACCATTTCCTTTCCCACTTCCAACTCCTGTCCAGTAACAACACAAATCTTCTCAGCCAAACACGGCCTGTCATCAACTCCCAACTATGTTCTTTTGGACAAATACAAACTGTTCTTTTGGACAAGTTTATGTTATTGTGTTCCTCCTCCTGGAGTACCAAATAAAACCCACTCCATTTAAGGATTATCTCACTTTCTTTTTTGCCAACCACGTAAGTAGTCACATTTTCTTCTTAAGGGCTAATCAGGGATGCTTTCTATTCATATGCCATTAAATTCCAAGATGGGAGAGAAACCTCTCATGTTAACTGTGTTTATTTGTAATTACACTTTAAAAACTCTTTACTAGGGCGCCTGGGTGGCTCAGTGGGTTAAGCCGCTGCCTTCGGCTCAGGTCATGATCTCGGGGTCCTGGGATCGAGTCCCGCATCGGGCTCTCTGCTCAGCAGGAAGCCTGCTTCCCTCTCTCTCTCTGCCTGCCTCTCCGTCTACTTGTGATCTCTCTCTGTCAAATAAATAAATAAAATCTTTAAAAAAAAAAAAAAAAAAAAAAAAAACTCTTTACTAGAACTTGATACTAATTTCTTCGAATATAGACCAGTGGTCTTCATCACTCTTGATAGTGAAAGCTTTAGCATTTAGAGTGAGAACCTGTAAAACTGGCAGGTTCTAGAGCTCCATTACCCAAGTTTTATTTAAAGGTACTCCAAGGTTTTGACTTTTTTTTTAAAAAGTTCTTAAGCAAGATTAACACATTGCTCACAACAGACCTGGAGGAGCAATACCCTAATCCCTGAGGAATGGCTTCTAGGCACAGGCAGTCAAGTACTGGTTAAACCTTCTCCATAACTTTACTCCACGTTAAATAATTCTTGACTAAGCCTGGAAGGAGTACAATTATTACTAAGTGACTAAGAGTGCTAATAATAAGCTCCAAGTAGTTACAGTCTTCATCTGTAGAAGATAAACTGCAGCCACACCTTCTGCTGTGGCGTATGTGCCAGCATTCTTGCAATAAATATCCGATGAGAGATCAGTTCAAGCCAGGCATACACAAAGCCAGGAGCTTTGGTAGGCCTCAAGATATGGAATGTATTGCTGAAAGACAAAAACCTTCATCAGAAGCAAGGTCCAACTTAAATACAAACACATCAGTGTAAGTAGAAAACATACAAGCTAGTTTTCAAATCAACATGCCTCAAATCCACAAGAGTACTACTTCTCAAATTTTACCACTAAGAACAGCAATCCTTAACAAGAAATCTCTATTAAATTCAATAATACTCACCAGAAAGCTGTAAGTGTCTGGAAATTAATGGTTTCCAATACATGCTCAGGTGCATTGAGTTCCAAGAGCAACATGATAAAAATTCGATGGTAGGGAAGCTGCTGAAATTCACTTTGCCGAACATCATGGTCCTGCAGGAGAACTCCCACTACTATACCAAGGACCTACAGAGCATACAGATTATAGCCTGTAAATCATGAAGATAATTCACTTTTATCACTCCCTAGACATGCTTTCTTTTCAAACTCTTGTGCCCCACATTAAAGAAAGAGACATGCCATCTGAATAGACATTATATGCTGGCAGCCAAAGGGGCCATATACTGATTTGATGTGGCCTGCAGAATTTTGTATTTTCTTTGAATTTCAATAATCTTCAACCAGAACTGTATGCTCTCCACAAACCCACTGGTTTTTCTAGAGCTCTGAAAATAGGCATGGTACATCATATTCCATTATATTAATACAATCTAAAAACCTAATTTTTCTGGTCTGATGTGAAACTGATGAGGCAAAATGGTTTATACTTCTCTTGACATTTAGGAGATGGGAGGGGCCAGGGACGATTTGGGGTTGCAGAAATGTCTCATACAAAGAGCCATCCTGCATTCCACTTAATCTTCCCACCGAAGAGAGGGACAGGATAACCTGTGTGCTAATTACCCACAAACCCTAAGTTTGTTTTTGTAGTTTTAATAGTCAAATTTCCAGGAACTCCACTGTGTATGTCAAAAGAAAACTATTTTGTTTCTTTTCAGAAAAATCAAGACAATTGCAATGGTACTTCTGGTGTCTGAATTGCTGATCTATTATCAGTGTATCAGTATTCCTTTCACAGTGATTCTGTATACAGGTGAAAATTTTATACTAAGTATCTTCCGATGTGGTCATTACCAAATATTAACATACTGAAATACACTGTTCCCCCCACGACCTGTGGTCTTAAGTTAAAGTACCATACTCTTCCAAAATTTAGTGATTATGTTTATACTACTACCTACAAATTTAATTTCAGGACTGAAGGGATCTTACAAAATGTTCTGAGGAACAGGCTGGACCCTGAGAACCACTGACGCAGATTTCAAGCATACCAAGACTAAAGCAAAAAAGTAGTTCAGACCTTGTTCAGCAGATTAATCTTTGTGACAGTGTTGGTGGCCTCCCCTGAGTGCTTTACTAGCAGAGCAATGAGTCGGACAAAGGCATCCAGGTTGTGATAGCACTTGGCTCGGATCATGGTGGGATTAGCAGCAGGATTGTGCTGCTGCTCTGCCTGAGCACGGTAACTGATTTCAACACACATTTCAGTACACAGACGAAAGAACCTCGTTATGAGGTCATCAGTCTTCAGGATTCCTTGTTGGTGCATCTACCAAGGGAACAACAACAAAAATATATATATATAGATAAAAACAAAAAAACATGATAATAACACCTCAATTTTTAATCTTCATGCTTAAGAGGTATTCTCTTATTCACTCCTTGTCACATTTCTAATTCTTACTTTAAAAAAGGTGTCATGAAAATGACTTCTCCATTAAGGATCAATGACAGAATTCCTCAGTTTTAAGTTTAATGGAGAACAGTAAAGATGGAACAGAAGAGATAATAACATGGCAATTTTGAATAGTCCACAGCCAAATAATGTGGAAATTTAAGTAGACAAATAAGCCAACTTTCAGGAGCCCACTAAAATCATATAGACATTCTAGCCAATTCATACTTCCCCCATGTAGGAAATTAAATGCCATATATTTTTATTTTACTTTCCCACAGAATTTAACTTCTTCCAACTGAATCAACCAATAACAAAATTTTTGAAACTCCAGTCAGCTGCAACAGGAAAATCAAGTAATAATTTGTATGATAAATGGGTACCAAAAAAAATAGCCACAGATCTAATCTGGCTATTTTAATAAAAACTGAAGTTTATTTTAAAGTAAATTCAGTTCAAAATAAAATGTTCTTTTAAAGTATAAAAGTACAAATTTTATGACATATGATTTGGAAGTGAAGCAGAGCAGAGGAGTTATTTGGCTAGTATGAAAGAAGACAGTACAAAAAGAGTTAAGGGTGCAGAGAGAGGGAGGGAGGTCAGTGCTTACTTAAAGAAACCAAGCCCAGAATGAAAACTTGACTATTATCTTGGAAATTTTAAAACAAATCACTGTCCCTTGATAAGCAATAAAATAACTGAACTGACATTAATGTACTCTAGGCAAGGCAGAACGTCAGCAGAGGGACTTCTGGTACACTGAAATCTTAAAAACTAACAGGGGGTTAAGGTAATGAAGACAAATGGCTGTGATCAAGAGGAAACACAAGGAGGAAAGAATTCTCAAAAGGATACAAAAGAGAACAGAAAAGTATCAATTGTACTTTCTTAAGCAGAGAGAAGAAACAAGAGCAAAGAAACCAGCAGGAAGAGCTGAGACAGGTGCCACATCCATACCCATGAAATACTGATGATCGCAAAAGCCAAGCGCTTCAGAGTTCTATCCAAACCAGAAATCAAACTATAAACATTCAGTAACACCCATGCAATAAAGTGTATTTTAGAATTTTGTTGGGTACAGAGCTACTGTACTGTATGACTTATTTAACTAAGTTAAAATTCATCTTAAAAAGTAAATCCAATTTCTAACTTCTAAAATTTAAATCCGCTCTTAAACACTATCATTTATCTGATAATAGAACTAATTTGCAATCCTTCTTTGGTAGTACTCCTAAACTTTCATCTCGGTTTAAAGAAATACAATGGTCAATCTGCAGAAATTAGCAGATAAACAAATATCACTCCCTGAATAAACATTACAAAAGTTCTACTAAAGGAATTCTAAAGGCAGTCAGCACAAGTACCATTCTTGCCATTAAGTAGTATGATTAGGACACACTGACTATTGGGTATGAATCCCTCCAGTGGTTGAAAACAGACAGTAATGATCAAAAACAGAATGCTAAATGGTACTGCTGCTCTCTTTCTACATTTTTGTCTGTTCCTCCTGTTTACAAACATTCTTTCCAAACCTAATTATTCTAGGAACTTGCTTCCTACTTTAATTCAAAGTTCAATTTAGATCAAATCAAATGCAAACAAATACAGTAAGCCATTTTCCAAAAGAACATGTTAGTCAGTTTTGGGTAAATAAGCTACTTAATTTAGAAAATATAAGAAAAGGCTCCACCCATTTAAGTTTTTAGTGTTTTCTTTTTTTTTTTTTAAACATGAGCTAGGGGCTCCAGGGTCGCTCAGTGGGATAAAGCCTCTGCTTTCGGCTCAGGTCATGATCCCAGGGTCTTGGGATCGAGCCCCGCATCAAGCTCTCTGCTCGGCAGGGAGCCTGCTTCCCCTCCTCTCTCTCTGCCTACTTGTGATCTCTGTCAAATAAATAACATCTTTAAAAAAAAAAAAAAAAACCCATGAGCTATTGTGAGACTTTTGTTAGCCCATAAGCCCCTAGTTATCAAGCTAGTAAAATTATGACATACATCTGGCAATTTCATTATTCTTTATCTGATCCCATACTTTTTAACTATGACAAATGAAATGGGATAACTAGAACTAAAGGGAACATGAAATGTTGAATTTACTGGTTAGCACCCAAAGATGAGGAAAAGAAATAGGCTTTATCAATTTAACAGAGTAATGATGGTGACAATTTTTGGTTTACATGAGTATGGAGGTAACTGTCTGACCACAGGTACGTAATACTGAGCTTAAATATTGGAGGCATCACACCCTACTTATGTTGAATAAAAAGCACCTTTCTTTCCAAAAGCTCTACCTGTCCAACAAACGCAGAGAAAGCTTTGGTACTGTCACGGCCAGCTGCTGCTGAATGGTAGAGATTCACCCATTCCCTCAGAAGATACTCTGCCTTCTCCCTCAGGCCTGGAGGATCATCATATTCTGAGGCTTGAGAGATTCCAGAATGCATCATAAAGTTAGGGCCTCCATGAGCACGATCAATCATTGCTTCATAGTTGGATCGTACTACTTCCATCAGCTGGGGCAATCTAGTACAATAAATCCAGAGTGAAAATCAGTCTACTCCTGGTTGCAATTTCACAGAAACACACAGTTGGACAATTTGCTTATTTAATAGAAACCACAACAGTGACTTCCATATTTAAACAAAACTATCCTTGGTCTCTATTTACTCATAACCACATAATACACAAGTAACGGACCTTGGTTAAGCCACTTCTGTTAACCCCCCAAAAATAGTGCCTGTTGAAATGGAGCTGATCGATGTTCACAGTCAACAAATATTCACTGTGCACCTACCGTGTGCCATGGTTTGTTATTTATCTTAATTTCAACAATTCTTTGAGATATTTCTATTTTAAGAAAAGGTAAATCAACTTATGAAAACTCAAATTTTAAAGTGGCAGAGGCAGGGCTTAAACACAGGGCTCTTGACACTAAGTCTAGTACTATACATACTGCTTGCTCTAGAGCAAGAAGGCTGGGCAGTTAGTTAAGGCTTCATACTTAAAGGGACAATATTAGGTCTCACTAAAGCTTTCCACATACTATACGTACAGCAAGTTTCTACAGGTAATATTACTTATTAAGTCTGCACATTCATTTTTAAAGCTCCTTCATAAGACTGAATACACAAAGATCCCAAAACACTTCATCCTCACCCTTCTGGAGCATTGCCTCTGGAGTGAGCATTAATCCTCATGAGAGTTTCAATGGTGTGGAATAGATCTGCCTCAGTAACATGAGCAACACTCCTTTCATCCACCAATAGGATTTTTACCAATTGCATAGCAAATGCCACGGCCATGTAGTTTAAACCATTCTCCATTGACTGGCAACACAGAAAGCACAATGTAAGATAGACAACACTTACAGCAAACACACTTCCCAACTAACCAGAGTACCTATTCCTGTTTAAGAAAATTTCCTCCATACCTGAGCTAGGTGAAGATCATACTGCTGCATATTAACCAAATGATTACGAATGAGCAGCTCCACTGCTTCCACATTGTATTTATATTCATCCCGACATTCAATTAGGCACCTAGAAAAAGTATTTCTTTAAAGGCCTAACCGTACTGTATCAAATAAACAATTTTATTCAATGCTAATTTATTCCAAATTAAGGATGCTTTGAGAACCAACAGCAAATTAGTATCTAAGATTCAAAACAGCCAATAATGAAATAGAAAAAAGACAACCCAGTGTTGAAACTCAAGCTTTGCTCTCAAAGTCTAGAAAACAAAGGATTCCATTTAAGACAATGAAATATTTATATATGAACACCACTGCTATGAAATCACTAAAACCTTTAAAAACCAATGATACGCAATTTATCCCCCAAAGCAAGGTACTGGTTTTCCACATTCATCATGGGCACCAAACTGGAAAGGGCCAAGCAATCAACAATTCTCACTACTCAGGACTGGAAGAAATGTCTCGCTTAACTTCTAGAAAAAGGAAATGTCCGGACATAAACAGGGCATGTATGTTAGAAAACAGTCCAATTAATAGTACTCTTCTCTAAGATGGTTACCGACCTTGTGATCTGTTTGTTACACCACGGAGACCCGTATGCCCGACCATCTTGAAGAGCTTTTAAGACCAAAAGGTGGCACTCCCTGTAGCGCAGCAACAGGTCAGCATCAGCACCACTTGTGGCATCTAGTAAACCCTCTACAGCCTATGGAAGAAAAACAGTATTCACAAACATGGATAATATAGTACTTGACCCAACTATCAAAGCCAAAAAATAAACCTTAACAAAAACTACAACACACCCTCTAAAGCTTCCAGTGAACAATGTCTGTGCTCGCCAAAATGCTTTTCACTTACCCTAACACACACACACACACACACACTCTCTCTCTCTCTCTAAATTCTATCTAGTTTATGTTCACTGTGTTCTTCACATGACAGGCCCACTGTCCCTACACAGTCAAAGTCTAATGCTCCCTGCCAACCTTCCCACATCACCCAAGTACTTGGTATCAACCTACTCCTCCAAATCTAAACTGCGATCTTTTAAAGTTTCTTAACTGTATTTTCAAAAGATCTTAATGGGGGGGGAAAAAAACAACTTTCCCATTTCACCATCAGTAATGGTCACAACTATATTCTAGAGAAAATTACCTGCTTATTACCAAAAAGAACTTATTTTACTTTAATTTTAAAATCTTAAGATAACCTAAGGAGGTGATGGCGTGGGTCACTCTATTTACAAACCTAGTCTCTTCCTGCACTTGCTTCAAACCTAGTCTCTTCTTAGAAGTAACATTTAAGAACTAACCTTCTGGAGCAATCCAAGAGCAGCTATGGCATCCCGAGAGTTTCGAGATAATACTACAACCTCCAAAAGACTTCTAAGAGCCTGAGCTTGAGGATTCATGGCCAAAGTTGGCGGGATGGCATGTAGGTGCTGCTCCAATTCTGTAATGCACTTATCATAAATCTGAGCTACATCATCTGTTGCCCAAGCTTGCTGTTTTAGAAAAGGAAACAACCAAGAAAGAGATAAGCAATAATTTTTAAGATTTTTTTCACTGGCTTATACGTCAATTAAAAAGTCTTTTAGTATGTTTACATCCCTGAATTTTTTTGTTTTTAAAAAAACAACTCCCCACCCCCCCGAAAATTTTATTTATTTGAGAGACAGAGATAGCTAGTGAGTACAGCAGCTGAGAGGAGAGGGTTCAGAAGTAGGCTCCTCACCAAGGAGGAAGCCCAATGCAGGGCTCGATCCCAGGACCCTGGGACCGTAACCCGAGCTGAAGGGAGACACTCAACCAACTGAGCCACCCAGGAGCGCCCCCCCACTTGTTCCCCCCCCCCATCAAAACATAGAGGGGCTCTTCCAGTCCCCTTCCTGAACTATTCGATCTTAATAACACTAGGTGGGGCAGTGCAAGGCAAGGATGAGGGGAGGGGTATTTCATTTGATTGAGGAAAACCCACCAGACATCAACACAATCAAATAATCAAAGCAAGCAAAATAAATAATGGGGTAGAACACAGCCTAGGAAATTAGGTAATCTGAACAATGGAAAAATGTAGTACTCAGTTCAAGTGTCAAAGCATGACAGAATAATAACACAGCATCAATTCTGTGATAAATATATCAGAGATGCTGGATCTGAATCTACTCCTGACAACATACTGGACAAATGCAAATCAGGTCATTCTACAAAATAACTGGCCTATAATCTGTAGAAGTGTTGAGGTCATGAAAGAGGAGGAAAAAGTGAGGTGCTGTATCAGACTAACCTGGGGTAAATTTTAAAAATAAAACTAACTGAAATGTATGATTCTGAAATAGGTCCTTTTACTATAAAAAGGTGGTATTGGGACACTTCATAAAACCTGAATGAAGTCTAAGGATTAGGTATTACTGTATCTGTGGTAACTTCCTGATTTCAACAGCTATACTACAGAATGTCTTTTTAGGTAACACACACCAGAGTTTTCAAGAGTGACTGGGGTATGAGAGTATCTCATTGTATTCAAATGGTTTAGGGGGGAAATGTTTCCCCATCCCTACATCTTCAACTTTTCTATATATATTTCAAACCCTTAGAAAATGTTTTTACAAAATACAGCAAAGCCGTGGGGGTCACCATGTAAATTCCTCTAGTTAGGCCAAACATGAAAATGAACCTCATGCAATTTTTTTTTTTAAATCCCCCATATGAACACAGCACATATGCTATGCTCAGTAACTGTGGGTACATTTTCCCCCTATAACTTAAGCTCACAGGAAGCAAGTGACAGATTAACACCTAAAAATATTCAAATTAAAATGTTAAACATTCGATTTAATCCCAGGCAACAATTTACCTTCATGGGTTGAGCTAAAAATCCTGTGGGCTGACTTAAATCATTTGTGGGCAGGAAGCCAGGCACATTGCGTGCAAACTCTTCGTAAACAGCCAGCTGCTTTGGGTCCACACCACCAACCTGTGAAGAAGAAAACCTATTTTGACAGGATCCTCTTCACAAACTTGAAGGCAAGTTTTTTCAAAGTGGAAAGTTTGCATGGGAGTAAGCACAGGGGTTCTTCTGAGAAGGGACACAGGAGTCACTACAACATATTGATGTTGGGTGCATGACTCAGTATGCACGCATCTGCACACAATTCACAGTGTTTCCCATTTCCCTGAATCATGTAAAGAGTGCCTGTCGTTTATAAATTCATTTGAGTTTTTCCACTAGAAAATGCCTCAAATAAAACCATACAAAGTACAATTCTCCAAAGGAACTGGTAAAAATGATCAGATTTCTCACCTCATCTTCTCACCAACAGGTAGCAATAAAAACTTAAGTACCAGAAGGGAAGACCAAGTTGTGAAACACAAAAACTAACAGGCACATCAACTCTTTATGGGAGCACTTCAACAACTGGGAGGTGTATACATCTAAGGTTATCTGTATTTATAAACTTAAACACACACACACACACACACACACCCCTTTAAAGATTTTATCTTTAAGTAATCTCTTAAAGTAATTTTATCTTGGGGCACCTGGGTGGCTCAGTTAGTTAAGTGTCTGCCTTCGGCTAAGGGAATGATCCCAGGTCCTGGGATCAAGCTCCCTGCTCAGCCATGGAGGCTGCTTTTTCCTCTCCCTTTGCCTGCCACTCCCCCTGCTTGTGCTGTCAAATAAATAAATAAAATCTTTAAAAAAGAAGAAATCAAGTATCCAAAAAAAAAAGAGAGAGAGAAGGTAATTTTAATTTAATTTTAATCCCTCATGTGAGGCTTGAACTCCATCCCTAAAATCAAGAGTCACACACTCTACCAACTGAGCCAGCCAGACACCCCTATCTAAGGTACCTTCATGTGTTCTCCACAGATGGCCTTCAAATGATAGGCTGAGGTGGGATCTATCTCAGAAATATCTACATTTAACCCTACTGTCTTAGTCTTGGTGAAGAGTTTAAGCAACTAGAGCAGAAAGAAAACAAAGATGGGCAAGAGAGAGACAAAGCCCCCAATTCTCACTTTTAGCCTGATTTGCTCTGGCATCCGCTCAGCTTGGTATGTTAACACAACAGGATCACAGTACCTACGCCCTTCTTGCCTAGCATGTTTTCTCAGTTCAAATTCCTGCAAATAAAAAAAAGTCACTGAGGTTCTTGTTATGAGGCATTTTCTTAAACAGAAAAAAAAAAATACTTAAATGGCAAACGCTAAACACTTACAGTTGCTAATCTCTTGTCCATCTCAGGGCCTGCTTTTTCTACTGCAGTCTTCTGAATAAAACAGCAAGCTAATTCACAATTGTCCTGAGCTAACTGAGCAGCTGCCTGATCCATCATTTCCCTTTGTTGTGGGGATGCAGTCTATTGGAAGGGGAAAAGACAGAATGAAAACAATTTAAAGTTTTCTGTGGATGGACAAGACAGATAAGAAAACAGGAAATGCAGTGCCTAGACAAATTTTACATGTTCTGACTTATGACTCATTAGCTATGACCATGAAATAGCCTAATCATCATCTTCATCTGTATACAAGATGAAAATAGTACTCACCCAAAACATTTTACTTATCAGGCTATTATGAAAATGGTGAACAGATATGTGAACAGTAAAGCAGTTTAAAAAAAAGTCATTATTAACCATGACATGTAAGACCCAAAATTAATAACTGAGTTACCTGAAGAAAGAGTGCATGTTTGTGTTTATGTGTATAATACAAAGTCACTTTCCATTGTTTTGTACTGTCCTATTCCAAGTGTTTTAATCTAAATTCTTAATGATAAACAGAAACAAAGATTATTAACTTAAGCATTTTTTAAAATTCTTCATTTCTTTAAACAATATCTGATATCTACTACCTGTGGAACACTACATTGAGGGATATAATAGTAAGCAAAAACAAACATGATGCTTCACCTCACAGAATTTACAATCTAAGAGAAAGGAAGACATAAAATTTGGTGATACGCGAAGAAAAAGAATGTCTTTCAGGCAAGCAATAAGGTACTATACCAAAAACATAACCAACATACACGAAGGGCTGACGCAAAGCTGTTTTTCAGGTTGGTAGATATGCTCATTAGCAGAGGTTCCCTGCAGGTAATCATAGCCATTCCAGCTGTTAAATTACGCATCATGTGATGAGCTGCTATTCGCATTCGAGATTCCTCAGAATCCAGGGCAAAATCCTTCCTGACTATTTGCTCACAAGTAGTCATAGCAATCTTAATCGATCTATCCACCACAGGATGGACCAGCTCCTGAACAGCCCGTTCAATTGCCTGGCGCACACACTGCTTCAACTGTGGATGGGCCTGAAACAAGGGAATCTAGGTGGGGAAAAACAAGTTAAGTCAACAGCTTATTTAAGAAAGATAACCCAACTTTCATCAGTAATCACACCCATGATTTTGGAAGTTACTTCAGTATTAACCATTAACTCCCAATTTCTACTTTAACCAATGAAGAACACAAGAAATAGAAGCTAAGCTACAAAGACAGCAGTATTCGGACACTTTATGATATATGGTAAGAGACAGGTCTTCGGTTTTTTGTTTTTTTTTTAAAGATTTTATTTATTTATTTGACAGACAGAGATCACAAGTAGGCAGAGAGGCAGACAGAGAGGCAGGCAGAGAGAGAGGTGCAGAGAGCCTGATGCGGGGCTTGATCCCAGGACCCTGGGATCATGACCTGAGCCGAAGGCAGAGGCTTAACCCACTGAGCCACCCAGGCGCCCCAGGTCTTCGGTTTTTTAAAAGTCTTACGGGCAAATTTTTTATTCTGGATGATTACCTGCTTCCTTAGTTAAAATTAAAATTTGTGCCTTAAGTACTCTTTTGTTAAAAATTTTTATTTATTTGAGAGAGAGAAAGAGAGAGCACATGAGCACAAGAGCCAGGGCAGAAGGAGGAGGAGAAGCAGACTCCCCGCTAAGCAGGGAGCCCAACGCGGGGCTGGATCCCAGGACTCTGAAACCATGACCTGAGCCAAAGGCAAATACTTAACAGAGTCACCCAGGTGCCCCATGTGGCTTAAAAACTCTTAAAGAAAGTGACTTCTTTAGCTGCTTGGAGTAATGCAAATGAATCAAAGATTTCTAAGAGAACAAGAGAAAAAGATTTCTAAAAAAGCACTACTACAAATAATTCCTCAGAATAGCAAACATTTTACACTACCATACATTGAAGCCATTTTGTTTCACTTAGAAGACTATTTCCAATCTTTTATCTCTAAAACAAACTATGCCCTAATACTCAGTTGGTCTCTTTAACTCAATGACCTTGCAAGAAATTTTTAAAATACTCATGAGGGATACATTAAGTATTCAGATTACTGACAGTGTTACAAAGGGAACCACAATTTGTAGATCTAGCCCCCAACCCCAACAAAAAATAGGACGAGGGTTAAGATATCTCTTTCAAAATCCTTTTATGTTCTTTAAATAAAAAGGGGCTCACTGTATTCACGTTACTCCTGTATTTGTGAACGTTTTCAGTTTCTAAAAAATAAAGACCATGAATACTCCAAGTACCTGATTCTGAACAAGTGTTACGCAGAATAAAAGATAATCATCACTCTGAACATACAGAGTAACATACCACCTTTCAAATGTAGGAATTTTATAGACTTCAAATCAAACTTCCTCCTAGAACCAGGCTACAGAAATATAACTAAAAGTGTTAAGTCCCACTTCTAGACCCTGGCCTGGACATTTCACATACACACACGGGAATCAGCTCAGTTCAAACTATCTGCCAGGAAAGGCCATAATGCAAGGCTAAGGGTGGCATGATAATGAAAATAAAAAGCAAAAAGCTATAAACGCACTAAGGATCTTTTGACCTATGGAAGGAATTCCTGGTGATTGTGATTAGACTGCCAGCTACTTACTATCTCAGGGTTTGGATATGAGGAACAAATATAGATGATGTCTGATCACAATAACTATTTTTAGAGTAGGAAAAAAGCCAAGCTGTACTACAGAGCAGTTCCCAATTCCTGCTCTCTGCACAAAAGTCTACACACTAAGAATCCAGAAGAAACGGGGAAAAAGAAAAAGAAGGTGACCAGTTTATCTTGTCACAAAGGAGGAAATGGGGTATGGAGCAGTGTTTACATACCGTTGGATTTAGGGTAATGTGTGGTGCCAGGCCTGCAAGGGAATAGACATTGATGTCGTGGTAGCTGTACTGCGGTTGTGGTGGAACCGTGGCTGTACAAGTGGTACTGGTAGCTGGTGTTGTAGAAGTTGCTAAATGTTAAGAGATAAAATAAAAGCTAATAAAAAGCATACTTCTTAATTTTATTGTAACATTAGCAGGCTATCAAAGAGATTATTCTCTTGGAGGACTTGGGGGAATGGCACAGGTCACATTTTTTCCACCCTAAATTATAAGAAAACCTTCTATTGTTTTAACAGACATTTGAACAAAGTATGTAAAACTATGTTAATGACAGTGCCCCAGGGCAAATCATCAACTGAGGACATGCTTCATTAAGAAGCCCAAGCCTTGTTGGATTACTCTTTCTTATAGGTATCTATTTCCAGTCTAGGCTGGTCCCTGGTTTTACTTGGAGATTCTCAGCCATTGAGTATCGAGAGAGAATGAAAGCTGGTTTATCCTAACACACCTCCCAATCTTTTTTTCCAACACTTCTACAGCTCCCACACTTCCAATCTATATGATCCAAGTATAATAATTCACCCCCCCACCCCTGGCAGATCTAACTGGTTGTCTGGCCAGCCCAAGATTTGAGGAATAACAGAGACCATCATACCATTCAGTTTCTTCTGAGGCCTCAAACAATGTAAAAGATAACCTTAGTTGGGTTATGATTAATGATGCTTAATTAAGAATACCATATGACTTCTAATATTTAAGACAATGCCTACACATAACTAACTTTTACTTAATTTAGATGGCTCACCAAAAAGTATATAAAATTTTAGCACCACGTTACATGGAAAATTACAACTTGCTGTATGCATAAAGACGTACCATTTAAGAAAACCTTCTGGTAAGGAGAGGGCTAATTATGACACTTACTTGTGGTTGTGATGGGAGGGAGTTCTTCTGGCTGCTTGACATCTTTCTTTGGAGCAGAGAGTTGCTCATCTAAGTTCTTTAGGCGATCTTTATCCTTTAGGAGGTTTCCAGGTTTTAGCTCATTGATGTCTAACGCAAGGTTCTTACAGAGGACCTCAATTTCAAACTTCAAGTTTAACTGCATAATTCAAATATTCAAAAAGAATTTTTTTTAAATGTAGCTTTATTCACAATATTTATTCACAATATATACTACTCTTATCCAAACGTTAGGGTTTACCCCAAATATCCTCTACTTCTCCTGTAAATTTTAATAATGTGACGGCACAGAATGTCCTAAAGGATAAAGCAGCAATAAATTTACCTTTAAGTCATGTTCTTGATGTAGCTCTGCTAACACATTCATAATTGCCATCGTCCACGGGTTAGGTGGCCTAAAAACCTAAAGAAAAGCTATTATGTTAAGGGGGCCACCAAAATCATCTTTTAATTTGTATTACATAAAATAGCTATAAGGGGCACCTGGGTCCTAATTCCTTAAGCATCTGCCTTCAGCTAGGGTCATGATCCCAGGGTCTTGGCATTGAGCCCCACATTGGGCTCCCCGCTCAGCCGGAAGTCTGCTCCTCCCTCTCCCACTCTCCCCATTTGTGTTTCTTCTCTTACTGTGTGTCTCTCTCCATCACATCAATTAAAAAAAAAAAAATCTTATAAAAAATAAAATTTTGGGGCGCCTGGGTGGCTCAGTGGGTTAAGCCGCTGCCTTCGGCTCAGGTCGTGATCTCAGGGTCCTGGGATCGAGTCCCACATCGGGCTCTCTGCTCAGCGAGAAGCCTGCTTCCCTCTCTCTCTCTGCCTGCCTCTCCATCTACTTGTGATCTCTCTCTGTCAAATAAATAAATAAATAATAAAAAAAAATAAAAATAAAAAAAATAAAATTTTAAGAATTAAAAAAAAAAAAGTTAAGCACTTATACCCATATGGCCATAACAAAACCCTTGGGTTTCCCCATCTATATATTTTAGGAAAACACCAAAACCTAAAGCCATCCTTTAAAAATCATGCTACTTTAGGGGCGCCTGGGTGGCTCAGTGGGTTAAAGCCTCTGCCTTCGGCTCAGGTCATGATCCCAGGGTCCTGGGATCGAGCCCCACATCGGGCTCTCTGCTCAGCGGGGAGCCTGCTTCCTCCTCTCTCTCTCTCTCTGCCTGCTTGTGATCTCTGTCTGTTGAATAAATAAATAAAATCTTAAAAAAAAAAAAATCATGCTACTTTAGCCTCTCATACTCGAAATCTGAGTTTCCCTGAGGAAGCCTGACTAAACTGGCCCTGTGTTCACAGAAACTAAAGACATAATCTTTTGCACTTTTGCTGAAACAAACTAACTCTTAAAAATCAACCACCGATAAAATATTAAAATCTACTCACCACACTACGAATGCTAGATTCTAAGACTTTGGCAACAAAGGGAACTACGTAGAGCAACTCTTGCTGTCCTTTAACATAAGCCTCAAGCAGCAAAGACTTTACATCCAAGTCCTAGAATAAGAAAAATATTTTTTTTAAAGCTGGGAATGTATTTCAAAACCCCTCACAAAGTACCCAAAAAAAAAGTATCTTGCCAAACTCATTCCCAAATTAGGAATCAATATAATATGACTCTTGCCTTACAGAAAGGAATGACAGTCAGACCTTACTGGCTTTTGTTTATCCCGCTTAGCAATGCAGGATCATGAGCATGCAACTGGATTCAAAACATGGGCCAAACTCTTACAAAAACACCCAATCATCTTTAAAATAGCCCCAAATAAAGTCAAGATTTTTAAACATCATATGCTGTATGAACATTCTCAAGTTTTACTGAGAACTGACCCCGGAAACTCACAGTGTGTAAGATGGGTTTATTTTTAGCTAGTGTGATCATTCCTAGCCAATGTCCCAAATTCTTCAGCAAAGAACGATCTGAAAAATTCGCTGCAGCTTTATCAGAGGTCAGGAGCACCTGAAATGGTACAGGATTAAGAAAAATAGAAAATGAGCTTAAGAAAAAAATTCTCAACTGAATGTCTGGAATTCCTCCTTATCCTACGTTAAAAATGAGCCGTCAATTCTGAGAACATGCCCCCACATTAGATCTATTCCTTATTATCAGAGTAGAACTACACAAGGTTAAGGGGTCATGTATAGTCCTACAGAAAAGTATTTGAAAATTGAAGATTTTAGTGAGTTTTGAAGCAGACATCCAACTGCAAATCTAGTTTTGAAGAGCCAAATTCAACTCAAATGATAATAAATCAATGCTTCCAAGTCATTCAAGACAACAAGCATATGGAGAAATGTAACCAGTATCACAGTACTGAGTGCAATCTTTAGCATTATCTAGGTCACTATGTATCTCTACAGAGAACTAAAATAGCTTACTGAAATACAGTATAATAATGCTTAAATGCTTCTTTTAAATTTTCTAGAATACCTATTTATTTCATTAATACGCTTCTTTTAAAATTTTTAGAATACCTATTTCATGAATTCTCTAGTTGTTACTTTCCTAAGGGGGATATAACCACTGCATGAGTTTGTTTGGGGGCACGTACACACATCCATGTGCAACATGTTACACCTTAATATTTATGGCTATCGGGGCGCCTGGGTGGCTCAGTGGGTTAAAGCCTCTGCCTTCAGCTCAGGTCATGATCCCAGGGTTCTGGGATCGAGTCCCGCATCGGGCTCTCTGCTCCACAGGGAGCCTGCTTCCCTCTCTCTCTCTCTGCCTGCCTCTCTGCCTACTTGTGATTTCTGTCAAATAAATAAATAAAATCTTAAAAAAAAAAATTTATGGCTATCAAGTTGTAATTTCAATTTGTTTAAAAGAATCTTGAAATTTTGCTCCACAGTATGTGCGTACGTTCATATCCCAATCACAATTTTAGATTAAAAAGGGTGAATATAGTTATGTTCCTTAACCCTATCCAGCAACAGCAGAATGGCACAAAGTCAGCTGTGCAACAGAAAGAGCCAGGAATTCTTTTGCACTACAGCGTAACCAAGAATGGGGAAAATTCCCATCCACAGGTTTAAATATAGTGCTAGTTCCTAAACCAATACCCCAAGTTATTCATCAAAGAATGATGACAGCTGTATGCTGGTTTTCTTGAAACATTATTCTTCCTGAGAAATAAAATACCTACTTTTATGGAACAAGTGTTAGCACATTAGGAAAACTCGGACTCTGAACTGCTGAGAATCCTTCACAACAGCTATTCCATAATTGAGGCTACGGTACAGAGATACATGGCACTTAAGACATCAAAGACTCACCGCAGCACTGTCTTTATAATACATAAAGCTATTAACAATCTAAATATTCACTAGCAATAAATATACAGACAATGGATTTCTATAAGACAATTAAAAAGAACCTGAGGGACTAGAGCTCAGAGCATATTACAAATATGAAGAGGAGACATTAACAAGAAGGTTAAGATTTAAAACCATGCATGGAATGATGAAAACAAAATCAGAATAGTAGAATTACTTTCAAAGTAAACAGAACATGTCTATGTAACTAAATTCTTCATGAAATTAGTTCCGTATCTGAAACAAACCTTAGAGCAACTTCCACAGATAACCTAATATAGGCAACATAAAAACAAACAAACAAACAAAAAAACCAGCAACACCTCCCCAAAATTTCTACTTGTACAATCAAGTATTTCCAAATTCAAAACAGTAATGAAAACAAAACAAAACAAAACAAAAAAAACAGAAGAACTAAATCTTACTTTGATGTTTCTGTAGGTCTCATTCAGAACCATCTTATTAAATTCAGGGTTCTTCAGCGTGTCAAGGAAGTTTGAATAGAGGCTGTGAAAGTTTGGCTCAATACTGACTCTCTTCATAACCAGGTACTGTGAAACCCAAGGCATAAATTCTTCCTTCACAGTTTCCTTTAGTTCTTCAACCTAGCCAACCAACGCAACACAGGAAGAACACAATTAAAAGATAATACAGTGTTGTGGGGTTTTGTTGTGAATACTACAATATGTAGCATGTGGCTCCTTGCAAAATCAGATACTCAAGCACCACACTTCATCTCCCCCCCACATCAGACACATGCTATGAAGTACAGTATATTCAATTCTATGTTAGTATACAGTCATCTCCCAAACTGTGGGTTGATTAGGACTAAAATTCTATAGCTCCTTTCAGCTTTAAAATTATAAAACATGAAGTCCCTCACCCCCACCTTCCCCAACTCTCCATTTAACCAAAATTGCATAAATTATTAATGTACAACCTGCCATTAAGAGACCTAACACCGGAACTATGTTTTCCTAAATTTCCAACTCCAGGAAACTTCTCTTCCAAAAGGACACTAAAGGCTTATCCCCCAATCAATTCTGGAGGGATTTTCAAAGATGGTGTATGTGTAATATCTCAAAAATTACTTGTTCAGGCTAATATTACCAGCTAACATAGGCATTTCCAATGCCTTACATATAATCTTGAAAAGCAATGGTCATTTCTTGTGCTTTGTACAAAGTTACCTCAGTTATCAGACATCTAATAAAAGCTCTGAATGGTCTCTGGGAAAACATGACTTGCAACGTGGTACAAATGAAACCCTCCACCATGACGAGACCACTGAGTTTATTTCAAAAGCCTGTAAAACTTGCTGCAAAACTAATGCTACTTAATGTCTACAAAAACCACAACCACTAGTTGTATATCCTCCTTCCCTTTGTTCTGATTCAATTACTTCCGCCTTTAAAGTAAAGTATTACAAAGGGTGCGGAATATCAAGTATAAATCACCCAACCCATTAGGGTAAGAACAAACAGCATTCACAATGGTATATAAACTATTACATCATGCTCACCTTTTGGGTCATATTCGATTGTGAGAGATTATTGAAGATAAAAGCAATTTTCTCTTGGATATTTTCTGGGGGCTCTACAATTCTTTCAGTTTGATCTGTGGCCACAAGCAACGTGTCTATATTTGTAGTATTAATAGAAGGCTATAAAACAACAACAACATAAACTGAAATGCCTGCTTAACAAATCCCAGGAAAAAATGTATACCGATTCTTTCAGGAAAAAACATACACATGATATATACAGCTATATACTCTAAGCGTTGGCCAGAATGTGTACTGATATAGTGCCTGTCTTTGAGAAATCTGGGGAGGGGAGATACAGAGGGAGAAATGCTGGTCTTTATACTTTCAGTAGGCATGTGTTACTTATAATAAAATTAAAAATACATGCTCACTACTGGAGACAGTACAACACTAACAGACCCGAGGAAAGAAAAAAGATTTACTTACTGGCACATCTTTCTTAAAGCTGACTCCGGTTGGCCTGGTGACTGTAACCGTTTTAGCAACAGTGGTGGTTGTTGAGGTGGTTACCATCGTGCTAACCTGACCAGCAAGGGGAGCTTTTGCTGGAACCTGGGCCTGAGCCTGGGCCTGAGCCAGTGCAATACTTCCAGGGGTTGTGATAGAGCCCTGCATTTTCACAGGAGGATCTCTAGACTGTTGTCCATATTCAATATACTAGGGGAAGGGAGAGGATAAGACATAAAAAGACTTCTTAATGAAAACTGAAAGTGTTGAATTATACTCCTCTAACTTCTGAGAGGGGATATCCCTTACTCCCTGCCCCATTCTGGTCCATATTCCTATACATAATATATATAAGTAGATACCATAGGGCTCTTTGGAAGGTAAAATAGTATGCCTTACAATATTATAAGGGAACTAGACGAGCAAAACAACTTTCAAAACAGCCACCACCAATGCCTGCATATATACTTTCATAAATCCCTTAATATATGTAAACTTTAACATTTTTAAATTTCTATACTGAATTTTTAAAAAGATTTTATTTATTTATTTGACAGAGAGAGAGCAGGAGAGCACAGGCAAGGGGAGCGGGAGAGGGAGAAGCAGGATTCCCGCTGAGCAGAGCCCAATGCAGAACCTGATCCCAGGACTCAGACCAGGACCTGAGCTGAAAGCAGCTGCTTAACCAACTGAGTCGCCCAGGCACCGCTAAATTTCTATACTACATTGATCTCTTTTACTGGATGCTGATGAGAAACCTAAGGACCAAAAAGGAATTATTCCTCAATATTACTATGAAACAAAGAAACACACTGTTGAAAGCCAAGTCAGCTAGACCCAAAGAAGCAGGAAGGCAGACTTCTTTCCATTTCACAGACCACTCAACCTCCTTTCCACACACAAATTAGAAAACTGATAAAGGGCTCCTAATCCTATTTCCAGCAGTCCATGCCTGAACAAAACAAAAACTACTACCCAGCCGCACCAAGGTGGCTCAGTCAGTTAAGCATCTGGCTCTTCATTTCAGTTCAGGTATCATCTCAGGGTTGTGAAATCAAGCCCCAAGTCAGGCTCTCCCCTGGGTGAAGAGCCTGCTTAAGATCCTCTCTCCCCTCTGCCCCTCCCCAGCTCTAAACAAAAAACAAACGAACGAACAAATAACTACTATATAACTTTATTTAAGAAGGACATTCTCAAGGCTTCTAAGTGGCACAGTTAAGCACCCTACTTTTGGTTTTGGCTCAGGTCATGATCTCAGGGTCCTAAAATTGAGCCAGGTGTTGGGATCCATGTTCATCAGGGAGTCTGCTTAAGACTCTCTCTCCTCTAACCCTTTCCCTTGCTTTTGATAAAAAATAAATCTTCAAAAAAAAAAAATAAATAAAGGGCATTTTCAAGTAGGAAAGACAATCTCTGAATAAAGCATAGCACTTTAAATTCACTAAGGGGCACCTGAGTGGCTCAGTCGTTAAGCATCTGCCTTCAGCTCAGGTGATGATCCCAGGGTCCTGGGATAATCCCACATCAGGCTCTCTGCTCAGTGGGGAGCCTGTTTCTCCCTTTCCTACTCCCCCTCCTTATATTCCCTCTCCCTGCCTCTCTGTCAAATAAATAAAAATCTTTTAAAAAATAAATAAAATAAATAAATTGACTAAGTACAGAAATACAAATAACCTTTCTCTCACCCTCTATCCTGTTATAGGAGGTACTAGGGATCACTGCTTTGTGTGATCATTTCCAGGCCACCTCTCGTCTCCACACTTCCTAGGTCTATATTCCCAGCTCTGAATTCCAAACACATTTCTCATCTTAGCCTTACAAAACTCTGCTTTCCTGTACTGTACTACAGTAATGGCATATTCCCCCAAACCCCTCACATGAATGAGTAACACTTGTGGCTTCCCTCCATAGATCTTTTAGGTTAACCCATCACAACAACTCTGCCCTCCTACAAACAAACCCTGTTGGACTAGTTGAAAACACTGGACTAAATTCTAATTAAAATTAAAAGTAGGGGCGCCTGGGTGGCTCAGTGGGTTAAAGCCTCTGCCTTCGGCTCAGGTCATGATCTCGGGGTCCTGGGATCGAGCCCCGCATCGGGCTCTCTGCTCTGCGAGGAGCCTGCTTCCCTCTCTCTCTGCCTACTTGTGACCTCTGTCAAAAAAATAAATAAAATCTTTAAAAAAAAAAATTAAAAGTAGATTCATACTCTGATCTTTCTGATTTGTGTAAATATGACATTATAAAGCCATTTCTCTGATTTACGCAAAACAAAGTTAATAAAGATTAATTTTCTTATTCTCTGTAAGCAAGGTTTTGACCAAAGACAAGACAAAGGTATGAAGACTAACCAATTAATCTAAAATCAATCACTAGAACAAAAACTTACAAATTTCATGAATAATCAGTAAAGTGGCTTATAACATATAGTATCTAGGGGCACCTAGGTGGCTCAGTTGGTTGAGCACCTGACTCTTGATTTTTTTTTTTCCTTTTTTTTCTGACTCTTGATTTTGGTTCAGGTCATACCTCAGGGTTGTGGCACTGAGCCCCACATCAGGCTCCATGCTCAGCGCAGAATCCATCTGACCCTCTCCTTCTGCTTCTCACCCGACCCCACTCACATGAGCCCTCACACTTTCTCTTTCAGAAATTTAAAAAAAAAAAAAATCTTTAAGAAAATGTACACTATCCCGGGGCGCCTGGGTGGCTCAGTGGGTTAGGCCGCTGCCTTCGGCTCAGGTCGTGATCTCAGGGTCCTGGGATTGAGCCCCGCATCGGGCTCTCTGCTCAGCGGGGAGCCTGCTTCCCTCTCTCTCTCTCTCTGCCTGCCTCTCTGTCTACTTGTGATCTCTCTCTATCAAATAAATAAATAAAATCTTAAAAAAAAAAAAAAGGAAAGAAAATGTACACTATCCCAAGTTCATTTCCTTAGGCACTGCCTCCTTTTTAACAAGTACATCAAAGGAATCTAAGCAGGTGGTAAAAAGACTATTTTTTTAAGTTATCTCTACACCCAACATGAAGCTTGAACTGGCCAAACAGGCAGAATTTTTTTTTTATATGATTTTACTAATCTGAGAGAGAGCATGCGAGTGGGGAGGGAAAAAGAATCCAAAGCAGACTCTACAAATGAGCACAGAGCTCAGTCCTGAGATAATGACCTGAGCTGAAACCAAGACTCCAATGTTCAACTGACTGAGCCACCCAGGTATCCCATGCAAGAATTCTTATTAACAGCAGATGATATCTATACTTTAATAGCAGTATCAGGCTAAAATAACTGATAAAAGCCTTTACTAAATGAAGCAAAGCCACTGCTTAGAAAAGATCATCCAAAAACGATTTTTTCATGACCTATTATTAAGATGCA